>NW_026273336.1:30000-385000 GCF_020536995.1 Dreissena polymorpha | reverse complement strand
CAGCGAAATTCTTAAGTTAAACTCTTAAACAATGTATATAAACTGTGAAAAAGAGCATAAAATAAAAAGAAAATATGTTGGATTCGGTGGAATATCGATTTTAATTCACTCGTGATCATAGAAAATATATATTTTCACTCGTGACTGCGCCACTCGTGAAAAATATAATTTTCTATGATCACTCGTGAATTAAAGTCAATAATCCACCGAATCCAACAAATATCCTCTATATATTGGGTTGCATTTTCTCATGAACGAGTGTGCACGATATTGTAGCAAGGGCTTGCAAGGAGGTTGCTTGCTTTTCGACATGTTTTTATTTTATTCGCTTGCGTGTATTTGTCTTATAATTACATAATTAATATTATTATATACCTGTTGAATGCTTTTAACAAAATACAGGTTGTATCAATCGTTGAAATAAAAAATCCCGTATTACGCTACTCGCTGTTTCCAATTCCGTATTACCATACTACTATTTTTAGAAGCCGGACTACTTTTTTTGACCCATTTAATGACGTCACATTACCGAATATAGGAAACCCCCCTTGTTAAATCTTCGACCCATTTAATGACGTCACACTACGCGTAGCGAAAATAGGAAAGCCCCTGTGTAGTATTATTAGATACGTCTTCTGAAGTTTGACCAGAGAGTAAATATGGCCGAATTTTCGACCATGGACATAGCGGAATGGTCATCGATCGGTTTATTTGACTTAATTGACGATAGTTTTTTTTGAAAATGAACTATTTGAAACGGCTGTTCATAATTCTGGAGAGAATGAAAATGTCAGTAGCACTGAAAATACTGAAACAAGTGCAGTGTCCACTCTTTTAGAAGCAGGTGTCCAGCTGCCCAATGAAAGTAAGTCTGATCTGCATCAAAATATAGATTTAAGTTCACAAGACCAAAGAAATCAAATGGAACAGATGAAGTTAAATAGTCATGCTCAAGGTGAAACACGTAAACAACCAAAATTTGGTCATGTAACAGAAGATGAAAAGACAAATTTTGTTCAAAGTATGAAAAATGTGAACACTAGCCGCAAAACTGAATTATGTACGCGCCATTTCCAACGCTGGCTATCAGAACCACCACGCAATGAAACAAGATCTGTCTGTGACATCATGACCACTGAACTTGACAACTACATAGGTTCATTCCTCCTGTCCATCCGTAAAGCCGACGGGTCTGAGTATGAGCCTGACACACTCACAAGCTACCATCGAGGCATTGACCGGTTTGTAAAAGAAATTCATATTTATACACCAAAAACATAGTAGAATAAAGTGCTCAGTGTATAAACAATCAACATTGAATCGAAATAGTATTTCAGTTATGATCATGCAATGTTGTTGTAGTACTGTATTACTCACTGCTGTAGAGATAGTTTTAACCTATATATTTAAGCTTGAGTCCATCGAAAGCCTAAGGCTTATATAAACACTCTCGAGTCCATTTTCTGGGCTTAGAACCATTACTATGTGTCTTTGTGAGAGGTCTTAAGAACGCTTGCACGATGGTGATCGAACCCATCACCTCCCAGTGGCAAGACGGACACCCTATCCATAAAACATTAAAACATGTCGACATTGCTATTGAGTTAATTTACTACATCCAACATAAAGTGATTAAATTAAAATATTTAAACAGCATGAAATGTTATAGCTGTGTAATTATGCTTTATAGTTGTTATGTTAACCTGATTGGTTATTGCACACATCTATGAAAATAAAATTTAATTAAGTGGCAAATAAATGTATAAAAGTTATTAAACAAAACAATATGTAAATTGAATATTAACCGCACAATGATATTAACGGTTTAAAAAAATAATATCTCGAACAAAATGTAAAAAATGCCCATAATTTTCAAATTATATCCAGTTAAAAAAAAATCAAATAATTCTGTACATGGGTCAAGTTTAAAAAATAAAAGAATGAAAATCAATTGTTTAAATGTGATTTTTTCCAGATATTTAAGGGAAAATAAATATTCCCACAGCATTTTGGATGACAGAGAGTTTGAAACTTCTCGAAAGGTTTTGGCTTCCAAAAGAAAGAAACTGAAGCAAAAAGGAAAAGGAAACAGGCCCCATGCTGCTGAAGCCATTACCTCTGAAGAAAGAGGGATTTTAAAACAAAAAGCAGTAATTGGACTTCAAAGCCCAAGACAGCTGTTGAATCAAGTTTGGCTAAATAATTCAACATTGTTCGGCATTCGTGGTGGAACCGAAAGTCACAACCTTAGATGGGGCGACATCAAACTGAAAAAAACTGATCAAGGAAGAGAATACCTTGAATACAATGAACGGTTGACCAAAACACGTACATCGGAAACCAAGTCGGATCAAAGGGCCTTTCCACCTAAGCAGTTTGCTCATACCAACAAAGATTCATGCCCTGTTGAAGCGTACAAGGAGTTTGCTTATCACAGACCGAAAGAAGCTCTGCGTGATGATGCCCCTTTGTACTTGTGTATAAACTATAGTCGACATGATGGGTCCAACAAGTGGTATAAATGTCAGCCCATGGGTGAAAACTCCTTGAGGTCAATAATGAGAACGATGGCCGAGAGGGGCGATCTCACAGGTCGGAAGACAAATCACAGTGCCCGAAAAACAACCTGTACGACTCTCTTGGGGTTGCTCCAACAACAATTCAACAGCTAACTGGACACAAAAAAATGCAAAGTGTTAACAATTACGCAAAGGCTTCTCTCGAAATGCAAGCAGCCATGTCCGACATATTATCAGAAAATCCTGACCAACAACAAATTATGCAACTTAACCCTAGGCCTACCTATGGTTCTGTCATCCCGGCATCGGTGCAAAACACATCTATGTCAAGCAGCAACAAAACACATCCAACGCCGCCATTGATGATTCCCACGATAACACAAATCTCCAAGGTGCACAATTATTCCGGTGTAACGTAACCATCAACAACTACTATGCACACTCTCCATCGAAGAAACGCAAGAGAATATGCATAGTAGAAAGTGACAGCGATTAACTGTTGGTGAATTATAAATCCAGCTGGTAAATCCAACAACATGTGCTTTCAACACGCGAAGATTAAAACCTGTGTGTCCCCTGTTCAAATGTGTACACGTTAGACTAATTTGCATAAACTGTATTCATGCGCGTGTGATATAAACTACGGCGTTCCGTTTGTATCATTGTGTTGTATGTTTTGTTTTGTTATGTTTCGTGGCTTGTGCTATTTCGCATCACACTCGAGGCTCCGCCTCTCGTGTGATACGTCATCACACAAGCCACTCGACTGAATACAAACTCTTGGAACAATTGACTAGCGTAATATTCCGTATTTACTTAAATTGTGCTATGACAATTTAAACATGTTGTCGCGGAATAACAAAAATAATAAACATGGAATCTAAAGCGTTGAATGTTTACTAGATGCGTATAAAACAAAGGATGCTGTTATCATAAAAAAGGTCGGTATCTAGTCCAAATTTGTGTGTAGAATACATACATAGAATAATTGGAATATATCAACTTATTAAAACGTCTGCAAGGTATCATCGCACACATAATTGACCATAACATTATGACGATATTTGACGCGTTTAATTCAAATGTTTGTCGATTGCTGTGTTTAAATTATAGCATAGATGATTCATTAGCAAGAAACTATTCCGTAATAAGCGCAGTGTTGTCAGTAAATTGTAATTGACATATCTACATGTTACCATTTAAGTAAAGATACGATCTTTTACATGTTTATGTAACCGTTAGAAATAACCTTTGTACCAGTTGTTTTAATAAGCGACACTGGATCATATTGTTCTTGTTCATAAATGTCTCGTTTTGTTTATAACTAAGTCAACGTCTGAAGACAATGCAGTGCTGTGAACGAGGCAAACACGATACGAACCGTTCTTTATGAGTTTGCATAGTCGTCACGCAAATAAAAATCGATTCGTAGTATACAACAGATGGTTTGTTTATCGATGAAACTATAATCGTTTACATAGTTGCCTTTAAAACAACATCGGGGCATACTCGCTAACATGAGTTCGATTCTTGTTTATGTCACGTGATGTTATGATATTCATGTTTCATTCAAAAGAAAACATTTATACCTCAGGGACATGAGTGCATCCATAACACATACACGTAAACACGTGAATACTTGAAGGAACTGATTATTAGATCATGTTGTTTTTTATAGTACAAAACTTGTTTTTAAGACAACACATACAATACAATTAGTTTATGTTTTATTTATGCAACGCAGTAAATTTCATTTACAACAAGCTTAAGATACTATTCGTCCTAATAAAATTAAATAAATCATGCAAACACGTAACTGTTTATTATAATGTCTTAGGTACTAAACATGTTTCGGCCATAGCCTCAATCAGTAGTACATTCATATAAACAAATACAAAGGAAGTGACGTCAACGTCATACAATAACGTAACGTCGTTTGGCGGAAAAATATGTATAGTACATAATATTACATAATACATAATACAAAGATGGATCAGTGATGATACAACAGTCTATTAGTAATAATATAATTTATATAAAAAAAACATAGTAATAGACAAACATCAAATGTATATGTAAATTATTTTTATGTTATATATGTCATAAAGCAGTTTATTATTTAGACCGTAAGGAATCATAGTTTTTAATTTATGTATCCAATATGTTTCTTTGCATAAACGGTGTATATTATTTTGAACAACATCAATAGGTACAAAGGAGTAATCTGATAAAGTGCAATCATTGTCAGTGGATCCAAAATGCGTAGCAACATGTGAAGTAGGATTTATTGAACAATTGCTGATATCAAATCTACGGCTATTCATTCTGCGGGAAACATTCTGATTAGTTTGTCCGACGTATTGTATATTACAATATTAACATGTAATAAGATATATAACATTTCGCGAAGTACAATCAACATCATAGCGTAAATCATAAGATGAACCAGTAACACTACAATTGAAACTTAAACATATGTTTATATTATTGCAATGTGTACATCTTAGTCGGTTACATTGACCCGATAAACGAATATCAGTATAGTTATAAGACACTTAACATCTTATAAGGGTGTTAATTATAGTCTTAGGTCTTTTATAGGCCAAAATAGGTTTAAATGAATGTAAAGACTTAACACTTTCCTTGTCTGATAATCAGAACAAATTCCAGTATTTGTGTAAAATTTTATCAATATTAGAAAGTGATGTGTTAAAACATACAGTAAATGGTTTTATTGAATCAGTATTTCTCTGAGTAACACATATTGCACTTTCCTGTGTCATATTTTGTCACTTGAGAAAATCCATTTTCAATAACATTGGTTGGATAATTTCTACTTTTATAATACTTAAATGAACTAGACAAGAACTGATTGAATACATCATCATCGGAAATAATACGTCTGTAGCGCTTTGTCTGACTGTATGGAATACTTCACTTACAGGACATGGGGTGAGATGACGTAAAATCTAAATATAAATGCATATTAGTGGGTTTACAAACAATATGTGTAACCACAGTGTCTAGTTCACTTTTTGATACAGATTCATCAAGAAAAGATACACACTGTTGTGATATATGAGAGGTAAATTTTATGGTGGGTCTGCGAATTTCACTCAAGGTCAGCGTAGGAAATGACTCCGCCGAACTTCAAAATGACATTGACGCCTTGTTACAAAAGGTTAGTGTTGAAATGTGTGAGAGAATTCGAGCCGACCGTCGGCGGCGGGCACACAGCATTGAACAACCTATTGAAGATCTCAGAAAATATTTACAACTTGAACTTTCTAACAATGATTTCAATACAATGGAAAATGATATTTTCAAAGAAACAGAGGAAAAGCAGATTCTATTAAATAAAACACACGACAAAAAGTTAAACATATTGAGAAATTAACAAATTAAATATCAACACAAAAAATATTTGACGTACAAAATGTATTCATAACATATGATATGTTCCTTTAACATCGATTATTAAAGTTGCTAATAAACTAATGAGACAAAGAACACACTGTTCAGAGTACATCAAATCACAAAACTAGTATAGTTAAATGAATTTATATGTTGATACATTATTCCTAAAACAATTCGCATAAAATATATAGTGATTATTTCTTTTTCTTTTTATGTTATTTTTAACATATCAAACTGCTTGATATATTCCTAAATGTGCAATTGATGAATCATCCTGTTCAATTGTGGTGTGTGGGCTATTTATATTATCTAAATTATCACATGAATCCTTTCCGATGAACTCATTATAATGATTGAACATTTCGTTAATGTGTTATTATATGTATTTTTATAAGATTTATAGCTTTATGTATGTGTGTTTAGTTGTGTTTTTGCTATGTTTCATAACCGCTTGCTTTCATTCATCTCATGCCATATTTTGCTTTTCTTCGAATAGTGTTATATTTAGTTCTATAATGTGCTAAATGTTGTGTGTTTGAGTTGGACTTATTTGGGTTATTTGTGCGTAACGGAAGTTGCTATTTGCAGTTTTACTATTGTAAGCCTACCATTCGCGCGCTTTTCGGTGAGATTTGATGTTATAAATTAAAACTACGTGTCCAAATCTGAACGCTATTTTCGTGCAAATATTGTGTTAGAATATTAAGATGAGCATAACAATTTATTTCAGTGATCATTGTGTTAATAAGCAACTCGAGCTTATCACTTATTTACATTGTATATGTTCTTTTATTGACAAATTAAATTTTTGCGATTTTACATTCTCAATACATTCTCAAGTCTGATTTTTTGTGCTGCTGTGTTTCCTTTTAATTATTAAGTTCATACTATTTACTGTTAGAAAACTAAACTAGAGGCCAGAATGATCAGATAACTCGGTCAAATCAAGTATTTCAAATTTATGAATAACATTCCAAGACAATTTGTTGAGGTGAAGTCTTATAACCTGCTCTACATGCATCTATCCCCAGGCAAACGGCAGTTTGCTATTACCTGTATATGGTTGGTTGATTTTCACAGGGAGATTAATTTTCGGCCTTTACACTTTACAGTCTCTTCTATGATCTTCATTCAATCGCTTCGGTATGTGTCCACAATTTAGTTAATTCGAATTGGTATTAACGTTTTCATAATCATCTAAATGTTTATTGCATTGTAATACATAGGGTAACGAGACAGTTCTTGAAATTTAATCACTAACAATAAAAGCGTATCCTTATGTGCAATATTGATTATTGTTCTATGTTAACCTCAATGACTTCGATTAAAAACAAGATCTGCATCTCTCGAGAGGTGTGAATTTATCTTTATAAAAAGTTAACATTTTACTCTCTATTTATAACATAAAAGAACAGTACGGACATTTAATTATGATATGTATATAGTACATCGTCAGTCTAAACCGTGTAAAAAGAATCATGTCAATAGGTCATGTGAAAATAAAGTGAGTATGCAGTAATAAGACTTTGTGTCGTCATACGACCGACTTTCCCAGTTGTAATCTACATGCATAGGTCATTGGGTTTATAACGTTCCATTTTATTTATATTTTCTCTCTGATAGGCGTTTCTTGTTTGATTTAATTATTTTCATTTTGTTTAGCAGTCACATAAACAACCAAGCTATGTAATATGAATTTTTACACCCATTATTGCTGCTTCTTCCTGTATTCGGGCGATGATTATTTGAGATATTAACTCAATGATTCTATATTCTCAAATCTTTTCTATAAAGAAGGAATGTAGTTGACAATTGTTAACAGTTTTATTTGATCGTTCGTCAAAAAGTTGTAATTCTGTTACTCTTGTATCTTCAATGCAATTGAGTAATTAAATAGTAATTAAATTGAATGCGTTTTAATTCCCTTTTATTATTGTTTAATTTGAGTTACAATGCTATGACGTTAAATTTTATTTACACTTAAATGTATTATGAATATTGCTGGGCCAAGTGTGAGGTTGAGCGCTCTATAACCAGGTTTAAACCCCAATGCTTTGCATTGACCGTTCCAAGGCGGTGACCCCAGCTTTATTCATATTTTGTGTTTATGTTGGTTTGTATTGTGCTGTATTGTGCTGTTTTGTACTGTTTGGGCAATCGGTCACTTGCCTTAAATAAAGGACCAACTAATTGTTTTAATGGAAATTCAATACTGCTCCAGCAGCTGGAGTTTCACTTTTTTATATTGTACTTACTTTCTAACATAATACATGACAGTGGTGGGTAAACATAAACAAATTAAGACAGGAAAAAATCGAGTTTTTACATCGTATAAATGCAACATAGTTGCGGGCAGCTATTAAGCGGTTAACGTTTATCTTACGTATGTTATGTATAATGAATATAATTACATTATAAAAAAAGAATTAAAAGAAATTGCCCACAAACTGTACATAAATTAAATATGGCCCAAAATTAAACAATCAGAAGTTAATGAGGGGAATTGGTTTTCAAAGAATTTATATGTTTCTTAAAGCTGATTGTATTATAATATATTATGCACACATATATTATGAAAGTGTTTACATATATGAAGTAACATAAATGACATTACTCAATGTCATACCCAGTATAAATGCAATGTAATTGACACAAAAAAAATCACTCCTCTATGTGTAAATACTTTTACGAAAACAATTCAAATGAATGAATAAAATATACAAAATAAACCCGCGGAACATTCACAAAAACAGATAACTGAAACACTTCCTCTTAAGAAAATGTTATCATAAGGCTTAGGCATGTATTCACTGATGGCCGCTAGAAATAATATATTTCCTGATATCGTTATTATAAGGGCAGATAAACATAAAATGGTATTCGCATTAAATGTCAAGTCAGTTTCAACAATAAAAATATCTATAATTCCTCGCTATGCGGTGTTTACTACACCTACCCGTTTGAATTCTTAATGCATGACTTGAAATTCTTAATCCACAGAATTAAAATCTGAGACCTTTAGGTAAAACATCTAAATATGTTTCAAATGCAAACGATATTATAAATTATGTGTACAAAAGACGTTCACGTGTGTGCAACCGATCGTGTTTAAAACAATACATGGCTCTGAATTAAAATTCACTGAGAAATGTGTTTTTGTTAAAATAATGATACTTTTTCAAACAGGTATGCAAATACACAAGTATTAAGGAGATTGTTTACATAAGTCACCAAATCTGTCCCTCTATTAATACAGTCTGTTATAGTCTTTTCATAAAAACACTTAACATAATATTAACAACATTATGCCGAAATCATTTTGTTCTCGAGTCATTAATCATATTGTGCACAAAATCATCTACTTTTACAATGGATATCGTATCTTTTAAAGAGATTTATAAAACATCGGTACATACTAGACGTATCCTGAGGATACCGCTCTACATATACTTTTTTGTAAATAAGCGAACATGTGTTATGACATGTACTCTTCATACAATGGATTGGTATACGGAGATATTTTTGACGTGTATGATTTTGACTGGCATTTTGGAAACATGTTATACACACTGTGTTTATGTAAACGCAATCGTTAAGCGAGGAACATTGTAATACAAAAAAGAACGCATAACTAAAACCTGACATGCCCAACACTATGTACCCTGAAACCTTCGATGCCGACATCAATATAGCGATTTGCCCTTCGGTTTGTTTGTTCTTACGTTCAGTTGTTAAAACGTCCATCACGTCCACCCCAAATCACAAGTTGCGAGTAAAATAGATAATTAATCATGTAAATATAAGATATTTGCAAACACTATGTACATGCATGCTATAACAAAATCGATTTCTTGTGTCACTTGACAATTGCCAAGTATTTCTTTGGACACGATCAACTGACCTTCATCATGTAAGATCATTATTGAACTTACTACTAGTGAGTCGAATACAAACATAAGATAAATACAACAAAGTCTGCAAAAGTTAAATATCAATTCAATTAATTCAAATACAAATATAAGCACAGTAAGAATAATTTTCGCACATATAAATGCACAACTTAATTCAAGTACCATTATTTTATTATTAGTTAATCACGTAGACATACCATATACGATTTTGTTTACTGTATCGTATTCAATAAATCATAAATTTTGAAAAATAGCAACCGTGTTTTCCTTTGACATATGTGACATAGTGTCACTAGATAGACAAAATCAAGCAAGATGAAGTATTTCATTTGATTATTCATCGTGTGTTATATTATTATCAGGTGTTGCATATGTCTTACCATCGACATTCAATTTTGCAACTCCAAAAATTATGCAATAAAGATTAAAGAACATATTTGCTTGTAAATCAATGGCGCAATAAAACATTCGTTGGCCCTAAACAAGCTTGTAAGTCATTAACATTTGACCTTAGTGTGATACATAATTGACTACTCATATAGTTGTAATGGCAGATGTTATATAATGTACTATGAAGTATACTATAACCTCCGAATATACAGGCATTTCCTGTTGCGAAACAATTTTGCAAGAATCCCCGACCTCAATACGCAGTTACAGTGTGTGGTAGCGTATTTAGACGCGATTGATTTTAAGCATGCGTGCGAACCACGTCGCGCCTGCGAAGTAGATTCAATTGTTGTTTCAATCGCGCCCTGTTATTGTTAAACTTACGTAAGACATTCTACATAACGAGGCGTGCCGTATGACATTATACTTGCGTCCAATCTAAGAGTTGCTCCTGATACCAACTGTCGAGCCGCTGTTGTTTGATTATGAAAGATCCAATCACTATTTATGTACGTAAATACACTTAAATAAGTTAAACAGTCTCGATAGTTAAACAACACGTCTAATAACGGTGTAATTTCATGGTATCGAGTCGTTTAACATCGCGAAGAGATTAATTTTGGAAATCTCATACACTTGTCAAACCTTTTTAATTTTACCACAATTTGCACTCTGTGATCAATTGGCCAAACATAACATCACTGAATTTAAGCATGCCACATATGCACAATTGTATTGTTATATGACTAGTTATGCTGATAAAAGGACAATTAAAATTACTTCAAAGCCATAGATTAAGTACACCTGAAAAAAGACTCAGGTGTTCATAAATCGTTGGTTTATATCGTACCACGTGGGTGAAACTAAACCAGAGAATCTAACACTTCCGAAATGACATTGCTAACCAATGATAATTTCAGACTTTCAATCTGATTTTCTTGATGATGAGCTTATCGTAGGAGCTATGGGGCCCTATGCGATCGAAAGGGTTGAACACGCTTATTATTATATTAAATATTCAATGAACTTTTAAATGTTGAATGTATTCTATTTAGTGAAATATAAACATACTTGATCACTAAGCATATATTGAGTAAGTCGATATAAATACAAAGCTTTCAAATAGAGTGTATATCCAGCAACGTTGACATTGTTGAAACAAAACTTGTAAAAATGTGTCATTGTATAAATAGCGCTTTGAAACTCTCGAAAATTAGTACTGTGAACGAGTTTGAAAAATCGCTCGCAAAAAGTAACGGGAAGTTGCACATACTGTCGTTTATGTGATGGTTAAAAGTGATTTTGATGGCCTAGCGTCGTTTTTTGTTAAAGTTATCCACCGCTCTTCGCCGAACTTCCTTCTTTGCAACAAGAAGTGATCGGCAAAACAATTTTCCGTTTCAGAACCAATTAACATAATTTACTTGGAAAACGCACTGTACATGTATGTCCTTACTCACGCTCGTGGCTTTTGTTTTCTTCTGATAACGAAATGTCGTTCGTAAATAATTTAGTCGTCGTTCATGTATCGATCCACAAACTAAGTTTATCTTCAGCGTTGTAATTAATACGTCTATCCGCCGATCTTTATTCTGCATCGCTTCCGGATCAGAATATGATACGGTTTGACTTGACCTAAATTTAGTACAATCTTTTGTCGGCAATTGTTATGTTATATGTCTAACTGTCAAATAAAATCTAATTTTAGGAAGATGTTAGTTAAGAGTGTGCAATATCTGTTTAAACGTTAGTAACATTTTTTTTGTGAGGCTTTTGAGTAAATAAACAATTGACAATATTATGAAGTTTGTTTCGGATCGATTCGTTGAGGTTCATATAACTCTTTTTGATAAAATGTTGACCAATCTAATGCACAGACACAATGACATATTACTAAATTTAATTACTTGTAATTAACAGGAGTGCATTCTGTATGTGGTCATTATGACGCACACAATGACAAATATCCACATTAATGACTTTTACATCATTATTTGTATAACAGGAGAATTGACAATTACTGATTCATTGATAAGTCGACGGATTTAATTAAAGGCAAACAATATCGTATTATTTTCCAATATGTTTGGTATTAATGCTTTTCAGTCTACCATGTGGAGTTTAAAACCATGTTAAAATTTGTTTGACAAAACAATAATGATTAATTGGAAGCAATATGTATGGGTTAAAGACACATCTGCCTCTTTGAATTAAATGAAGCAAAGCTGGTAATTAGACGATACATCTTATACTATCAATGATTCCCTTGAGGGGTAAGTGACATTCACAATTGCATGTTTAGTTGATTGAATCATAGACATGAAACAAAATGCACGAGTCTGTTCATCAAGAAAGGATCGTTATTCGTATGAACAGACGTTAGATTTGCTTGTTGATTATTATGATATCCAATGCATTACTTAATCATCAGAGTACACTCATTTATAACGGGGTTGTATAACCACGCTATGTTGCTTCGTATCACCATTGTGTAGACTTTGGCAGTAATTGTATAATGGTGATCTTAATTTGTAAGTGTTTGATAGAATGTCTCATTATAAGGAACGAAGCAGTTGAAACATGGTTGGTTTAACCTTAGATTGTAATACTTTCTCACGTGTGAGTAAGCTTTTAGTTGGGACTCTAACAACCGTTTTTTACAACATTGCATTGTATTGACCATTCTGATTTGGTGACATGTTTTTTTTTATGGATGACTGCATTTGTGTTTTTGCGAATATGTTTTGAACCAGATTGTCTGTAGATCGTCCACTTGGCTTTAATTAATTATAGCCGGAATGATTTAATTTACTTTAATGTATGTAAAACATGGCACGTATATTGAGATTACAATATGTTTGATAGAATGTCTCATTATAAGGAACGAAGCAGTTGAAACATGGTTGGTTTAACCTTAAATTGTAATACTTTCTCACGTGTGAGTAATCTTTTAGTTGGGACTCTAACAACCGTTTTTTTACAACAATGCATTGTATTGACCATTCTGATTTGGTGACATGTTTTTTTTATGGATGCCTGCATTTGTGTTTTTGCGATTATGTGTTGAACCAGATTGTCTGTAGATCGTCCACTTGGCTTTAATTAGTTATAGCCGGAATGATTTAATTTACTTTAATGTATGTAAAACATGGCACATATATTGAGATTACATGTATGATCATATTGAGACTAATCAATGCGTGAATGAGTATGTATGGTTTTATTTGTCAACGAGCTATATTGATAAACAAATGCAAAATAAAAAAATGTTTAAATAAATACATTAATAATACATATATGAATGCAATTTGCGTCTTCGGGGATTATAAAACGATATTATAATTATAATGCAATTACAAGGCAGTTACTGTTTTATATGAATTTCCTATTGAATTTAAAATAGGTCGGCGAAGAAATTTTGATAGTTGATTTTACTTTCGCATATAAGTTGAGTTAAATACAAATGATACACTTAGAACCAGGATCATACTCATAATTAGATATGTGTTTGTTGTTTAAAATTCACGTGTAATTACTAATATAAACATATACAATTTAAAATATAAATCCATTTATATACATGTTGATACATACATTTTACCTTAAATAATATAATATGATGTTATATTATGGGCGATCGAAGGTCATGGACTTATTTTTACAACAAAGAATTGAGATGATTTATGTCCTTATTTATTTGAACATATGTTAACACATGTTTAATTATTTTACTTTGATGTGTTTGAAGCAGTGTTACTTTAATTGCAAATAAATTTACTTATTATAGCAAATCAAATTAAATAAAGAAAATTAAAATAACATTGAACTAAAACAAAACAGTGAAGGCAAAAATAAAATATCAACGCTTAAAGGTGAATGTCACGTGTGTATAGTGAGATTAAATTTTGGTTTAGCTTAAGGGAAAGCTAACTAACAACTGGTACATGAAACTAATGTTTTGCCAGAACCATTTCAAAACTTACACCCCAGGTATAATCCTGAAGTTGTATGAAATATTGTGTTGTATGTATTGTAGTATATTGAACATTAAACTTGTCGTATAAAACTTTTTTTTCTTATATATAATGATTTTTGTCATTACATTGGAACGCGTATGAAGCAAAATAAACCCACGATACATCATTAACGTCTGATTTCATCTCATTACTTTTCAACATGTAAGGGTTGACGATGTGTAGTGGATATAGTGTGAGCCCAACGACCAGGAGAAAATGGGTATGATTCCGACTGAGGGAGAGTTCTTAAGATCCATCGCATATAAACCAAGTACTGGATCTTGTCCAAGGAAACGACTTCGAGAGCGTTTCAACTAAGCCTAAGGCAATCGAGGAAAAAATAATTTGATTAAACTAACATGTAAAACGAGCCTTTAAACAATTATTTTCATATTTGTCTTCAGCAGTTATATTCAAAACTTTTAATCATTAAAATGCGTATGCTTACATACGAAAATACCATTTATATAAACACAATTATTGTGTTTGTGCGTCTTTCTAACGTCGTATATTTCGAACACAATTATATATTTTAACATTCGTATCGAATACAACTTGTACATATAGTGCATAATTGTTATTTCTATAACAGCTAATCAAGATAGTTAGTTTGCAGTTTGTATTTATCAATCAAGAATAACCTTTGATAATAAATCGAGTGCACCCAATGAGATAAGCGCATCATAAAACACAAAATGGTATGATACTGTTTGTTTCAATAATAGTAAAGGGAAACGTTCAGTTGAATGAATATATTTGTTATCGCTGTATTTACATGTTTCGCAAATCATTATCAAATGACATCTTCAGCATGATTTGAACATTAAACATGAATAACACTAAAATCTATATGCGCACGTCGGGGTCAGTGGTCAACCAATTTTTCGTGTCGATCATGTTTCGTATCTCTTACAGTACTATCATTATTTTTTCCTGATATAAATATCGGTTTGCGCACAGTCTTGCAAAATATTGTCCGCAAAAAGCTTACTTTGTGTTGGTTAACTATCACTAAAAATGATAATACAGTAATAAATCGCCGGTAAGATTATTTGTTTTGTTCTCTCTGTTTTGTTAAATCTAGATTAATACAGATCTTATTTGAAACATACATTTAGCAAACGTATTGTTCTTTTGATTGTTGTTCTAAGTTGTTAATATCACGCTCGTTTTTACGTTAGTAAATGTGTTACTAAAGCCTAAGCATTTTGACTTTATGTTTGAAATTCATTTCAACTTTTACAGGTTTGTTTCATATTGATGCACATGCCCAGTGTACGACAGGGACTCAGTTTTTGTTTAAAGTTTTCAAAATAATGACTAAGTTGTAAACGACAATGGTAATACATTGCTCTAAAATGAAACCCAGAACATGATTACAGATTCAAATTGCAGATAAACAATTCACTTGGGAGCATTGTGAAAAGTTAAATTATAATTTGTCATTTGCTCGTTGTTTCAAATTATATATGGGAACTCAAACTACGCAAAATATAATCGACGAACGAAATATGTATCTGCTAATGTGTTATTATTAAAATTGTATTATTCATTCGGGATTATAACATTAGTCTGTCATAAAATGCAACCTTCATATATCAAGCATCAATAAGCTAGTTGTTTAAACACGTGTTGTGTAATAAATAACAAAAACGTGAAAATGAAGTTGGGCGATTTGTAACTATTTCCGGACTAATATATGCTCTTACTATTGGCCTGCCTTGATTGTATTTACATGTTTGAGTTATGGTTAAAATAACACAAAACTCCTCGGATAACGTTATGACATCTCCATATATTTAGTTTAACTGCAAATCGATGATCGTCAGTCAAAATTAAGCACATGGTATTTACTGATGTAGCTTACCCAGAATTTAGAGTTAGTAACATTATATAATATTTATTTCATTTATCTCATCGCGCTTTTTAAATAAACAATACATGTCATTCACACTACAGGCTTAAAAGAAATGACTCACTTGATGAATTAGTAAGTGTTGTGTTTGTAGTAATATGTTTATAATAACGTTTGATAATCACATACATTTAGCTATGGTATTTTGCATTAAATGTTCTGATGCTGTATGGTGATAATACGTTGATTCTATTTAACTGAATGCTACGCCGTTATGTTTTGTGATGTAGACCCATGCCCCTTGTTTACAGATGTGTGTTTGATAATTTATACACCGCTTATTTATGATGGCTATGTCGTTCATGTTTAAAGGTTGGTATAAAATTGTATAGTTATTTACAGTTATAACAATGCATTGTAACATATACATTTCAGAAAGATATTGAAATAGATACATACAATGGATGGCGCCCAACGAAGAGAAACTTGTTGATTGATTATGCGTCATTTGCATGTTCAAAATGAATACTAGACGATGCATGCTGCAAACTGCTTTACTGCTATCAAAGAGAAGCATTTCACTGGCGGCACGTTGAATAAAAACAACGATGTGTCGCTTAAATAACCTAGATGCATTGTTTTTTTACAATCTGTTCATATACACAGACATATCGTTGTCTGCCACGATTGTATTTAAGCATGTTGGAGGTTTGGGCGTTTCTCAACGTATTTGTATAAATAAACATAGTGTTATTTTGATAATTAATGAAACCACATTGCATGGATGGCGTACTAACCAAGATTTATCTGTGGACAATATACTATTGTATTTAGTACATTTATAAATCACGCGTCACAAACAAACGGGTATTAATTGTATTTACTACATACTATCTCCCGATTATTGTTCTTGGTGAACGATCTTGTTTCATAATAAACATGTCATTCTAAAATATTTGTATTGTGCCTTTTCTTAGGTGTAAATATTTCATTTTTGAATATTTATGAACACAATTTTGTGCTTTTGGCTATTGGCGAAACTTAAAATATAACATTGATATCAAATGAATAAACTTTGATACCAGGGCTCAGTGAACCAGGAAGCAACTAGTCCGAGTCCATGCACAGGAACGTCATGATACTTATTGACTGGTTCATCCACTTGTAAAAAGCCGTTTTAAAAGGACGTTTTTAAACGGGCCCTTTCGAAAATCTTAGGCTAGCCGGCGACAAGTTACTTGACTTGCACAAGAAAATGCATGAACTCGTGGCATTTTAACGAATCTTTGGTTTTTGCATTATGTACTGTAATCACGTTGCACCAATTTGCGTCCATTATTTCAGCAATTTATCAACGCGATTTTCATTACAGACGGATTTATACATTTACAAAAAGATACCACAAATATGTAGCCGAAAGCGTTAGTCCAAATAATAACATTAAAAGTTATATTTACATGCAATATTCTGCCATTTAAAATTTTTACTATCAATCATTTTAACACGTGTTTAATACGGAATCATAAAAGTGCCAAGCAGATTGTTGCGTGTCGTCCTTCGAGGTCGACGCACGACATTTAAGCGACGCTCGATATGACACTCGACATTTAAAGTCGACATGCGACAATCAAGATTTGAGTGTCGCATATCGCACTTGGTTTTAGAAGAACAAAATACTACAGATAATCTTGACTTCAAATGGCATATTTCTGTTAACTATTGTGAAACTGACAATCATTGTGTGAATATATTGAACTTGAATTTTATGACAGTTTACATAAATTTATTTCATGATAAAGATATTAAATTTATCATTGCGATGCTTAACATTCACCATTCCCATTGTTGCGAGGAACGGCTATGCGGCCTAAAATGTAATGGAGTGTGTTCCCATGCCAGTGCCAATCGACGACTAGATAGGCTACCCATGCCAGAAAAGTGAGCCGATCAAATGGCTTCCCGTGCCAAAACAAAAGCGAAAGTAGGCATTTTAAAGTAGAATTGATTAAAATTACTAGATAGCGTACATTGAACATAAGGATTTGATCATAAAGATGATATAAATGACACTTGATATTTGACATATTAGAGAAAAGCTATGTTGAAAAGTCATCAAAGTGGCATGTATGCACGAATGTTCCAACAACCTCTTCATCATTCCATCTTCGATAGAGGTTGTGATAAGTGTTTGGACTTGCGGAATACTGTGATTGTTTAGCTGGATATATGCTTCAACTCGTGGACCTGCTCTTTGTATGCACAAATGTGTTTACGGGTTTTAATTTTATCTGTTTTGTGAATGTCGATCATCCATTGTCTTGTATATAACAGAGAGGCAGCCGAGAATGAACAGAGAGGCAGCATTTTTACAGAGAGGCCACTGATAGGCCCAGATTAAAGTTAAATCTCGCGATAGATGTGCTTTGGCTTTATTTTTAGCAAAATCTACTGAATCACGTCTCATGAAACTTTTCCCGATGATTTGACATTTTGCCAAAAAATGAAAAAAAAACAAATATATACCATATGTAGCAAACTGGCATGCAAAATAAAAAAACAGCAAAGCTCTTCCTTACACCAAGTACGTTATGCATAAATATTATCGTCTGCGCATCATCTATATTTCCTTAACATTGTAATCACGTTGAGCAAAAATCCTTCAATGCCCACATTCGACCTTGAAGTATGACATTTACCTTGATCAGGCATATCTCACTGACTAATGTCTTCTGTTCGTCGTCTCAATTACCTCGAATTGTAGCAGACTTTCCTGAACACTTCTCTATGCGAATATTATAATAATATACTATATATGAAAACATATAACCTTGAGTCAAATGTAGTACTTAATATTATGTATAGATACCATTTTGTCGGTAATGCTTCGTCTGCTTCATGATGTGGAGACATATTGCGTGTAAATGACTTGTTTGAATTATGTCAAAGTATGATTTATTTAAAAAGATATCCACTAACCCATCCCATTTTATTTCAAAATACGAATGAAAATCTTAAAACTGTTTTTGTGATCAAAATATCTGATAGTTCTATCGAATATGGTCAATGAGTAACGTTCACATCTCATCATGCCAATTTGCATTGCCTCAGCCGAAGGCTTGAGCATAATATTATTTTCGCTGCCGATGTCATGACCATCTAATAAGTAGCCACGGCCGTTGTCTTGAGCCGTTTTTCAAACCCAACGCGAATTTAAACGTTGATAAAAATGTTGTGTGATTATGTGGGATGCTGTAATTTGGAATAAGCAAAGAGAAATGATTAAATATTTCAATACAACGTTGTTCATATTTATCTTTGGTCTAAATCCTGTGTAAGTAGAGTTTGACAGAGAGAGTGGTGAATTTTGTTTGATATTTGACCACATTCTAACGGATTTCTTTAAAAGTAAGCAGCTAGGAAGGTAGGGATTTCGTTCACAAAGTCCGTCTTACTTGGGCTCTCAAAGACCACACGCAAACCTGCTAAATTCAATACGTACAATATAAAGAAAAGGGAAATACGCTTTTACCCTACATGTATACAGTGTCGCAGCCGATGGATGAACCACAGACGATGCGTTAGTCGATTGCACGGTGTGTAGTAATATTATCTTAAACTTGCGCACAAAATGCTAATCCCAGGTCAAGTTAAGTTTATCATGAATACATCTTCGTGTATGTATATTTAAGAGATATTTGTAACATGTAAAAGGTGAGGTTAACCAGCCGACCCTTAACATCATTCTATTTAGTGAAATAATAAAGATTACAATAAGAATATACTTAGATATATTCCACATACTTTATTGCCCAACTTGTTTCTTTTAAATTTCATATGGTTTTAATTTAGAACATTGTTTATTCCGTAGCAGTGTAATTAATCAGCGCGGAAGACTTCGACATCTAGACATGCGTGTTCCTTTATTTATATGTAAATGTGTATATTGGGTTATAATTAAACGTTTCGACACATTGATGAAGGAGATATCTACTTAAAGGTTGCAACATTAATTACCACAGCAATGCAAATTGACATGACAAAAAAAATGATACTGTAACATTTAGAGGACTAATATATTATGTGTACCCCTCACTCTTTCAAACAATTTCATAGATGGCATCCGTCAACTATAAATTCACGATAATTGAACTTAATTTATGGGGACTGATGTATCGGTAACATGCTCTTTTCAATCCGTTTGATTCCTTGAAGCCAATGGGCATTATGTCCTGATATTAGATACATCTACAAATCCAACCGTGAAGTACTTGGATAAAGCCTTTAAGCATTTAATTCATAAGGGACCCGTATGGGTTCTTTTTCAAAGATATAATGTGTTACTTTCTCAATATTATTTAACTGTTTATCACATTTCAAAATTTTAAAACGTTTTACTAGCTTGTACATGATACTAGTTTGACAGTATTTTCTAAATGTATCTAAGTAACGATCTAATAAAGCATTATGAAGGTCAATACAATACAGACAAAATGCACTGAAAATGTCAAAGTATTTCGACGAGTACATAGCATTTAGCTATATATTGTAAAAGAGACACTATCCATATTGCAACCATCGAAAGGTATGTTGCCATTAGCTACAACATCGATGCCGGTTATTTTCTAGGCTTCATAAGAAATCCGCACTATAGGCTTAACATATGTGGAAAACTTGACGCTTATATTTAAATTCACAGAGGCAATCTGAGGTTTTTAACTGAATTAAAATCAGCAAATGAACAAAATGCTATATATTTAATTAAATAATACCTTTTTAAATTCCAAACTGCATTTTATAAAAAAAACAAGTATACTTTAGCACAACAGTCACTTCGCTAATAAACGACTTATTTACCTCAAATATAAAAAGTTATAATAGGCGTTTAATGATGCATCGAAAAACAACAAAAGCATTTTTAATAGTAAACAATAATACTTTTCAAAATGGCATTGGTTCCCGAAATGACTCTATCTTGTAAGAATATTCTCATTTAAGTAAATAAAATGTATGTATGAACAAGTGGTGCTTTTCTGCACACATGCTTATGCCAAAAAATGCACAAATGTTTGAGTTTTACCATTCCGAATGTACTTTATTTAACTGATGTAAATTGCCAAACATCTATTATAGTACACAGTAACCAGGTAACTCCCTGAATCTTATATTGTAGCAACAACAAATGAACACCAGTTGTTACCAAATGAAGTAAACATAACGTGTTGTGGCATTATCTTATTAATCGAAGGCTTATGATCAAGCAGGCAGTGCAAGGCATTATAAACATCTTCTTATGGGCATATATTTGCGTCTGCAGAAACGGTTATCCAAACTCATAAAAGCCGCAATTATGTGAGATTACACCCGTATAGTAATTAACTAATATAAAGTATCGCTAAAACGACAAAGACACCTAGCGAAGTGTCATCAACCCCCTTAGGTTGCTGACACTTAACCATGGATAGAAAACTATTTCTTCTGGACTAAAAAACGGAAGTGGCAATCCTTAGTTGATGTATTTGTAAGCATCATATAGTTTATATTTCATATCATCATCGTGCAAATACATAAATAAACTTCAATATTAGGTGTAAAAGATCTATATAACATAGCTTGGTTGTATACGTGATTGTTAACGGAAAATTAAATGTAAATGCCAATGAGTGTAATATTGAACTAGAAATCCCTTATAGACTTCGGCGATAATGTATTAAAACTAAAATTCTTGTAATGATAAAAAAACTGTGTGATCTTTACACGCGTATTTGATTAAAAATAAATCAGATAAAATTAAAAAATACATCAATCGAGAAACGCCCGTCAGAGAGAACATATTAATAAAATTGAACGATATAAACCCGTGGACATGTGCATGGAGCTGAGACTGTGTTAAGTTGATCAAATGACTTAATTTAGAAGTAATTACACGATAATGTCACCATTAACAAAATCAAATATTTTAATGTGACACTACGGTAAAATCAAATTAATAAACCAGCCGGGTTTATTGAACATTTTAGAAGCAAACATATAAAAGCGTGATTCCATTTATAATGCCAAATTCTAAGAGAAGAAAGTTAATCAAAAAAAAACAATCGTGTGTTTTAAGTACGTCAGCAACATTTCCGTTTGATATAAAGGAGTAAATTAAATAAAAAAAAATATATTTTATATTTGCTTTTAATTATATAAAATTGCGAACACGCTTCAGAACCTCTCCATTTAATGACATGGTGGGACATTCGATTAGTTAAATGCCACTCTAAAGACTCATTCTTTTTTGTAATAAAACCACTATACTTTGAGTGAACTTAATCGAATTTACGTCTTAGGTTACCAATTTCATGACTTTACTGTCAGTTTCGCTGAGATCATAATTACTATAATTGTATAAAACACGAAAAAAAACGTCATGGTATATAAATGTCTTGTTTGCGACTTGTTCAACTATAATTTGACAAATATACATGCTCGCTGGTATAACACGTGCCGTAAGTTTACCCCCTATGGTGTTTTTGTGGAATACAAATATATTATTCCCGCAGAAAATTTCACCACGCCGTGAGATCATCGATATTACAATTAAAACACACCCACCGAGCATGTTTATTGCCCGTTTGTTGATTACAACGTTGTTCATTAAGCGTCATTGTATTATGTTATATTGTTAACCAATGCCCTTTGCTTATTTAATCGTGAATTTTCACATTAATTTAATGCATCGATATTACAAACTTTCAACGCATCATACATTTAGACAGGGTAGCTATCACATGAACTGCACATTTGTATTTACGTACCATATAAAGTAATGAAATGATTCCAGACTGCTAGTAACCAACTCTTACTCTAACGTTCAATGGTAAATGATGAACTGGTCTTCTGATCAAGTGTAGCGATTAATTACTCAATTTAAACAAAAAACAATTTTCTTGTGATGCATACGTAACGGCGTAATCTATAAATGTGTAACATAGTGTTACTCATATCGTCGGCGTAGGATTAAACACAACTGTAAACATCCAATGCACAATTTTGACGATGCTGCTTCAGCGAAGAAGGTCGTTTAAGTTATCATACCATGCAAAAATTCTTCATAATGGCGACCTATGTTAAAGGCCGAGCCAGTCCGATTGAGTAAGCTTAATTTTCTCAATCGGCATACCTCGCGGATTTATCATTGATAAAGGTAACGGCAGCTTGGTACCCGTCCTCTTTCAAATTTATCAAGATGTTCGGGACAGGAACCAGACACTAAACTGCCAGGTGGCACTTCAAACGTTGAGATGCTGGGAACACCCAAAATGTAGTTTTTTTCATATTTAATCGAGAATATAAACCGCCTACCAGTTGTTCTCAATGGGTCAAGTTCCACACGAGAACTACTTTCCCGTACCCCCAATTTGTTTTCGTACCCAATTTTTTTTCATACCCAATTTTTTGTTCGTACATTTTTTTCGTACCCAATTTTTTTTCGCACCCAATTTGTTTTCGGACCCAACTTTCTTCGTACTAGTTTTGTTTCGTACCCACATTTTTTTTGTACTTAAATTTTTGCTTGTACCCCAATTTTGTGCTGGCATAATTTTTTTTACCCAAAAGTTTCGTACCAAAATTGTATTTCGATCCCAAATTTTCGTACCCACATACACTGTTGTGGTGATGTAGATAAAGTTAAATTGATGCTTTTATATCCATCCTCTTCAAAAGCATCGTCCCACCAGTACTGAAAGTACTTCGATTTATAAAACATGTTGGGACGCAATTCGTGGAGGGTCAATAACCATCTGAGAATAAAGCATGATTCAGTCTCATAATAAAAAAGTGCAATGCACAATAACAAGAATTTCATTGATTTTGATTAACAGCAGTGCAGAATTACGACACGCAAACTACACATTATTCACGCAGTGAATGATGAATTCGTGAATTCGTCATAGTTAATGTTTAACACGAACATTGACGTCTTTTCTTTTATTGATGGTTCGATGGAATTAAATCAGCAACCAATAACACTATTTTCAAATAATTGTGTTTAGTATGCCACGTGTTCAATTAAACCTGCGTATGTTGCAATTGTTTTACAATTATTAGTTTATTAACCTTTAATGCTTGTACGGAATAAGTAAGAATGGGTGTTAGGCACATCATAATATAATTCAGACATGAAACGCGTTAAACGATGATACGATGCATCTTCTATTATCAGAGTTACCCCGAAGGAATAAGGGGCCTACTAGATCGCGTATTTAGATGTCCGAATGACTACCATTTTACAAAATGTATGCGTCTCTATCTTCAATAAGGTTCGCTGTTAGTACTTAAAAACTTAGTTTTGTTGAAACACATTATGGGATTTATTTAATTCATATTGTACCGGCCAACATTATTATTGAATACAGTACTTTGTTTAAATAGAACTTAATGCCTAAGTTAACCTTCACTGGCTATGCAATACAAATATATAAGTTTATTCAGGTAATGATATGACGGCGATCTGAAAAGGTTATTATTTGGGCCAAGCTCTGTGAAAAAAGGGGTTTAATGCATGTACGTAAAGTGCCCTACTAGATTAGCCTGTGCAGCGAGCTAATCAGGGACGACACTTCAGACGAAACTTGATTTTTGCAACGAATAACATTATAACAGAAAATATCATACAAGCGGAAAGTAATAAGTGATAAGCCTGCGCGGACTACACAGGCTAATTTGGTACGACACTTAACGCACATGGATTAAATCCCTTTCTCATTTAGCGCGGCTCATATGATAGCAGGTCTTATTCAACGAAGTACTTGTTGAAACGTATTTTCTTATGTGTGAAGATACGTTTTCGATTTGAAAATCTCAAAACCGTGTTTAAAAAAATACTTGAAATTTGCCATACTAATTTGGTTACATCTGTTGTACTGTTTGCCGCAAGTGTGTTTGTGCTGGATGTATCAAACTGTTTTCAAATCTTCAACTTAATATTAAATAGAGGATATTTGTTGGATTCGGTGAAATATCGGTGTTAATTCACGAGTGATCATATAAAATAATATGTTTTTTTCTATGATCACGAGTGAATTGAAATCGATATTCCACTGGATCGAACATTTTTTTTATTTAATGCTTTTTGTATCCGTTTTTGTATTGTAAAAGAGTTGAACTGAAGAAATTCGCTGGAATAATGACGTCTTTTCGTTACAAAATGACGTAATTTCACAGTAAAACTGTGAAAATTATCGATAATTTTCACTGTCATTTTTTACTGTTTGAAAAAGTGATTTACCAGTTTTATTTCGCTGATATTACTCTATAAATAAGCGGAAAGCATAAAATAATAAGTTATATCCTTCATTATTCAAAATAAAGTGTATTACATGTCATATATATACATAGTATATGACCTTAACATGTGTCAAGGACTGCTGTTTGTGTATTTATTCGACAACGAGATACAACAATATATACATAAACATATTAATACGTACACACTTTAATACATTAATGAATTCATAATACGTCTTCGTGGTCTATAAATAAATATTATACGATACAAGTTGTTAACGTTGCTTTTACTTTGTATATTTTAAGCCCTTTTGCTTTCCAAACCGGAAGATGAAGAAATATTGATTTTCTTAATGTATGTATATTGTAAAATAGCATAAACATACACATTAATATATAAAATATAAACAATAACATATACATAGTTGTTTGGTGAAATCTTATGTATTGCTTTCTGCATTTGCGGTCTTGTCTTTTTACTTGAATGTGTGTAAATTGTCTAAAAATATTGCTCCGCGTATCATACATAAATAAAACCGAATACGTACGGAGCATGACAGCAGAACTTCTGAATTCACATGAACCTCTTCTTGCGAAAACCATAAGCTGGTTTGATTTCGACAATTAATATGAACGACTATCAATGCAAAAATGAGTTCCAGGGCACGCTCGAGGTGATGATGATGATGATGATGAGGAGGAGGAGGAGGAGGAGGAGGATGATGATGATGATGATGATGATGATGATGATGATGATGATGATGATGATGATGACGATGACGATGATGATGATGATGATGATGATTATGATGATGATGATGATGATGATGATGATGATGATGATGATGATGATGATGATGATGATGATGATTATTATGAAATAAAGGAAATAAGAAGGAAATAAAGTGTGGGTTATTCTGCAATAAATTATGTGCGGAGCTTAATGTTTCGAAAATAGTTCCGAATAAATAAAGAAAATATTGCAGTAAAGTGCACGTGCTTAAATTCCGCTCTTAAAGAAATGTAAAAAATGTAGCACGTATATAAATGTAATGAAACAACAAATTGTATATTTTGTGATAAGTGGAATGACCACGCCTGCTAAGAATTTGTTTGTTAAGAAACGTAATTAAGAAAACATTTATAGCATGTCAGCTTTTCAGAAGAATTAACACATGTGACGTCATTTAGTTTCTATGAGGGTTGTTCTCAATGAAAGTGACGTAATTTGCAAAATATTTATGTATGAAAACGACCTCAAATGTTTGTACAATTCAATGACGTCACTAAATAGTGAACTTTGTATTAAGAAGGGCGGAGTATTGAAAAATATAGTTCACGTCAAAAAGCTTGAAGCAAATCAATCAGAATCGTGTAAGTATAGAAATAATATTTTTCTATGATGGCTTGTCGAATAACCCACAGTAAGGAGTATAGATTCGTGTTATCAAAGCACTCCGCATTCGTGATTTAATTCCTACGCATCTATACTCCTTACTGTGGATTATTCGACAACAAAACATGATGGAAAAATATTATTTTTTTATCATTCTTTACAAAATCGTAACTGTTTTGTAACTTAATCGCGAGAATCTTAGCGGGCTCGCAACTCAATCGGGATGAACTCTTGAGAGTCTTGACAAAGTCGTAAATGATTCGTAGACAGATTACGTGATCACCGACTCCCCGATTGAGTCACGAATTACCTAAGATTCCATTACGACGCCAAAGAACGCACTACGACACTGTTACGAGTCAACTGCGATTAAATTCAGTCTTGGAGGTCTTGGTCAAATTTTAAACACGTTTTAAAACTGGCCGCGATTTTTCGGGAGCTCACGACTCGCCCGCGACTAGCTACGAATGAGTTATGACCTTCGCCGATTGAGTTACGAATGTCCCCGACCTCAAAATATTGGAAATCGGGACAAATCGTGGGGAATCGGGTCGTAGTGGAATACACATATTAGACATTGTGAGTTTAATTGTTTGCGAATATATTCGCCAACTAGTTCGTGGTGAGGCATACCCGGCGTTTCTTAGTAGAATATAGATTTGCGTGTAGGTAATGGAAACAGCTGATATATAATCACATCAGTAACAGAGACGTGCATGAACATCGTTCTTGATACAGCATTGTATATTCCTTTTTTCAAATGGGATGTCATCGTTTCATAATTGTTATGTGTTTGGTGGATAATTTCTCTTAAAGGGACTAAAAATTCCTATACTAGACGCTGTTTTATTGATTAATTTCTTAATTGTGTACATTAATTACGCATTTCAATTATGCATGTCGAATCATATTATTTGTTTTAAGCTGAATTCAACAATTTTTATGTGTCTTCGAATTGCTTAATACATATCGTGTTAACGTTTAAACCAATCTTTGAATAAGAGTGTAAATGCATTAAACCATTTACTTGTATATGTGTTTTGAAATCAAGAAATCCATTAAGGTTAATTATGAAAATGTCTCTTTTTGGTTGTTTTTTGATCGATGCAGTCTTATATTAAAATGATTTTAACATTGTTTCCATTCAAGTCGAATGATTTAAATTTGTAAATTCAAAGTTGGCAATTGACTAAAAGAAAGGTGATAACTTCCTGATTGGTATAGAATTATGTAATTATAATTCCAACACAAATTCTACATGTGTATATATTGTCTTCTCTCAGCTAAATGCACTATACACATACACGTGTAAGGTACTTATCAACTACAGAATGTCCTTGAATGTTTATAATAAATAGCACGGTAATAGTTTAGTTGGCTTTGAAGAATAAGTTTTTGTATAATAAGACTTCCTTTCAGTAACTATTTACCAAAATATATCGACAAACAAAGCAAATGTATCTGCAAAGATGTTTTATCAAAAAAGCATGCACACATGGCAGTCAAATTTATCTCGTATATTATAGTTCCAGCCAATTGAGAAACTATGTGAACAACTAATGAATGCTTTTAATTGAAGGGAAGCATCTTAAGGTTCATATCTCACCTTCCTGGTAATATGTCTTTGTAATCCCTTTGTAAATAATTCTCGGTTTACTACGGCTGCTATTATTGGGAAATCCTTAAGTCATGTGTAAACTTAGTATCAGTATTTTCGTAGTGAATGATGTTGAATTTATTGTCATTACAGAAATGTTAAGAGCAACAGTATTCTTTTGACCAGCATAAAATTGTCACTTCCTAAGACATATGGGCGCCCGTCTCTTGAAAGCCATACTTGAACAATTTCCTAATACATATGGGCAACCGTCTGTGGATACACTTCCGAATGCATACTGGAAGCCGTCTTTTGAAAGATTTCCGAATACATATTGACAACCGTCTCTTTGAAGACTTCCTAAAACAAATGGGCAACGACATTTGAGAGACTTTCTAATATATATGGGCAAACGTCTCTTGAAATACTGTTTAATACATATGGGCAACCGTCTCTAGAAAAACTTCCAAATACGTATGCAGCCGTCTCATAAAGGACTTCCCAATGCAGATGGACAACCGTCTCTTGAAAGGCTTCCAAGAAAATATGGACAACCTCCTCATGAAAGACTTTCTTATGCATATAGGCAACCGTCTCCTGAAAGATTTCCTAATAAATATTGTCAACCGTCTTTCCATAGACTTCAAAATGCATATTGGTAACCGTCTTTTAGAAGATTTCCTAATACATATGGGTAACCGTCTCTTTAAAGACTTCCTAATGCATATAGGCAAACTTTTCTTGAAAGACTTTCGAATACATATGGGCAATCGTCTTTAGAAAAACTTCCAAATACGTATGCACAATCGTCTCATTAAATACTTCCTGCTACAAATAGGAAACCGTCTCTTGAAAGACTTCCTAATTCATGTGAGCAAAACAGTCTCTTGAAAGATTGGCAAATGTATATTTACAACCGTCTTTTGAAAGACTTCCGTAAACATATGGGTGACCGTCTCATGAAATACTTCCTAATTAATATTGGCAATCGTCTTTTGAAAGACTTCCTCAAACATATAGGTATCCTTTTTTGAGAGACTTTATAATTCATATGGGACGCCGTCTCTAGAAAGACTTCCTAATACATACGGGCAACCGTCTCTTGAAAAACTTCATAATTCATGTGGGCAACAGTCTCTTGAAATACTTCTAAATGCATATGGCCACCCGTCTCTTAAAAGGCTCCCTAATACATATGGGTAACCGTTACTTGAAAGGATTCCTTACACATATGGGCAACCGTCTCTTGAAAGGCTTCCTAATACATATGGGTAACCGTGTTTTGGAAGACTTTCTGAAACATATGTGAAACCGTCTTTTGAAAGATGTCCTTAAAGATTTCCTTAAACAAACGGGCCACCATGCCTTGAAAGACTTCCTAATGCATACGGACAACCGTCTCTTGATAGGCTTCCACATATATGGGCAACCGTTTATTGAAATACTTTTTCACACAATTAGCAGTTTTCATATATCTCAATCTTTTAAACAATAACAAAGCCGTTGTTATAATTAACCATTATCAATACAAATCATTCCACACTAGTTTTATTCAGAAGTTGGTATTTACATTTATGACAATCTTGGATACACAATATTATTGATATTTAAGAATATTATAGCACAATATATGTTAATGTCGATGGTTTTATTTGTATGAATACTAGCACTTGCTTTGGACTCACATCTATACCATGTTTTTTTACATAAATATAGTTGACTGTCGTTCCAAAGTACGAATAAAAGACTACCATATCGCTTTGCAAAAATTATGTTATAAGCATGTGCGTAAAGAGTCGTCCCGTATTTGCTTGTGCAGTCTGCACAGGCTAATCAGGGACGACACTTTCCGCTGTAATGAAATTTTCGTTTAAATAACGTCTGTGGCTTATCTGGGACGACACGACAATTTACACACATTTATTTTTCGAATTGATCTGCTAGTCAACGGGTTAAAGTCGTGTTCTGAATAGATTTAATTGAGGTTGGTGTGTTTTGTTTTTTAACATGCAACGTGTATACACATCTTATACTGTACTAAAGTAGGCACAATCAGTGCAATAATTGCATGTGTATAATCTTTCTAACATTCATAAACTTATTTTTATCTTACATCATTCAGAAAAGACAAAACAATACGTTAGATCTTGCATTCACATTTTGTCTGAAATTACATCGTGGTAGAGTTTTTAGATCATCTAAGCACATTTTGAGAGAAACATTTGATATGCTTCCACTTTGCAGATGGCCATTACATATCATTGTAATTAAAAAATTTAAGCGTAGACGCTACCAACATAACTGTATTTCTCTCTCTCTATATATATATATATATATATTACTTATTTTTATCATGCATCGAACGTTAACCGCTAGTATATGGTGATAAATTCACTATTTGTACTTCTTACTTCTAATATTGATCGTTAGAATTCAGACTGATTATCGTTCTTATTATGTTATATGTCAATATAAAATAAGACAGGCACAGTGTTATTCAATTTACAAATATTAGTTTTTTTTGTAAATAAAATGTGGTTCTGTGCTTAGCATCAGAAATCAAAGGGATCGGTCGGGATATCGGATTTACTTAAGTTTTATGTATTCATCAGTTGCTCGGGCAATGGGTTGTAACCTTTTATCTGAATTCCCGATGATAATCCACACATTTATTACTATATATCATCGAATAAATATACTCGCCAAAAATTAGATCATTTCTTTGTATATCTACCGATGATACTGCATGTACTATGGATGTTATTATGATGCTTAGTGATATATTTAAGATTATATCAGCTATAACATACATATATGTATGTATGTCGGAGTCACATGTTAACTTAGTCATGCGTGACGATTAAACAGTGTGATGTAGTTCCAAATGAATGCTGCGTTTTCTATTTCTAGATTATATGTAGGTCTTGATATGAGAAAGAGATTCCGTACTTGGCTACAATATGCATCAGACTGGTTAAGCTGTTAACAGTTATGGCGATTCATTTCATCTGGGGAAATACAAATCATTATTATGGATTCAAATTTCATATAAAAGATGAATCGCGGCGCCTTTCAACAAGCTGATTGATTATATATGCATTGTTGGTCGATGCAAATGATATTGCATACGCACTCGAAGTACATAATAGATCATCGCCGAAACATAACGCGTGTGCGTGTGTGTATCAAGTATCATTGATCATTCGGTCGGCGTCGGTACATTTATATCGGTTCTAATACAACCTGCACACATAAAGAATCAGATACACTCCCTGCATCACACTTTATACAAGTGTAATATGTTAACATGAATTTATATAATAACACAACTGTGTCGCACACCTTTCTGGCTCAAAGTTTCGGGGAATTCAATAATGTTAATGCATGTTCTTTTTGGACATTTGCATTTAAATCATAAATACGGCTATTCGCATTAATACGTCGACACATCACACATGCGTTTTATAACAGTGTAACGGTCATTACAATGACAAACGAATGCAAGAAGACATTGGACGGTTTCATTTTGGTCATTTGGGAAAATGTACACTGAAAATGAAATTATTATCGTTTTGATAAATACGGTATAGTATGGTTTATACATGTTATTTAGAAGAGAGATTATGGTAATGGTTTAGCGCGAAAAATGCAGGGAGGGGGGTTGTGTTTGGGATTTAGCGCGAAAGCGCACGAGTTCTTCGTATTGGGGTATATATGATTTGCAAATGTATTGAGTCGCCATTCGAGGGTGTATTTGACAGGCAAAAGTTATGGAAAAGGAAAACGAAGGGGTGGAGGGCAGTTTGTCAATAATGACAGAAATTTAAGGCCTTTTGGACAGAACATGTTCGAACCTTGAAAAGAACTTTCAACTAGAAGCAGAATGGGTGGCAGACAATTCAAGGAAACAGATTAGACTTGATAGTTCTGTTTCTTTTAATTACATGGAACAAAAAAGCAACTTGATTGTAATTATGAACGTTTTGTTTTGCAAACATGTGTGAAAAGGTTCTTTCTTTGAGAGCTGTGTCTAATGCGGTTAGTTTAATGAAGGAACTTAAAGATACAAATCAACATCGTAATAAAATAATAAGAATTACCGACAGTTCATCTGCAGGTTGGAGCACAGTTAATGAGTATGAGATGATTGATTATGCATCTGATTCGGATGATGACAGAAAAAATTCGTAAGGCAGAGGAAAGAGCGGTTGCAAAACCTGATAAACGAAAGAAAGCAATGCTAAATGTAACTGGTAATTATAAGTCTTTTTCGATATTCAACATCCTATAGTCAAGCAGGTCGCGGGCCGGCAGCGGTAGAGGCATTTCATGGGGCGGCGTTTCGACCAGCTTGGAGAAGTCGTATGTTTCAAGTGTGGCAATGTCGGTAACTTCGCTTCCGGTTGTGCGGTCAACGTCGGGGCTCCAGATATATTAAAGAAATTGTATCACACTTTGTTCTTGAGAGCGATTGTTTTTTGGACTTTCCGATCTATTTTTTATCGTATGCTGTTTTTTTTAGGTTAAGTGAAATTTTGTCTGTTCAACGATCACATGTTGTTTTTTGCACGCATTTTGGAATTGGAGTTGAAAAGTAAAAAAAAAAAAACTGACGTTTTAAGAGAATGTAATACTTTTCTGATTGCAACAATTAATACAGAGACATGTCCTGTGAAATTGTGATTTCGACGTTATAACGCAAACAAAAGGACACATCTGTGTTGTAAGTTGATAAACTCGTATTTGTTTATTGTACTAATGTGGATTATGTCCGGTAGCTGGGATAATTCGATAGTTTTACTCTTGTAAAAATCGGCACTGAACGTTTGGTCAGACGAGATCCGACATAGCATTTCTACGAGTTCGAGAAATGTTTTTTGTAGTTTATGTTGGCAAGTAGCCGTTCGTGGTCATTTTTCGTCAAGATCCAACCTTTCCCAACAAAATGTTCATCGTTTACGAACATCGACCGCCATTAAGGCACTTAATGGCTTTAACATGTTGATGTAGGTGATTTTCCTGTGTCAAGAGATACCTACCTTGTATATATATGACTTGGCCACGCGCCCAACACCTGTGCTTTAAACGCCACGATGGATCCGATTGCACGCGAACGCATGTAAACATTTGTACCATACGATTATGTATAAATGGAGGCGTATAAGAAGCTGTAGATGTATTGATAAAGTAATACTACAAATTCAGTAAAATGTGAGTGACGCATTCTTGTTTACAGCTTTGTTTATTCATGTAAGGGCCATGATACATTGCCTATCCACTTCAGGAAAAAAAATACAGCACATCTTTTAGCATAATACATCACTAATAACAACTCGTTTGAGTTTTTATCAACATTTATTACCTAATCCGTATATATTTTACATCTGATTTGGGTTTTTTTATTTTTAAATTCAATTGTTTTTCATTTCATAAGTTTTTATTTTTATTAACATGTTTCACAATGCGCCAGTATGCTTGTTTATTAAAATAAACGCTTCATGGTCATAAAGCTCGTAGTATATTCCATATAATATTTGTTATATAAAATAATAATATCCTGCCTATACGCGTCATATTTACATGTCTTCATATACAGTTGAAATTGGTTGTGGAGCTTGTTGTTGCGAACAGAAGAGTGCGAGTTTTAAAGCATTATTATGTAACGATGCGATATTATGCAAAGCTGGAAATAGAACCATGTTTTTGGTTCCCGGACTAATTTTCAAATTGCAACACATATATCACGATTTAATACTTTGTGCTTTTTCCGTGTGGCAGATTCAGTAGTTTATATTAACTCAGAACTAATTTTTTATGCTGCTGCATGCTCTCCTAGTATCACAATGGTATTGATTAATCTTTTTTGTGAACATAATGCAATATAATTGGAAAGCCTTCTTGTAACCGACGTTGCAAAGAGAAGTCAGTATAATACATTAATTACGGACAACAAACGATAACAATGAGTGAATTGTAACCTCATTTAGTTTGAAATAGCATTATCATTGAAACAACCTGATCAAATAAAAGAGATTGGGGCATTGTAAGAGATAATCCTTCAATTATGTTTGACAATGCTAAAACAGGGTCAAACATAATTGGTTATGGTGATCGATCTGACAGGAAAATAGCGTGCTTTTTATACCTGATGCCCATCATTGTTTCCAGTTATATGAATTATTTTGTTGGCTGCATATCACGTTTAGATAGTTTTGCTGCTATATATAACGTGACACTTTCCGTTAGTTAACACTGGTTTGCTGCTGCTTTATTTATATGTTGAAGGGCTAATGATTCGTGTTCATATATTTGATAATATTCTTGCCTTTTTTATACATACATTTTGCAAAGGTTAATAACTTCGGTTCATTTACAACTTAAATTTTTAGTAAATAAATGTTCACACGATGTAAGCTTTATATTTTGATACGAAATGCACATAAAATGAAAAGCAGAATCATGCAACTAGCAGGCATATGGCAGGCTTTTGAGAAAATTTATGAGCCGTGTAACTAAATTGTAAATACAACAAATCCGCAGTCCATATACCGTTCCTGGTTTGTTTGAAGACTACAATATATATAAAGAGCGACATAAACTATTTTTTTCTACACACGCCAGGAATATTAAACATTGTGAACTATTTTTTTCAGGTCTTTTATTTAAAAAAGCTTCTCAACATTTAAATTACTTATTTACGTTATTTCACATTCTACGACGTGTGCTAGCTAATTGATCGATACAATTTGCAGGCACTCGACCTTAAGAACTATAACGATAACATATTATAGTATTTATAAAATTAGGGAAATATAACATACATCATAACGCGTCATATGTTCGTATATTAATGTCATAGGTCCTTTATACAGAGTAAACAGATCCTTTATAAGACATACAACTTAATGTTAAGATTTACAATTTACTTATGCACACAGGTTTATTTAGGTATTTCATATGACGGCATTTGTGTGTGGATTTAAGACCTATTATCCGCTAACTTATCACGTTATGACACGTGTGAAGCACCATGTGTAATATTTAATGCAAATGAAAGTATCCCCGTTTGAGATGTGATTTTATTGCTGTGATATCTACTGTATCTTAGTTAAAAAGCAAACATGCGTAACTAAGCCTTATATAAATGTCGGTCGTTTAACATATTGAACGCATATTTTTTACATTTGATAGTGATACTACAAATAATTATCAACGTTGTGACAACATGTTGTTGAGATTAAAGTACCAAAATGGATCCACGTAATATATTTGATTATTCAAACGCGTTTAAGCCAACCAGCACGTCAATAAATGGACATTGCGCGAATACAACAGCATTTGTAGAAATGCATACGTTAAAATTAGTTAACTTTGATTATTTAAACTTCAAACTATTTAATTTGAATTTAAAGTGGAAATACTCGTATGTGCGTTTTATCATGTTCTTGTTTACATTTCAAGATATTTAGCCTGATTAAACGTGTATACAACTTTGCATTTTAATTATCAGCATCACTATTCGGAACAATAAAATATAATGACTAAAGTAAAGATGTGATGTATATCAGCAAAGAACTTCAAAAATGCAAAGATATTCCCGAAACTAAATATTTTAAGACGCTCTGGTTCGAACGTTATAAGATAAGGCATAATTTGATTGTAAGTAGTTTCCCGTTGATTAAGATACAAGATATTTATCGTATCAAGCATGCACATTTTGTATATTTTAAGCTACTTTGTCGATCAGTGTTGTTTACATTTCTTGTGATATACATGTATGTTACATTTACTCGTATAAATGTTTTTTTACAATTAATGAAAAACGACAAATGGTTGTACACTTGCATACGCATTCCATTAGAATGAAACTTATACAGACAAACTTTAACAAAGATTGGCACTAAACAAGGAAATGCAAGAGTATATTAGCAAATAAATTAATGAAATTTCGGGGCATACAAATGTTCATCATCAAATACGTAAATTAAAATAAACTTGCGTCTTTTGATAACTATCTCATTCCATACACATATTTTTTAAATGGTCGTTCCATATTTGACGTTATAGGAAACCTGTAATCCATATAAACACTCTTAACCGTATAATTACCTGGGCACACTCTTTAAGTATTCAATATCCAAACCATTTACATTACCCTTTTTTTATTGTTTACAAATGGTTAATATGTATGACAAATTTCCCATCACTTTTCGTATTTTTTTACCGAGCATTGTATTTGCATTGGATTTTCACTTATATTCGACCTTTATGTCCATACTTCATTAACGTTGTGGTATTCAATATTTAAACCATTTACGTTACCCTGTTTTTTTATTGTTTACAAATGGTTAATATGTATGACAAATTTCCCATCACTTTTCGTATTTTTTTACCGAGCATTGTATTTGCATTGGATTTTCACTTATATTCGACCTTTATGTCCATACTTCATTAACGTTGTGGTATTCAATATTTAAACCATTTACGTTACCCTGTTTTTTTATTGTTTACAAATGGTTAATATGTATGACAAATTTCCCATCACTTTTCGTATTTTTTTACCGAGCATTGTATTTGCATTGGATTTTCACTTATATTCGACCTTTATGTCCATACTTCATTAACGTTGTGACATGAACTATGCCCATGATACGATATAGTGTTTCATATAACTCGCATGCGAGCATGTGAAAAATAAATGAGATTTTCTTGTTACGCTTTAGCCATTAAAGTGTATCCTTTAAGAGATTAACATTTGTTTTTCGAACAGTTGCTTGTTTTCGAAAAAAAATAATAATGACTCAAATCGTTCATATCGTCCACATCAAAAGAGCCTATGTAACACTGTTTTGTATATATGTTTTTTTGTTCTGGACAAAAACACAGCACCTCATATAGCAGCACACACAAACAGCAATATCATCATACGAATATGACCCAAAATTGCCCTTCAGTGGATTAGAGTTGTTTGTGTAATGCCCAAATGAGTTATCCCAAAATGAACAAATATTGCTTGTGTTATTCCTTATCTTATGGAATCAAACCCAGTTTTAAATAATGTCCGACAATTTGTTTAATGAGTAGTCCGCAGCTACTTCAGCATATACTATTACAACATCAGTATGATCATTGTAAACACTATCACATAAGTATAGAAACAATTGAACATATACCGATCATAGTCGCATTACAATGACATGAGTCGCATTCCTGTGCTTATTGATTCTAGGTCGTTCTGCGCTTAACTGTTAATTTATTTGAGTCGTGCTCTGTGCGAAAATTTGTTAAATGCATTTGCTTAAAGTGTCGATCCAAACTAGCCTGTGCAGACCTCAAATGCTGGTCAGAGACGACACCTATCGAAAAAAAACACGTTTTTTGCTACTAATATATTTTTTTTCTTAATACAAATTATCTTAAAAGCAAAATATTTTAGCCCTGATTAGCGTGTGCGGACTACACAGGCTTATCTGGGACGACAATTTACGCATTTAAATTAAACACCATTTTCGCAGCTCACGGCGTATGTAATGTGACAGATAGGTATTTATACCAACTCATGTCTGAAAGGTGTTACGTGGTGTAAAAGCATCAACTACTTATCATTCACACCACCTTGAAACATAATAGAATACAAAAATAAACAAGCTGCTCTAAACATTAAAACACACATATGATTTTTATATAAACATACATTTGTTTATGTGTGTATTATCTTGTTTCATACTGCAGTGCTGATGATATTTAAATAGTTATTGCTTCGTTCGGAGAGAACACGACGAAAGGCTAATGTACTATGCATTATCATCAATTTACGTCAAACAAACCTGCCCATGATATGTATTAACAAACAAATATCACTTTATAAAAGGTATTAATCCTACACATTTGCAATTGTTTATGGCAGCTCACCGACTGGTCAAACTACGTTGGTTTATGATAGTAAACTCAATGACCGGCAGTCTATTTCAGGAGCAGGTATTTAAGCTTCAGAACGATAGTTACCTGTTTGGCTGCTAAAATACGGTACCATGTACACGTAAAGACACAATCAATACGACAGACATGACTTGATGATATAGGAAAGCACGCATACGTAGATCATGTTTCCATAGTGTGTGTTTATTTTGCACGATTCCAACATATTAACTTCGTTTAGGGCACATATGTCAACAAAAGCCTCTATATAAATATCAAATTATACCAATTTATCTACAATCAACTCATCTGTATGTTACTGCCTTATGTACGTTCATGTACATGCATGCTTTTAAGTTGGGTTTTTCGGATTGTAGACACGTAATAAGCATCATTATTAAGATGCTTTGTTAAACTAAATTAATGTGTCTACTGATTTGTATTGTGTCTTCTCTGTCAATAATACTTACGATCATTCATCGTGTTATTATATAATTTTTTAACGTTGTGTTATTTTTTTTTACATCTATTGTGTTATGTTTCCACGGTGAGTTAGGAATACTATTGTATTAAGATAACTAATTGCAATTTTCAGTTATTTTATCCATAGTTTAGATCTGATTTATTCCGTTACGCTGTTATGAATTCAACTAGTGATTCGTTGAATGGAAATGCGAGTCTCAAATAAGTGAACATGTCCGCCAAGACATGTATTTATGTTGGACACGCATTTGGATTTACTGTCCGGAACAGGTTTGGAACAAGCCCACCAATCGATCGACACAATGACACGGGCTAAAATGACTGAAATGCATTTGAATGCCGATAGCTATGAGTAGTTTTAAATATACATCCAATAATGGTGGTATATGCTTTGGGAAATGAGTATCACATGCAAAACTCGTTTACTTGTTTATGACTCAAGTCGAATCCGCCTTGCCTTATACGTTAATGAAGTTTTGTTTTGTATTACAGCGACACAGTCATTTAAATATATATATATATATATATATATATATATATATATATATATATATATATATATATATATATATATATATATATATATATATATATATATATATATACATATATAATGAGTATCACTTAAATAAAAGTGGCATATGTATTCATATGTACTAATTTAATGCTATGTTGATGTTATACTACTGACTGTGTATGTTTGGCAACCAGACAAGCTAATATCCGCATGTGTGATTACATGTCCATTTGCTGTATGTTTCATCGTGTACTGGTTAGTTTAAAAATACATCAACTCATTTTCTATATTAATTTATTTTTAAAATGCTTCTATTAAAACATAAGCATATGTCGGTTCATTTATAAATTTTAATATCTACACAGATATGACAGCTATAATGCGTTTACGCGGCTGTACATGCATTAAGTGAAGGAATAATCAAACTAAGAAATGTTAGCAAAAATTTCTTTCATGTCAACATCTTCTGCAAAACCGTTTTATTTCTTGGAAGTTATACATAATAACACTTCAGGGCAACAATAAATAACATAATTCAAGATATATATCATCATCATTATCATTATTATCATCATTATAATCATCATCATCATCATCATCATCATCATCATCATCATCATCATCATCATCATCATCATCATCATCATCATCATCATCATCATCATCATCATCATCATCATCATCATCATCATCACCATCATCATCATCATCATCATCATCATCCTCATCATCATCATCATCATAATCATCATCATCATCATCATCATCATCATCATCATCATCATCATCATCATCATCATCATCATCATCATCATCATCATCATCATCATCATCATCATCATCATCATCATCATTATCATCATCATCATCATCATCATCATCATCATCATCATCATCATCATCATCATCATCATCATCATCATCATCATCATCATCATCATCATCATCATCATCATCATCACCACCATCATCATCATCATCATCATCATCATCATCATCATCATCATCATCATCATCATCATCATAATCATCATCATCATCATCATCATCATCATCATTATCATCACTATCATTATCATTTACTCCATCGTCATTGTTATCACTGCAAACATTATCATCATTTCATTATTTTTTTATTAATTTTTATTTATTTAAATCATGGTTTTATCATAGTAACCAAGAACTGGCTAATCATCACCAATTGTTTTATAATCTTTATTGTAGTTTTACCTAAAGTATTTTAACAGCATAATTATAATAAACATTCACTAACAGCTTCTTAAATAATTCCTGTCATAATTGTTCACATTGTCCAATACATATTGTTTTACTGTTGATAGGCGTTATAATTTGTTATAGCAACCATGGATTCCACGTAATTTCTCAATAATTATTTGCAAATCGTGCAAACTCATGTCATGTATAAAAACAACACAGTTCAATGCAAGATGTGTGTCCATAATGTGTAACAGTGTTGCTATTTTTGATAAACTTTTTATGATAATCTCAGATGCGATATATTGTTTTTGTTTAGTTTTCGCAAACAGATTCTGACATACACGATAATGTACATATATTCGGAGCATGCTCATGACAGCACATCACGTTAAGATATTTATGTACACGCGTATGATAGGACAATTGCCGCTATTTAACCCGGGTATCCACGATCGTTTGCAGTGGAATGGAGAACTCTAATGATTGTACATCACTTTGAAATAGTCCAGCACAACTTCATGGCAGGTCAATCACTGCAACTAATTCCGGGCATTAATATGATGCTTTACTTTGGCAAGGGATTCGTATTTCATATATGGTCATCCTCAAGTATTATGTAGCATTTAATAATTTAACAATGTGTCGTTACATGAAATACATTAAAACAACATCATTGATCGTTAAATATATTTTAAATAGCATTGTAAGTATTTACTACAATGCGTAATTCATGGTGATACTACAAAGAAACATATACATATACACGAGTGATCTTTAATGCACATTATGCAAGTGTTTGATTTCCGTGTTATGTCTACCAATTGCATATTTTGGCAGAGATTTTAAGGTTATACCAATATTCATAATCAAACATAATCCATCTCACAATGCCAATACACAACAATACAAATTGTTTGCATTAGAAAGACATTTTAGACGATCGATTTGTTTTCATGGTTTATCCTAGCATGCCTAATCATGCCAAATAACATATATTGCCAACATGTCATTACCATTTGTGTGATTGTAATCTCTTTGCAATTATAACAGTATAAGCATGTTTGCAGTGTATTTTATTATCTATGTTTTTGATTTTTTTCTCGTGCTGTTTAACTTGCCAATGATGTTTTATTTGATTTGTGAACGTATCTATGGATTTTATGAAATATGTGTGTTGTTTAATCTTACCCGAACTGGTGGCATCATTGACAAAAAGACGATGTATATGGGAGAGACACGCTTTTAACCAGTTTGTCAACCCTTAAACAAAACTAATAAATCATCCATTAATATTGCAGGTTAAATTATCTTCAAGTGTTTGATAATAATACACTAATGCTATCAGTACGTTCGTGCAGTGTAATGATCATTACCAGTTATCGCGTACATATACACAAATTTGATTTTTCCGCCGTTATATTTTGCATGCCTACGCTATTTAGCATATACATGCGGATTCTGTTCTAACACGTCGGTTTTGTGCATGACCATATCTGACGGCACATTTTAATGCAAAAATAACAACCTTGTGGAAGGACTCGTACGTGATACTAGCCTTAGCATCGCCCTGAAAAGATTCCCATCAACATCAATTTTATAAAAAACTTTATTTAAAATCCATGTTAAGGACTTTTTATCACCCCAGAAAATATGTACATGTATGGCGCGTGTGTTTGTGTTATTTTTTTTTTTTAAACATTAATTTAGAAACGGGTTTGTTTTACTAACAATAATTGTGTTATTCCACTAAATACAAATCCTGATTAAATAATAATTAAATATAGCATTAAGCTTGGTTTGAACAAGAAACCATCCATTTTTTATTACGATTCAATTTTCGGTATTATCTTCTCATAATTCATTGTTGTTTGTTCTTGCGATTCACCATCTACCCAAATGAACTATTATTTTAATTTTTTCACATAAGTTACCTTCATTGTTAGAGAGACTATATATCATCCAAGGGAGATAATTATTATAAGCATAACCGGTTTATGTTGTTGAATTACCTATTGATGCGGCATTCTTATAACGCTACTTGTAGTTTTATTTCATTTTAGAACATGAAATAAACAATAGCGTGAACCTTTTAGAAACACATATTTTTTTTTTAATTCTCCCAGGATCCAAGCGCTTCGTAATTGCACATTAAGCGATATGATACGACAATCAAAAAATGTACCATTATGTGTTTATAATTGAAAACATAGGTCTCGGAAACTGTTCCTAATTAATAATTCTCAAAAACAAACTTTACATTCGTTGTGAAACATACCTGCCATGCTTACTTATTATGAATCGCAATATACTCGTGTGTTCATCTACAAAATACGATTTAGTAAACTCGGTTCCTTGTATCTTGAAAAACAAGTACAGTTTTGTTATTTTCATGAAACATATTTTTCCTAATAGTATACGTTATTCTACAAAAATGGGATTTTCACAAAGTACACAATTGTTCGAAGTAGTTAGGACTTAACATATTGTTTTAGTTATAGCATATTTAAGAACGTATGTTGCAGTTTAAATGAAAATTGTGTTATATATACAATTTGATATTATTTTTTTTAGCTAGAACCATCTTTTGTGGATAGAAAAGTAAAATAAAAATCATGGGTCACCGATGGTGTTAATTGTTTATTCGCACTTGAACAAGAAGCCTATTTCAGCATATATTTTTATCAAATAAGGTAATAACTTAACCAATTAAGTAAATTAAAGAGAAAACCACTAAAAACAGCCTCTATTTCTCTCAAAATATATCATACTGATTCAATTTGACTGCAAATTCCATTTAAAAATCAATCAAATAATTAATGTTTTTTAATTGTTTTCAACAACAACAAAAACAACATACTTTTGCATATTAAAATTAGTAAAATACACACGAGCCATTATTATTTTTACTTAGAATATAAACTTTCCTGTACGTACATTATAGTAGCAGCTTAAATGGTTGAATATATAATGTATCATTCCTTCCCCAATTGTGTTGATACTACGATATTTCTTACACGCAATGTTTGCATACACTTCCGAACGAATCTCAATCATAATTCGAGAAATGTGAACATTTGGGATTTAAAGAAAGTCTCTTCTTAGCAAAAATCCAGTTAAGGCGAAAAGTGTTGTCCCTGCTAAGCCTGTGCAGACTTCACAGACTAATCTGGGACGACACTTTACGCACATGCATTAAGCCCCCTTTTTTACCGAGCACGACTCATATGTAGAAACAATTTAAAATCAATACATATTCTGGGTCATGATTGGTCGTGACCTCACCGTATTTGTAATGTTGATCCGAGTCGAAAGGTCGTAAGGTCTAGACTGGCCTTAATCTCCCACGAATGTTTCACATCTGCTAGTCTGCTACCAGTAACTACATTTAATCTGACGAATTTGTGCTGTAATGTATTGTTTAAAGGTATGCCCGTTACATTGACCGTTTTGAGTATGTGTACTCAGGATAATAAGGGCAGCATCATTTAAAGATACAAGTACAATTCTACAATTGATATTCGTCTTCTCCGTGGGAAAAATACCGGCCGAAACGAAATAAGGAGATAAGTCTAGTTCATTTATTCAGATAAATGTTATGTGTATGGAAGAAAGGTTTGTATATTATATAATATACTCGAATACTTATAAAATGTAATCGAATAAAATACATTCGATTAATATAAAGTAGTACATCATGATATAATATTATATAATATCAATTATTCAAATCCAATAGATTAAAATGGAATCCCAAAAATTATAAAATAATCTAATAGACTTAAAATTCAAATAAAAGCAAACAGTATCGCATGGTATCGTTTATGATCGATAAGAAGTGAATATAATCGAATAGATTGGAATAGTATCGAATAGAAACAAATATCGCACAAATAATCGAATATAATATAATCGAACAGAAAAATATGATCGCATTTAATTGAGTATAATAGAGTAGCAATATAATATTATATAGCAAATATCACATTATATATAATTATTTTATAGTATAAAACATTAAATATATATATATATATATTATAATATGTTATCACATACACAAACAATATTCTTTAATGTATAAAGAATGATTTAAATCATTTAAAATTGTGCATTTATAAAGGCTTTACAATCAAAACGCAACACAAAAGTAAAGCAAGTGTAAAAACAACATTAATACAGTCAGATAATAATCAGCAAAACAACCCAAACAAACAACAAATATGAATAGTGTGGGCTTGTCCTAGTTTCTTGATTTAAACTCCTTAACCGTCGTCGAATAATAACAATGAAATAGTTCGCTTTGTATTTAAGCCACTATCCTATCACGTGGCTGGAAGTTGAATAAAACCCCATGCCCAATAATCTCAATACCACACGCGCTCCGTTGGCTGTACAAGCCACTAAGGTCTCACAAAACCGGTAGAAGAAAACATGGCCAATAATTGTTGTTGCTTGGATATGCATAAAGCAGTTAGTATATTGAATATGTGCGCATAACTTTCGCGATTCACTTTGTGCTTTTTATGGATGTGTGTAAAACCACGGTTTAAAGGGTTTTAGTTTAACTGTGTGATTTTACTTACGTCCATTGGAATTGGTTAGGGCATTTTGTAAAGTAAGTATTACTCACAACTGTCAAATTTCAGCAAATTTGCGGACATTTCGTGATTTTCATCTAAGCCAATAATAACAAAATGTATTTCAAAGCGCAATATTTGTTTTAACGTTGTCAATTATTGATAAGTGCATTGAACTTCGGCGCGGCATATTGTTATCCTAACCCATAATTGATCAGTCATAAATAGAAGTGCACGAATGCTGTTACAGTAACGTATGTGATAAGCGATAACTTGCAGACACTCGCAAGACAAAATTGGCATTAATAAGTTAACATGTAACTTTATGTTACTCTTAAAACAATAGTTAAGCGACCAATTTTATTTATTACACCGTATGATACTATAACAACCGCACATACTATTAACACGGTCAATTTTATGAACCGTGCATGAAAAGTACACGGGGCATACCAAAGTAATACTTTGTACATGTGTGAAATATCAGGATCGCTTGATGTATTAGTTCATATTCAGAAAAAGGTATATTAGTGAGAGCAAAATGATATAGTCTCATGAATGCAAAAACGTTTAAAACCGTACGTCAAAATGTAAATAACACTGTGGCAAGATAAACACGTGGAAGTCTAATAAATGGGATAAACGTTATTATTTTAAATACATAGTAAAGTAAGATCAAACGAGTTAAAATGATTTATTACATGATGTATGAATATTATGGCACTACATATATATCCCCGCGTAGTACGATATAGTATAAGGATATCAAAAAATTAATCTGTATGTGTTTTAATTATAAGTACGAAAACACATTTTAAATTTAAGAGTTTCATTATTATTAATTTGTAGATTGACAAACGTGTGTATTTGAAACGTTTAAATCATAGGCGATTTCGAATATCAACATCTTCCCCCAATTTGAAATAAAACCAATACATAAAATATGCATACATATATATATATATATATATATATATATATATATATATATATATATATATATATATATATATATATATATATATATATATAAACACACATATATATAGATATATAGATATACTAGATTTCTGCACTGTTTTTTTATTATCTAGGGACCCTTCGATCTTGGAGTTTTACAACCGGTTTAAGGTCATAAAGCCTGGAAGACAAATGCCATAAGGGGGATGGATTATCACGTTATTGAATAGGTTACTATATATTCCGGTAATAAACAGCGGTTTCACCCTACAGCATTGAAATGATATCGTGTACATATATTAATTTGGTTGTTTTTAATAACAATTTTATGTACCATTTCAGGTATGATATTGAAAAGATGTGAAGTTGTTCTTATTTAAAAGAAGAAAAAGAAGAGTAAATCACAATAAAATAACTAGCATTTATTTATTAATTGGTTTTATTTCAATATAAAAATTGACAAACGCACAAAACATGTATGTCTGTTTATTTTCAGACAATCGTGCTTTTTGAATAGATTTCGTATCTTAAGTTTCGGAAAAACAGATATTTTTGTAAGTGTCCGAAAACATAGAGTAATTACGGTAATTGCTGTTTTTGTCGTATTTCTTTTTACAATAACGATATGAAACTATATTTTATGTTGGTATTATATTTATGCAATGCATTATTGTCACAAGGAACTGATCAGTTGGATGAAATAATGATCCATGATTATAAGATTATATACATACAATCACATTTAACACGTTTATTTTTTAAACTCCCCGGTAAACTCGATAACATAATCTTCGTCCAAGAATTATTTTCACGGAATGTATTATAAATGCTCGAACATGATTAAACGAATAAACGAATAATGGGTCGCATGTGTTGGTGATGGGAATATAAATTATAACGTACACATTAGTGCGCATTCATTCAATTAGTAAATTGTCGACAAAACATTCCGACGTTCATTCATTTCCGTAAATGAAGTTTATGTTTTTCTGACAATAATGACACTATCGACTCTGCGTTGCGGTTACATCTAATGTAACATGTTTTATTGACAAACAAGGTTTACGCCAATACTGCTCCTGTAGTTCTGTAAAATGTTTATCAATTTGTTATATATTGTTTTTCGCACATCAATGCACTGCACAGCGAGTGCCAAATAACCTTAATTAAAATAATTATTTTGTATCAATACATTGAATTTGCGGACAACGGGTTGAAATGAGAGCGTCGCTTATTATAAAACTGCGACGTTATGTACAATCAGCGTGCAGACTGACTACATTACGAAGGGGGCAATAAAAACACAAACACATACATGTGTTATATATGGCTCAACTTTATACCTACATATTTTGAGAAAAAAACAACAAAAAAAAACAAATTAAAGTCACGAACATGTATATGAAAGTGACACATTATAGTCATACGTTATGCTGCAACATTGATAATAAACATTCGATTCATTGATCAGTAGCTGGAAATGTTTTGATATATGACCACAATAGTTAATTGATTGCCCAAGGCTTAAGCAGTTGATCTTTTGTATTACGTAACCGCATGTCTCGTTTACAAATAGATGTGTTAACCCAGAACTGGTACACTCAAGTATTGATTTGACGTTTCGAATGGTACGAATGTTATACATATTGTAATCTGAAATATGTATACACATATCGTTTTCTTCTATTTTCAGGGTGTTCGACAACGTAATATGACACAGTTTCGGGCTATTTGATTCGTTTGAAAACCACAAAATCAGCTTGAAGTTCATATTATTTTTTTCTAACCGTTACACAGAATGGAAGACCCTTCAATAGAAACTGTCATGTTTATGTTGTCGCTGTTTGCCGTACTTGGAACAATAGGTAATTCGCTTGTGCTTTATATTTACTCGCACAAGAAGGAAAAATCTACCGCCGGCTTATTCATCATGAGTCTTGCCGGAACAGATTTGTTTACGTGTTTGTTTATTATGCCGTTTACGGAGGCGGTTGTGTTTCTTGAATACAAATTGAAATATGACGTCGCGTGCAAAGTTTATATGTTCTTCATAACGTGCAATATCCCTTTTGCAGCTTTTATGATGGTCGCAATAGCATTTGACAGATATTTTTGTATATGTCATCCGTTCTGGCACATTTTAAATATCGTCCGTGCAAAGGTTATTGTGGTTTGTCTCTTGATACTTGCCTCAACATTTGGGCTTATAACAGCGATTGCACATGGGACGTATAGTTACGGGTTTTTTAACAGCACTGTAATTCAGAAAGTAAACATTTCCCAACTGTACAACAATCCGAATGTATCCTTCACACAGATGCCGATTGACAACCATTCTGCAAACGAAACTTCGTATGTGTCGTACTTAAATTACTTATACGCAAACAACGCCTCGTTACTCGACCTTGAACAGGATTACGCACACAGAAATTACACTATTATCCAAAGAGAAGACATAATTCATAACGGCATATGCATGCCGAATGATATTCTCATCGGTCCAGGATTCCTTAGCGCATATCAACGAGTCTACGCGGGGACGTATCTGCTCTCATTCATCGTGGTGTTCGTGCTGTATGGCTTCATTTATAGGTCAATACATAAGCATAGAGCGAAGCGAAGCAAGAGGAAACGATCAAGCCTATATCCTTTATCTGGGGTATGGTAAAATAAAAAAAATATTTTGTCGTTTACAAAAACGCAATTACAAAGAAATTGTTTCGTAAATATTAGAGATTGTGTTTATAACATCGATTTAGTGAGAGTAATATTAATATTTGGTATTTTCTCACTTAAACGTTTCATCTTTAAATGAGTCAATAAAAATACAATAATGTTGTGTTTTTGCTTAAGGTATTTCGTGCACATTTTGCTTACTATTAACATGAAACCAGCTGTTCAACTAGTATTTATTTAGAACGTGTACCAGAACAAACATACTCACATGTACAGAATATACTGCGATATAAAGATGTATCTGTGAATAGAAGCGTCTATTCATATAATATTGAACAGATTGCCATACCGTTTCAGATTGAATTCTCCAACGTTGAAACACAGTTTACGGCGGTCACACATGTTAATCCCCATAACAAACATCGGAGTTCTAACAGCCTTGAAAACGGTGAGGCGGTAGACGGCGATGGCGAGTGCTTGCCGGAATTGCAGCCAATGCGTCAAATTGCGAAATCGAATCCACGGGCGATGTCCATAAAAGAGAAAACACTTATGGCAAATATTCGGACAGCCATAATGCTCTTTGTTGTCACAATTGTGTTTCTTATTGCGTTTCTGCCAGCCTGGTTAATGGGATTAGCCATTCTGGACTACAATCAAGTCATCTTTTATATGTATTTTATCTATCATACGACGAATCCTTTCATTTACGCATTTATGAACAAGTCGTTCAGAGACGATCTTGGAAAAGTTATCAAATGCCAAAGCATGCCTATTGTACGATAAGTATACGTATTTTTTATATTGTGAATGCTCCTTTTTCATGTTGAATCAATATAGTTATTGTGTATAGTATTGTCGGATTGTATATGGGGCTAATTATATATTTATTTATTTATTTAAATATTTTATATTCATGGATTTTTTTATTTACGTTATCTCGTTTAACAACCTTTATTTACTTTTTCTCTATTTTCAAAACAGCCAACTTGTAAAATAATAATTGATATAAGGCAAGTGTATATGAAAACACATTAATAATAATAAGTTTACCGTGTGTAAATGTTAAGCACTTGTCAATCGACGTGAATTCTAAATGTTATTTAAAATAACCAAATGAACATTATTCGCAACAACCATATCAACTCGCTTCGCAGAGAAAATACATACTATTATGATGTGCATTTTTGTGTACAATAAATTATTTAAAAAAACCTTGTAATTGTCAATGCACGTTTCTTCCAATCAAAATAGGTGTGCTTTTCCCTACGAATGTTTTTTTATTTAGTTTTATATCTTGAACGAAATCCAAATACCGTTAAATCATTGGGCTGAAGCAATTGTATTGTTGTCAATAACCTGACAATACGTGTTTATATATATATATATATATATATATATATATATATATATATATATATATATATATATATATATATATTTAATTATATTGGTCATTGCACGTTTTAAAAGAAGGTGTGCAACTGGTTCAAGGATTTTCGAACAAAACTCGATGGCGTTGTTGACGAATGTCACATTGCAAACATAAAGAAGTTTCGGATTTTATGTCCACTATAACAGACTTGTAATGTTATCCCCTTAAGACAACAAATACTTCTGCAAAAAATGGACTTCTATTTGCGTGGCAACTTAGTTTGACGATACTGAGGTTAGCTTGTTTATTTGGGTTGTGTGACAGTCCTATCGCGGTTATCCTTTTACCTCACACGAGGCTTGGGTACAAGTACCACATGCACACGACCATTTGATAGTATTACCTGGGGGATGAGCATCTTTAGCCGGTCACTTGTAAGGTGGTATATTGATGTCATGGTTGATACTTTACGCAGACTGTTAACAGTTCAAACATGGATCTCATTAAGACCTATACATAGTATGTAATTTCCTTCTCAAAATAACCTCAATTATTGATATCCTCGCATATAATTATAAGCAAAAAATATAGTACGCAGCCGGGACGGTTTGTGTTTAGAATTTGTTAAAGACAACTTTTATTTTTTAACTGAACTAGCGATATTTAATGCTTGGCTCAAACAGCAACACAATTTATAAAAGAGTATAACATATGTGATTAAGTTGCAAATATCTGAATGGCAAGTAATTTCCAGCTGCAAGAACAATTTAATATATGATGAATGTTGTTTGTGTAACTGCTTTATGTGTGTGTTTCAGTATTATATTATTTTATTGTTATAAATACTAACTAAGTACCGTTGTATTGTGTTAACTTGTGTTTACAGTTAACTATTATATTACAAGAAAACAGCAATAAATGTTAACAAAAAAGACAACATACAACTAATGACAACGGACTTTAAATACGGATTTACATTATTTTGAATAGACATATTCACTTGTCAATTATACACTTTGTTTGAATATAATATGACCCGATCATAAACACATGTCTCTACTGTTAATATTTTTTAAGTTTCTTAAGATTTCGTTTTGAAATTCCTATATTTGCAACACCGTTGTCAAAAAGTTGCCTAAATACAAACATCAGCAAATGATGATATTATCTTCTTCTCGGGCATTACATTATCGCACTACTTTCTTTAGATTTTGATATCAATATGCTTTTAATTTCAGTGTGCAAAATTGAACAGTTGTGTTATAATGCACGTCGAACATTTTAATCACGTGGTATGAAAGTATAATTCGCTTATAATAGCGCAGAAGACGCCATCATATGATCTTTGTCGCTACTTTATGCTTAAATCTTGGGGAAAATGTGCTTCTAAAAATTGGAGACACTATATATCTTTCTATTAACATCATATGAGTTTCAATTGTATGTTATTATAAGTGATCTCGAAATACAATTATGTTCGCAAATATTACTATACATATGAGGCATTCTCTATGGAAAAAGGGTTTTAATCCACGTGAGTAAAATGTCGTTTTAGATTAGTCTGTGCAGTCCGCATAGTCTGATGAAGGACGACAATTTCCGCAAAAATATGATTATTGCTAAGAAGAGACTTTCTTGAACGAAAAATATCATAAAAGCGGAAAGTGTCGTCCTTGATTAGTCCGTGCGGACTGCACAGGCTAATCTGGGACGGCGCTTTATCCACATGCATTAAACCTCCTATTCACAAAGAACGGACCATATAATTCGCTTATCATAGAGCAGAACACGCCATCTTATCATCGCTGTCCCTTCATTATGTCAAAACCTGTGCAAAAAAATTGCACTTCAAATAAGTTGTCACAATATATAGAGAATACTAGGTTTGCGTTGAGTACAGAGAAGTTTGTGTTGCGAGGTTTAGAACGCCGGGAGCGCGAGCCTTGGCGAGCGCTTTCGGTGTTCGAGCCGAGCAACATAAACGTCTCCGTATTCAACGCTAATCCTAGTATTCTATTTATCCCATTTGATTTGTTTCAACGTGACATTTAACATAACTAGATCTAATATCCTTAGCATAACAATTATTTTAATTAATTCTTAAAAATAACTTATAATTTTACGAATGTAACCATGCGTAATGATATAAATGTATTTGTTCTGGTACGCAAAATAGTCTTAAAAAAATTCATACACAAACTGTAAAACTAGTAAAAATATCACCATATGCCTCGATTCAATTTTACGCAGCATGCGAATTGTAACACATTATGACCGCGAAAAGAAGATTTTACTTGAATATAATTCATTTTATTATCGAAAGAAAATGATCAAAATCCAATATGGCGGCGATTGCTCCTGACAAATGATGTCGATGTCAACATAGATTCTACATGTACACTATCGACGAGTAAACAGACAATTGCAGCGACTGACACTTTATTTGACTTAATATGCAGGGCAATACGTTTTCCGACTTCGGACGACGAATTTAAGGACGCGCAGAACGTGTGTTTTTATATAATGTTATGGGTATGCCGCGTGTGATCCAATGCATCAATGGCCCCCATGCTAAAATCATTTCCCCGAGAACAGAGAACGACAAAAGTACAAACAAAAACCAAAACACGTTCGAACTAGTATCTTACCTTTTACTATCCTTTAAAATCCATCTAATAATCCATTTAACTCAATAATTGGTGATTTTGCATCTAGGGTCTTTAATAATTATTTGAGCATAGTTAAATAAAGACCCTTATGCCGTCCTATAACTATTTCAAATGAATTTATGAACTCGTTAAACTTTCTTATTCGTCACACGCTACGTCATGTACTCTATGAACATTACTGCTGTTAAAATGAACCGGAGCAGTTTATCAAATAATAGCCGTTGGTAATCTCGGATGCATTTGCAGATTTCTGCATACAAACATAATTATGTTTAAACTTGCAAAATGTTATTTTTCTATGATAAATGCCCTTATTGTGTACAAGAGAATAATTTAATATATAAATACACAAAGAATGGAAAGCATTCCATTACACAACAGATAAATCAGTGGATACTACCCGTGTACAAAATCTGACGTTCCGAATTTCTTCTTGGTGCTATTTTTACCATCTTATACTTTACACAGCTCTATGCTTAACGTGAATTAAATCGGATAGCAAATATTGCAGATTATTTATGAATTATGCGATATTTGTACGGCTTGTTGTACATTCGTAAATGTCAAAAGTATATGCATGGATTATAACCAATGCACATTACATAAATTAAGGAAAATGTGATTAATTGACAATTGAAATACCGTATGTTGATATACAGTACATGTACATGTGAAATAAGTCGCGTTTATAACAAATCGTCAATTTTTTGGGGGAAAATGACGCAATAAGTGTCATTTTATGACGCCATCAATCAGCTGATTCATTATACGGATGGCGAAAAATAATGTCATATGACTAGATTTAAAGGTTGAAGGTCGTATAATTTTGAAGCTACAGTTTTCTCGACTTTATTAAATATGAAAAATCATTCAGTGGTAAAGTAAAAAGTAGTCCGTGCACGTTACAGGTATATCCCACAGTGTTAAATACTCCATAAGGTGTTATACCGTCAATTTCGCGTTGAAAATGGGATAAATACCGTGCTACTGACATCAAATATGTTTCAATTGTATGATATTATAAGCGATCTCGAATTACAATTATCAAGTAAACTATAGCTTACACATGTTGCAATACTATTAAATCTAGCTCTGATTCATACCATTGATACATGTCGCAAATATTACTATACATGAGCCATGCTCTGTGAATAAAGGGGTTTTATGCGTGTTGTAGTCCGCAAAGCCTCATTAGGCACGTCACTTTGCGCATAAATTTATTTTTTCTCTAAGAAGAGACTTTCTTGAAACGAAAAATACCACACAAGCGGAAAGTGACGTCCCTGATTAGCCTGTGCGGACTGCACAGAGTAATCTGGCACGGCACTTTACGCGCATGCATTAAACCCAATATTAAGAGAGCACGGCTCTACCATGCATTGGCTTCAGATGTACATGTTGTATAACCGACACCAGTTCTGTGTATTACGTGCATGCATTCAAAATAACAACGATGGCGTAAGCATTCTTTCAATGCGGTACACACAATCACATAGTAATTAACGATGCCCTATTGAAGCATAACATATTTTTATATTGGTCTTTTTACAAAATTGTACTAAAATATTGTATTCTAATTGTGTCTATATGTCGGTGTTAAACAAGGTGGAGGGCTATCTCAAATTGTGTTCATAAATGACGTACAACATACTATTGGTATGCATGATTTAGCCCAGAGTGATAAAGATATCCGGTCAATATGTACGTAATTGTTTTCGGATTAAATAATAAAAGAGTTCATGTTATATATACGAATGTGCTTGAGGGTTAATATATATTTTTATAAAACGAAATATGTAGTTTTGAATAAAAAAGATTATACAAATTAAGATGAGCAATAACTGATAAGGTATTAGACGTGCATTGATACGTTGTTATCAATGGGCTTTAATTTGTCATCAATATTTGATTTAAATTTTGTTGATATACTTATTAATGACGAAGATTTAATAGACCTTTAAACATATCTTATATATCTTGATCAGGGTAACTTAAGATTGCAACACAGCAAATGATTACAATTTAGTTGTAGGTAAACGTGATATATTTTTCGTTGCCAGTGCTTTGTAAAACGTGATCACTAATATTTTGTTTAAAATTTATTAAGTAATTCACTAAAGATTACAATTATAAGATTTCTTCAGCGTCTATAAAATATGATATATAAGTAACAAATGTGAATGCCTTGCTTAAATTGGACAAATTATACCATGTGTGCAATCAGAAATGAACCAGGACTGTTCGATATTAATTGTACGGCTCCGGTAACAAGTGAATGTTATTAGTATGTATCAAAAGAATTGCAGTTCACTGTTTATGAAATAAGTGAGTTGAGACTCGCGCGGTTTTCTTGATGTTCGCCTCTCTTGTAGGCGCGTATGATTATTAATGGACTACACGGAATGGTTCACAATGGTGTCCGCCTATCGAAGGGAGGTCACGGGTTCGATCCCCACCGTGGGAGCGTTCTTTAGATGTTCCCCAAAGACACCAACTACTGGTTCTAGGCCCAGGAAACGGACTCGAGAGTGTTTATATAAGCCTTAGGCGTTCGATGCAATCGAGGTAAAATAAATAGGTTTAAACTAAATATGCGTCTTCATTTATTTGCGAATGTGTTGTGGCATCTAATATATAATTTTATATTATGCTTCCTTTAATTCATTTGCACCATGTGTTAAACAAATATAGGCAATATCGTTCCATTAAGAAATTTATAGAGGCGAACACAAATTGTACAAAAAACACAATTGTATGAAAAGCTTTTGGGATCCCCTCTTAAGTTCATTCCATTATAAAGAAACACACTGAATTGCCATTTCTTACCGAACTTTTTACTTTTAAACTCACACACACAGCCCCAGTTTGCAAATAAGCACAGGTCTGAATAAAGGTCTTCCATAACTTTGTGGAACTCTGGAGGTCTTCAATTTGAACGATCAATCACCGAGAAAATCGGAATCTAAAAAGCCCAGAATGTCTTCATATGCCGTCGTAACAATGGTTTATTTAACACTGTACACAATATTGGGACGTCCAATCGCGATGATTTGTATTTTATTCCATCAGAAGAAAACGCCGTGAAAAGACGGGAACTAAACATCGCGCCGAACTTATACATTTTCCTTCGTAACAATCAAGCTAGTCGGAACAATTAAGCTTGTGTGTGTGGGATATTGTACATGCATATATATCACTGGCTTACAACACCGACTATATGCATTAATAATCTCATTTATATCCGTCGGCATTTACGGTCTTGTTATCAATAATGACTTGTTAATAAACGCTTACATTCATAATTTTCTTACCTTTGACAAACACAGAGCTACATAAAAAAAATGATTCGCGGCGGTCTTCCCAATATTTCTCTCCGTTATAAATATCGTGGGCAGCGGTAAGGATCACTTGCGCCTGTTTAACACATGCCATTTAAGAAGTCAAGCGTTGTTAGATTAATTAAAGCCTATACAGTAGGTTAAACTACAACAACCATTATCTTAACACGTATAAGCTATTGGGCATTTACTTTCTATTAAGCCATAAATAATACATAATAACACCAGTTGAATGCATAAGTCATAACAAGTGTAATGATTAGGTATTTATAAAAGTTATCAAAAAATCACGTATTATTAACTCACGTTTTATAACTTAAACAAATTTAATGAATCAAGTCCATCAAATATTGAGAAAAAAGGAAAGTTAACTCACAAATTACTGATTATTATATAAGAAATAGTTTTTTAAGACAACCGGCTTTGTTTCTGTTCTACTTGCATTGACGCAACATCCACTTCTATACTCAAACTGCTACTCGGAAAACAGAAGATACATTAGTTTAGGCACTGTTTAAAAAATGGCAAATGGTCTGAAGTTTATAAGTTTGAGTGCACTAACGAAATGTGAATGGAATCGACCATTGCAAACCACATACATTACATACAATTCGTGTTTTTTATCAATTGAATGCAACCTATAACAATCGTTTAATATCATCCACGAATTCGAGATTAAAACATGGTTTTACATAATACAAGTTTCCAAACGTCTTTGTAAGATTACGACTATATATTAATTTAATACATTTACATGTCTTATTTAATTTGTGCGATCAAACGCATCGCCGTTAATTATGTTAACACATGTGATGCGTAAATTCTGAGGGACTCATTGCTAAGAAATACACTACCCACGCACTGTGGACGTGTCTGAAAATAATATATCTAACTTGATTAAGAAATCTGTAAAGTACGTTTGAGACCAGATTTTTGTTTTAACGTAATGTATGGAATGTTTCCAAACATATACAAACATTTGGCAAGCACACACGTGCATTAAACGTTAACTGAGTTAAAACGAATGCATTCGCATGCATTTTATCCAGCTATTTAAATTGATCTGGTTGGCATTGCTAGCATTTATTGAAATGTAGTCACTTGCTGAAAACCACTAGAGTATTGCATTCACTCTTACAAGATGTTGCACCACTTGCTTTAGTTTGAAATAATAGATTATATAATTTAATATACGTCTACATTAAACGATAAAGCATACATCAATACATTTTGTAAAGCTTTTTAGTGACTGCTATGAATCAGCATTGTGTCTTTATTAAAATAAATATAACACATTAGCATATACATATACCAGCAAAACTGGCAACGCGTTAGAACACTAACACCATATCCAGACGTATTTCCATGATGTAACGAATTAACTGCGTGCGTATCAATAAACTTTCGCGCCATATAACGATTTAACTACACCGTATACAAATTTGTCCGCATAACATGAAGAACCACACTCCACAATTACGTATCAATACCCTACAAAGACGTATACGTACCATATTCAGACGTATACCCATCATCGCAATTCTCTCTCTCTATATATATATATCAGTAACGACAGCATTTAAACAAGTTATCATATATCATACATATATATATAACACAAATAACAAAATATATAAGACATTATTTGAGTACGTAAAGAGGCACCGAAACGCTTAAGCATGTCTAATCTGTGTAAACCGTCAATTAAGCACGCCACGCACGCCTTGTATTACCCAATTATTGCCTCTCGGAGTAAACTTCCTTAGCAATATGAATATAATTGTAGCATAGTGTGTGATTATATTAATTGCCGGCACAAACTATTCTATTTAGAGTGAGTGTTTATCAGAAGAATAAGAGTATGAAAAAGAAGAATAAGAAAAATAAGAAATAGCATTTTGACTTGATTTGACACTTCGATTATATACACATTATTTGAGATCAGCCCGTGCTTGTCCACCGTGTGTTTCTATCTACATGTCTTGCAAACGAAACAGAGACAAATGTATTGATAAAACTAAATCGTATTTAAACAGAACGGTGCCATACACCATGGCACATAAATCATGGTGTATCATGTACACAATGGTACTATGGAGTTCACTCGTGGATTATATACTGTGCATTACAAATATATATGACCCATTGATAATGATTATATTAATCGAGTCACTTAGGTACATTTTTCGAGTGTGTATATTAAAGGGGCCTTTTCACAGATTTTGGCATATTTTTAAGTTTGTCATTAAATGCTTTATATTGATAAATGTAAACATTGGATCTTAAAAGCTCCAGTAAACATCAAGAATTAAATTAAAAAAAGGAAAAACAGGTAGCCGGTATCAGGGCTCGAACCAGTGACCCCTGGAGTCTTGGACTTAGTCTGAAGTAATAACGCATTAGTCCTCTCGGCTATTCCACCAGGTAAACACAACTTAAGTATTTTATACCTTATATAAGCAATCTTCGTAGTTTCGTTAATTCAAACGACAACAACAGAACTCTCCAAATTATTCAATCGTTTCGCGTTGCAACGCTTTATAATTTTTAGGTTTTCAAATCGTCAAAAGATACATATAATGGCTATATTGGACTTTGGTAAATTTTCAGTAATACTGTTTCCTCACAAATATCATAACTAAAACGAAAATTTGCGAATCTGAAACAACTTTTTTCAATTTTGTCAATTTACCAAACCGTGAAAAGATCCCTTTAAAGCGATATTATGTGCATTTGTCACTGTTAAATTGAGCTGAAAAGAATTAACAGGTCAAAAGAGTTTGATAAAATGTGGTTACTGACCAATTATCTACAACTCATCTTGCTACCAGTTGTTATAAAACATTTATATTATATTCAATATTTTACATGACTGTCAAAGTCCTCTAAGCCTAAATGATCCGTTAAACAAAAGTGTGTCTTTGTGTCATATGAACGAATCTGCACTAAAACTTAATTTAGATCACATCGTACATCGAATCAGTATTGTCGTAAGATGTCAAAGCGAAAGTACGGTTGATATTTAAATGCATTATTTTTCTCTTTCCGGGATATTGTTTTAGTATGTTGATGCTGCATTAACAAATATAAGTGTATATGAAGTGAAAACACCAAAAATAGATAACGGTTGCGATATACACCTATAAACATAGCATATACTGTTAGATGCGCATAATATCACTTTTATGTTATTGTTATGCTATGGCAGATAGCAGGATATGTACATAGAGGTGGGTATAAAATGTATGCCCGGTTCGCCATATTATCGAATACCTTATTGATGTCATGTGTGCATACTGTCCATTATCAGCTGATTTCTTTTAATAACTATCTCTTAACGGAGTGCATATACCATGTGGAGTAATCTACTTGCATGATTTCACTCATATAGCGGACTACTTAAAACTTTGCATATAAAGCTGAAATATATTATAGTTTGTGTAGACAGGTTTCACAAAAAATATTAAGCGGAGAAAATGCATGTTTTTTCCAGGATTTGATCACAAGGTCATGTATTCCAAAATCATTATTATCCATTCCGCCAGACAACAAACCTTTAGTTAACATTGATGATAACATGAAACTGATTTGCAATATTTCTTTCGCATTTACTTGTAAGGTAGCAGGTGTAATTTAATCTCGATATTTAGCAAAAAAAAACAACAGTAAACGTGTGTATACAGAAATTAAAAATCGCTGTTGTTGGCGCAATAAATCGTGTTAATACAACGCGCGTATGCAACAATAATACTTTACTTATCCAACATTGCAACATTTATATCAGCTACGTTGAAATTATGACCCATATTAAATAACGATTCAAACCCGGCGTTTTCTCATTTATTATTTTAATAGAAAGATGCGCTATCGCGGAGCGCAGGTGTATGTTATTAATTCGCATCGCATTATAATGAACTAATCATAACATTTATCAATCGTGAAATGTCGTTTAGTAAATAACACGCTTTGAGGCGGATGTAATAAAACAAATGTAATTAATATAGACAAAATCTCAATAGATTATTATTAAAATCGTAATAGTTGAACTTAGGGCGATGTGTACTAGAGAACAAGCAATTTCTATTAAATAAAGTCCCGTCTGTTTCACAGTACTGAATCGGTTAATTCATTCAGGACGATTGATGATATTTAAGTATTGGTACAGAAATAGTGTACCCTAGTTTAATTATAACTTGGAATAGCCGTGTTATACCACAATGTTCTGTTTAGATGTTAGCTGATATTTCGGAAATATACCCAAACAATACTACTCACACAAATGCATAAGCCAATAAGTAAGTAATTTTACTTGTTTACCATGTATGTACCCTTTCTATGTAAGCTGTGGTCTGTAACATATTCAGTTAACCACACAACCCTTACATTAATTTAAAATGCTTTAGTTTAAGTATTGTATTGTTTTCAAAGAATAATATATGTTTTATAATATATATAATGTGAACAGTACAGCCATGCACAAGATGACAGAAACAATCGATTCGACATGAAGTTCGGTTTGATTCGGGTATGCACATAATGCATTATTAAATATTTTTGTAACAATGTACTACTTTAAAAAAAAAATTGAATGTTATGTAGAAGTTCAACAAATGAACAACACACTCGCACTATTATAAAACTATTGAATGCACGTGTCACACGTAAAACTAGAAGATTTTGGAACTTTTCATTAAAACACAGGCATACATGCAAGCCGGAATGAGCCACACACGGCTATGTAACGCGCTATCTAAAATATATGACTTGAAAACATATTATATAATTTAATGTATTCATATTATAATATGGCATTTTCTAATATTGTAATTAATAAGCATGGATGTGTGCTGTTTCGGCTGTTTATTGTTACCATAATGTCTCTCTCTCTTTCTCTCTCTGTCTATCCCCATACCCACCCACTCGCTCTCTATAATTATTCAACAATGCATTTACTTCGGATGATAAAAGATCCTATGGGTCCGACACATATATTATTCCATGCCTCATGTGTTCAATAATCATTTCTCTGAAAGGTTTCGGCAATAACTCCGCATGCAGGAAATCGTGTGTGAAGTGGAGGGAAAATACAAAATGAAATTCAAATCAGAAAAGCCAGTTAATCGATGCGTTTTATTATTGTGTTCATTACTAGAATGCCAAATACAACTATTTAAATATATTTTAAAATCTCATTTTAAGCTTGTGTCTTCGGTCCAAACCCGATGGTATGTTAAAATAAAAACACATCACAGCTGCCATTGGCACACAATTTGTTGATAGCATAAAAAGAAACATAAAACGCTTTATAATATTAATATTTTACAACAAGAAAATGGTCATGCCTCGTTTCATATATCACCATTGATAATGCATATGTCGTCGTTGTAATAATGTAATCCATAACCTTAAAGTAAGTATGCTATTAAAGTTAATTATAAGTGTTAAAACCAATAAAATTACCGCATTCATCATAAAAATAACACCGGTAGGTGGAATCAATTCACACATATATTTATCGTAAAACTTTGATCGATGCTAATTATAATTAAACCTACTCAGTCGGAATGCACTAGATTCATGTCCCTAAATATTGATTCGAATATATCGCGCAAAGTGAAGTTTGTATGGTGATTCAATCTGTAAGGTGCACATTAAACTTCTGTTGAAGTGTGACAGTGAGCTGAACATTAAACCTAGCGACCTTAATTTCAATAGGGGACATATACTGCCCGACACCAATGCACATTGGAATTATCAATTAAATTGGTCTCTCCATTCACAAGTAATTGATCGGAAACTTTTAATGTGACCATGAACTTGATATTCGACCTAGTGAACCTAATTTTAATAGGGGCGATCTACTGGTAAATGCCAATTCACGTGGGAAGTATCACAACGAGCTATCCGTACAAACCGTTCACAAGTTATTGATCGTAAATAATGTTCAATATCAGTGTGAAATTTATTTCAATGTTTGACCTTGTGACGGCAATTTGAAAGGGGTATTATACCGGAGAGGCCAATTTACATCGGAAGCATCAAGTCAATTGGTCAATACGATTAATATTTATTATTCGGAAACGAACTGGTCTACCGACAGACAGACCGACCGTCAGACCGACAGGCCGACATACCAACAGACCAACCGACCGACATCCAGCAATACAATATACCCCCTCTTCTTCGACGGGGGATGGCATCAAAAGGCGACTAACAGTTGTACAGATCGTGCAGAGAAATGTTGCATTTCTATAACGTTTGAGCAATCGATGCAGGCAGGGAAAATGTTTCAAGTGCATATTCCTCACTCATCATTCCTCACTTACTAGTATCATATTCGTAATTTCTGACAGTATTAATTAGGGTTGCTTTAACGGGATTTTCAACGTAAACAATCAAGTCTGGTCATATCTCACTGAAGTATTTGCTTACGTCGATAAGTTACACGGCTGTATGTTTTTTAAATATAACAAGTGATCTTTAACGAACACATCACCAACAAAGATAAATGGAAGTGATAATTAAACACATTTTTTATAAAATACGTTTAATTATATTACAAATATTTATCATATAAGCAGTTGTTTAAAATTAAATACTTTATATTGTGTTATATAACACTTTTTTTAAATCAAATGTTTGCACACCCTACGTTATTTCATAGTGACTTTGTCATTGTGGTTACGCATATTAACATTGTTTTCAGTTCACTTGTTTAAATACATTTTAAGAACAACATTACTAACGCTTTATGTTATACTTAATATTATGGATTTCGGTCAAACAAGACCCGTCCCGTCTGTTTAACAGTACTGACTAGGTTTATTCATTCAGGACGATTGATGATATTTAAGTATTGGTACAGAAATAGTTTACCCTAGTTTAATTATAACTTGGAATAACCGTGTTATACCACAATGTTCTGTTTAGATGTTAGACAATATTTCGAAAATATACCCATTTAATTGCATGCTTACTCACACGAATGCATAAGACAATAAGTAATTAATTATACTTGTTTACCATACATGTACCCTTTCTATGTAAGCTGTGGTCTGTAACATATTCACTTAACCACACAACCCTTACATTAACTTAAAATGCTTAAGTTTAAGTCTTGTATTGTTTTCAAAGAATAATATATGTTTTATAATAGATATAATGTGAACAGTACAGCCATGCACAAGATGAAAAAAACAATCGATTCGACATGAAGTTCGGTTTGATTCGGGTATGCACATAATGCATTATTTAACATTTTTGTAACAATGTACTACTTTTAAAAAGATTTGAATGTTATGTAGAAGTTCAACAAATGAACAACACACTCGCACTATTATAAAACTATTGAATGCACGTGTCACACGTAAAACTAGAAGATTTTGGAACTTTTCATTAAAACACAGGCATACATGCAAGCCGGAATGAGCCACACACGGCAATGTAACGCGCTATCTAAAATATATGACTTGAAAACATATTATATAATTTAATGTATTCATAGTATAATATGGCATTTTATAATATTGTAATTAATAAGCAGGGATGTGTGCTGTTTCGGCTGTTTATTGTTACCATAATTTCTCTCTCTCTTTCTCTCTCTGTCTATCCCCATACCCACCCACTCGCTCTCTCTAATTATTCAACAATGCATTTACGTCGGATGATAAAAGATCCTATGGGTCCGACACATATATTTTTCCATGCCTCATGTGTTCAATAATCATTTCCCTGAAAGGTTTCGACAATAACTCAGCATGCAGGAAATCGTGTGTGAAGTGGAAGGAAAATACAAAATGAAATTCAAATCAGAAACGCCAGTTAAGCGATGCGTTTTATTATTGTGTTCATTAATAGAATGCCAAAAACAAATATTTAAATATTTTAAAATCTCATTTTAAGCTTGTGTCTTCGGTCCAAACCCGATGGTATGTTAAAATAAAAACACATCACAGCTGCCATTGGCACACAATTTGTTGATAGCATAAAAAGAAACAAAAAATGCTTTATAATATTAATATTTTACAACAAGAAAATGGTCATGCCTCGTTTCATATATCACCATTTATAATGCATGTATCGTCGTTGTAATAATGTAATCCATAACCTTAAAGTAAGTATGCTATTAAAGTTAATTATAAGTGTTAAAACCAATAAAATTACCGCATTCATCATAACAATAATACCGGTAGGTGGAATCAATTCACACATATATTTATCGTAAAACTTTGATCGATGCTAATTATGATTAAACCTACTCAGTCGGAATGCACTAGATTCATGTCCCTAAATATTGATTCGAATATGTCGCGCAAAGTGAAGTTTGTATGGTGATTCAATCTGTAAGGTGCACATTAATCTTTTGTTGAAGTGTGACAGTGAGCTGAACATTTAACCTAGTGACCGTAATTTCAATAGGGGACATCTACTGCCCGACACCAATGCACATTGGAATTATCAATTAAATTGGTCTCTCCATTCACAAGTAATTGATCGGAAACTTTTAATGTGACCATGAACTTGATATTCGACCTAGTGAACCTAATTTTAATAGGGGCGATCTACTGGTAAATGCCAATTCACGTGGGAAGTATCACATCGAGTTATCCGTACAAACCGTTCACAAGTTATTGATCGTAAATAATGTTCAATATCAGTGTGAAATTTATTTCAGTGTTTGACCTTGTGACGGCAATTTGAAAGGGGTATTATTCCGGAGAGGCCAATTTACATCGGAAGCATCAAGTCAATTGGTCAATACGATTAATATTTATTATTCGGAAACGAACTGGTCTACCGACAGACAGACCGACCGTCAGACAGACAGGCCGACATACCAACAGACTAACCGACCGACATCCAGCAATACAATATACCCCCTCTTCTTCGACGGGGGATGGCATCACAAGGCGACTAACAGTTGTACAGATCGTGCAGAGAAATATTGCATTTCTATAACGTTTGAGCAATCGATGCAGACAGGGAAAATGTTTCAAGTGCATATTCCTCACTCATCATTCCTCACTAACTAGTATCATATTCGTAATTTCTGAAAGTATTAATTAGGGTTGCTTTAACGGGATTTTCAACGTAAACAATCAAGTCTGGTCAAATCTCACTGAAGTATTTGCTTACGTCGATAAGTTACACGGCTGTATGTTTTTTAAATATAACAAGTGATCTTTAACGAACACATCACCAACAAAGATAAATGGAAGTGATAATTAAACACATTTTAATAAAATACGTTTAATTATATTAAAGATATTTATCATATAAGCAGTTGTTTAAAATTAAATACTTTATATTGTGTTATATAACACTATTTTTAAATCAAATGTTTGCACACCCTACGTAATTTCATAGTGACTTTGTCATTGTGGTTACGCATATTAACATTGTTTTCAGTTCACTTGTTTAAATACATTTTAAGAACAACATTACTAACGCTTTATGCTATACTTAATATTATGGATTTCGGTCAAACAAGAATAATATGCTGAACTGTTTATGCTTATATTTCAATTAATTCAAGTGATTAATAAATATAAATAATTATGATAACAAGACAAACCCATTTTTAATTATCCTTTCTACGTAATGTACAGTATGCTATTTAAATAATTACAAGTGCAACCAGAGTTAACAGTTAAACTGTGAACATCTTAAACTTTTAATACGCATTTTGTTCTAAATTTGGTTTTGACGTAATGAAGTATGGCGGATAAATAGATAATTTATTTTCCGATTACATGTTTGTTTTGAAATTGATTACACACTATTAGTGTAATCTGCACGTTTGTCAATTCTACAAACAGCGATTTATATGCTTATAAATTCCTACATATGCCAAATCAACAAAGGTGACTATGACGGTTTGTAAACACTTATTTAATGAAAACAGTGATTGCAAAGATATGCAAACGGATGTGTTTAGGATATTGTTTTCCGTAAACATGGTGTCATTCTCTTCAAACCATAGACACATTTTCAAAAAAAAAAGAATTCTGTCTCAAAATACGTTTTTGTTTATACGCAGACAGAAAGCACGTGTCTGTTACTTGCGTCACACTGTTATAATTTATCTACTTCAAGTCATCTGGTTTGCAAAACATGTTTTCCAGAAATTGGAATCTATTGCGTAGAATTTGTTAAGGAGTATTAATTTGGACGCAAGGTTCTTATTTAGAATGTCGGTTAGTTTTCTAAACATCATTTTAAAAATGCTTGAAGAGTCAATGTATCTTACGAATTTAATAGATTCCGTCCATCGGAAAAAAACATTTAAATAATAGAATTAAATTGTAATGCATTATGCATGGTTGATTGAACTTCATACAACTGTTATCGACATGCTTATTCGGCATTATTACAATAATGTATATTGATATTACAAGACTCTTAGAAACCCCCAATACTTATGTCGTCTGTTTTGTTTTACTTCCATTACGTTGATTTTATAAATCTGTCGAACATAAAAGCAAAAGGTCTTCTGTCTTTTGGAAGTGTGTATTGATAAAACATTGGTTTTAAAAACAAACAGTGACTACTTTATAATGGAAAGTTTACATTCAACTGAACTTAAAACACACTGTCTTCTGATAACAGTATTTGCATTATTTAGGGAATATCCTACCAATGAAAATAAGAGTCTTTAATGTATCGCACGCAGCTGTTTACGATGAGCTTCGTGTTGCTGCTTTTTGTGTACTTCTTTAGTTCGTCCAATACATGATCATTCAATTACATGTAGATGTTAGTGACATGAAAATACCGACTCGTTATCGGCTTGTACATGATTATTATGTAAAAGAACATGGGTTCGACACATTTAAGTTGCAATATAGTTATCTGCGATTCATTTAGTGTTTGTTGTTTGCGTTTTTCATGATTTTTTCGGCATATTTCTATTTTGTAAAGATGTTATATTGTCCGCCACAAGTATGCTGTTATTTAGATAATATGATGCTAAGCTACTAGCGTTCATGCATGCATTGTCGATTTATATTCAAAGTAAAGGTATTCATGTAAAACAAGTAACATCATGCTAAGTATAATTTGCCAAGCTAAAATAGTAATACTTTAATACAAAATAAAAGAGACAATGATTAGATGTATATTTTTAATAGGACCGCATTATTAAAGACGCATTTCTAAAAAATGTAGGAAAGTCAGGATTTTATTTGTGGATATGGATGTGATGCAATTCTATTATTTAAGATTTCAATTGTCACATGTTTAGAAACATTAAAAGTACGATATTTAATCAATATTATATTTCTGCAATTGTGTACTTAATTCGGATGAAGTTTTGTGTGTTTGAAATATTAGTATATATTGTTATTTTTTAATAGCAATGTACATTATTTTCTTATATTTTTAATGATGATCAAACATTAATATTTCTTTACAAAATGTGCAAAGATAGTTTATGTAGATGCCTCTATTATCACATGTGTAGAAGAGTTACAGCCTTGCAGTATTTTTTATTGGTCGTATATAATTTTTACAATTCACAATTTTATTTGAAGTAATTGCTTTTACAATCATAACAAAGATTCAGTTGATGTTATGAGTTAATATAATTTATAGCATAGTATGTGTATGGGCTAGTTGTTCACGCATTTATACTGATATTGCATAAATATTAATATAACACAAACTGAAGCAAAACATCTAATGCGTATTCTTATTTTAACATCGATACAAAGTACACAATTTATTATATAACTGTTTACACACAATTATTTATATTATTTTTAAAGACTATTCAGTAAGAAAGAAAATTTACTTGTATTTTATTCCCCATAAATTACCATTTATTAACGATTTCTTCTTAGTGTATTGTTAAAAATCGTTTACATGCCATGTACGCCGGGGTTTAATAAAATCGAACACATTCGATTGAAGTCATTTTACTACGTATTTCCAAAAATTGCGATTATTTGGGTCGATAAAAAGTGCGTATTGTTTGATTGTAAAATGCTGATAAGCCGTAACGAATTCATCATTAAACAGGCTTGTCTTCACATATTTAAAAAGCATGCAATGCGCGAACATTTTCTCGACATGCTATCAACCGAGGCGCCTTAGTTCAAGCATTTAGCATAACATGTTTTTGTTTCTAAGGCCACGTTGTTCAAAATATGTACGAGAATATAAGCATTATAAAGCAATCAAATAAATGGTTCTGGTTTGGAAAATTAGACATGATTTCAACTTATTAAATACCTATTCCATAATGCATTTCTTCGCTGTAAAACATAAAGTAATAGTCGCCGCATAATAGATAGCTATACAAGAGGATTCTTTTTCAATTGTATGTAATTATCAGCGTATTATTGACGCGTAAACACCACATAGCAAAAACTAACGTACACACTAATTACTAGCATTTTAATAACCCATCAAATAGACGTGGATGGGAATTTGATGCACATGCGAATATGTTTTGCTCGACTTCCATCTAATTAATGTGGTACGTTTCAACGGTTCTCTGTGTTCAACCGGCAATAAAACGAATATGTTAAGTAACAGTTCAACAGGTCATTACGATGAGATTTAAGTATTCATTTTTGAAATGAAAATAATTTAAGTGTACAATGTTACCGTTTAGTGAATGTCTTCTTACATAATTAGATAGAAAATAACAAATACAACTGTGTGTTGTTGATTCCAAACACAAACACATCGCTGCGTGTAAAATCTAATCAATTAATAGTGTTCTACACAAAAAAGCTACACTTTATTTTTCGAAACTTTGCCATATGGAATATTTTCATAGAATATGACTCTCTCAAACTTACAGATACGCTTTCACGAAGAACAGGTGCATTTGAATCAGTTTTATCGCGATGAAGTCATCAAGATAAGTTATCAAGAACAAATTCCGTTTAATGTACAATATTTATAGACTGTATATTAAATAGGTCGTATACCTTGCATTAATATTGAATGCAAGTTAAATATGAATATGCGAAATGTAGTTTATCAAGTAATCATAGTTACTAGTTTTGTAATTTAACAATATAATAATTTGATCGTTGGAATCATCAACCTTATGATAAATTCATATAAATGCTGGAATCATTAACCTAAGATTTAAATACAAATATACATAGTGTAGTTATGTCATAAGTAGCATAATAATCCTGAAACTCTGATACAGTGGGTTTGATATGTTTCAAAATATTTAAACAGGAGTGATGTTATTCAAGTCCCAAAACAACTGTTATATCGTTATATTGTTCGAAACATTTCTACACAAACACATTTCGCAGATGATACGGACACAATAATGTACTTGGATAACATTTCATATGTTTTATCATGTTATTACCGTCAAAGAATGTTAAGGTGTTGATGGCTTTTCATTACCGTCCAATCATTTTAATGTATGAAGAAGCTGCTAAACATTATTTTAGCGAAGTAATTTATTTGTCTTTTTTTACCACAACTAACATAAGTGTAGAGTAAACATAACAATACACAAAGAAACAAAGAAACGTAAAATAACCTATTCGAAGTCATTACTGACCTATTTATTCAGCACAAGCACAATTTCCCATCAACGCGACAACCAGAAATGATCCTATTGCGTGCGTGAGGTGGTTTATACTTAATATTCCTATTATGGCCTTTCTCAGCATTTTGGGTTTACAGTATAATACAGAAGACCCAGCTCAAACTTAGACTTAAAAGTAATTTCTTGCATCGTGAATTTGTTATCAGCAAATGATTCATTAGGTTACTCTCGATGGGATGGTTGCATGTGAAGTGGACTTGAATACAAATATAATTCAGTTTGGCATGTGATCAATAAATGCTTAGCACTCATTAAGTGTGTCAATATAAGTGTTGAAACATATACAATCACAATGCGATGAAGCGCGTTGTGTCGGTTAGAGAGATGATTGCACTAGCGTCATAAGAAACGTTATCGTCCTCCAAACGCATCCAAATAAATAATTGATACGTTAAATAATGTAAAGTAACTTTACAATACTGGCACGCGTTTATGCAATTCTAGTGTAGCATTCCATGTATATATAACGTTTTGGAACGTGATAGATAATAACTAACTCGAAGTAATTAATGCAAAGAAAACAAAGTATCTCGCGAATTATGCTAAATGTTATCTTTGACCAAGTTTTTGAATTCGCATAACAAAAAGCATATTATTGTGTAGTCAAACATATTGTACAAACTAACATATTGAAATAAATGTATTTATATAATCCTCGATTTTGTTTTGATAATCGTTATCTTAAACACACAATGTATACACATTTTGTTTTCAATACAGGTTGCAGACTTGATTCGTATAAACGCCTCAAGTTTAAAAAGTATTTCTGTGTGAGTGCAAGGGTCAGTAAAGGGCGAATGGGTTATTGTAAGCCACTGTGTTGAATTATATGCAAAAAATTTGCGCAATCTATTGAAAATCGTTAAATAAAATACCACGTAAAGCGTTAGTATAGTTAAACATATGCTACTGCAAATTAAATAAATGTGGCGGTTCATGGAATCAAAAATACATTTTACTAAGATGTTTTGTAATTGTAAGTTTAGTAAACATGAACTCAAACGTTGCAACTTTGGTTTTGCGTAATGATGCTATTTGTTACTTTAAATAATGGCAAGTTTTTTGTTTTTTTTCAGAACGAAACTATAATGGACAATTGTCAAAATATATGGTACTCGGAAGTTGTTCAATTTCGATTTGAATCTGTTATAAGATGAAAACTGTGAGAAAATCGGAGGCTATGTACATTTTGTAAATAGTTTGTTTGTAAGGACATTAATACATCCCCGATGTGTTTGATTTCAATCATGCTACGTTCACAATTTAACGTATGTATGGCTTACTGCTCGTTATTTTATTTCGCGTGAAACATTATATGTAGATTAATCAAAACAGTTTTTCGTAATATAACCGTGTTATTGAGTTTGTTAATGGTGTATTGTCAATAGTTTAAATGCGCCCTATTCATAGTGTAAAACGTAGGCGAGAAAACATACCTTTCAAACGTTAAATGTGTATTCAAATGCATTTATTGCTATCAAAACTGTTTACGTGACAAAATAGGGACGTATCATTTATTAGAATCAGGGATATCTCATAATTGTAGTGCACCAGTAAGTATAATACATACATGTATTTGCTTTATAATGTTTAAAGATGCAATGAATCATGTAATTCAAAACTGCACGTGCTTTTCCGTTTTAGTCCAATTAAAAAAATAGTCTCTTAATGACCACACAGAGAACTTTGGATCACTAAACTGCATTGTCAAGGTATAGTTTATATATAGTTAACATCAGTGGGTGGAGGCATACGGAACGTACTTCTCTTAAAATAGTTTGTAATACCGTATTTGAAGTCGCAGTATAAAAGTTAATATGTTTATACTTGACGCTCTTTGTATGCTTTAATAAATATCAATATCACACGGGCAATAAATGTAATGAGAGTGAAATGTGGCGACTAATTGATACAAATGTAATCATAATTATATTTAAAAGGATACGTTCACAGTGTTGACCACTGAACTTAAAAAAAGACATTTATTCAAACAAGAACATATGCAACATATTAAAACAAATAACAACATACTCCTGCACAATAAACATGCTACATTCATATATTTGTAATCCTCGTCCAAAAAAGGAACAACATAAACCAAGTTCCACGGATATTTTGTTTATTTAACAAACGCACATAACTATTAAACACAAACAACGTTAGTTTGAAAGCTTAGAACTATGGCATCTCGTCAGCCCTTGATGACAGGTCGAGATGCTCGATATCCAGTAAAGACACTTCATTCGACCACTGGCGGTTATGCCAAACGTCTTCACTCTGCACGACAGGTACATGCTAAAAAGCGCGGTGCATACGGGATTATTGTAAAGGTCCTACGTCGGTATAACTGCAGATAGTGTGGCAATCTATTCGACCTACTGCATCGTTTAGTCATTTAAAGCGAGATTATACGATTTGTTTAAATGTGTTAAATTGTAATATATTGATAAAATAGGCAAGAAAAATTACACATTGAAGACGTATTTAATAAAATGCAGCAAAGACAAATTAGCGCACCGAGCCGATTGTGACGAAGATATTTCGTACATATTTTTCTACAATAACCGAAGCATTCGTCTTTTTAGTAAGTGTTTGTGTGCCGTGTGAATAGATATCGTTGCAGTACTTTAAAATGAGCCGTTACACTAAATTTAGATTCATATCGTACATGCATGATATACATGGCATCGTCTAGGGTAACATTGTAATCGATATAACAACGCGGTAACGACTCTTTTATGACGATAGCAGGATTATTATAAGACGCAATTTAGTTCAATGAAGAAAATAATCTAGCACAGCATTTTCTGGAAAAACCTGTCTGATTTGTATGACAAATACGAGTGATCTCATGTAGGAGGTTCATGACGGAAATTACAGATTCGGTAATTCTAATTAAGTATGCACGAAATACGTTAAAGCATTCCTCGAAGAAACATAATATGTTGTTTACATTTACTTTGTTAACAACATCTCGGTGATGTAGTTGGTAAGAGGTAAAGAGACTTCATTTGCACAAAACCAAACAACATGTTTGGTTTTAATCAACAATTTAAAATAATTACGCGTTGACACGCGTAGAATAACATTGATCATAACGTACACTCCTTGCAAAAAGCGAGTAAATCATATTGTACATGATGTATTAAGACTGTATTTATTGACACCGGTTTATAACCTATGCATTTGAAATCCATATAGCACTCTCCGTATGTGTGGAATCATGCTAAAGTTATCAATAGGTCCTTACAAACTTCATAATTATGCTTATTAAAGTGTAACGTGCAGCATAACTCGTTCGTTTATTAGTGTAATGTGTGAGGAAAATAGTAAAACATAAAAAGGTAAGGATTTTAGAAATATATTTTTTTGTATTATGACAATTCTTCGAATCAACATGCTTAAATATGGTTTAGCACGTACTAGCGATAATAAACAAACGTGCGCTTGCCTAATTAACTATATTGGTAATGCTTTTTTAATTTAATGCCCATTCATTTATTCGATGGTTACTTGAAAGTGTTAAGTTTCTGTTGGCAATCAGCTTTACAATAGTTTACCAACCAGTGTAAGGAACCGCAACAGGCTTTAGTGCTCAAAGCGATTAATAACTATTCTAAATTGCAAAATATTTTACCCGCATTGTTTATTAACGACTTGTACTGCTAGAGTAGATATACACCAATACGGTGTCGCAAAAAGCATCTCGAAAGTAATCATGACAAATGAATCTATTTCATTAATATGAATACTGTCGCGACCTTTGCTTAAAACTAGTCTCTAATTAAATCTGAATCATTTTTCTTTTCATTTCGAAGTAGCAATATGATTGAATCGGTCACAATTTAACGTTCACAGCCTTAACTTTTTAGTAAATATACTAAATTGTACATATATTAAACACATTGAATTCAGTTGTTTTATGAAACTTTTTGAAATGCATATAGTTATTGTTTTTGTTTGAAAATGTATCATTAGTAGTCATCACGAAGTTATGATTTTAACAACAAGTGAGTGGAAATAATGTTATCCATTCATTGAAGTGATATTTCTATTTCAAAAGTTCAAATGCATTTAGTCCGTCAAAAAAGTGTACATTTTTTGATAAGTGTCTTTTCATTATTCGGAGAAATGTGTCTGATGACAAATCCAACAGATGTCTGTCTTGATTTATTGCGGGTGTATTACAATTCTAGTTGGCTTCCAAGATGGCTGCCGAATCAGTGCAATTTGGTTAAATATATATAAATGCATTATTGCATGTTTTATGATGTCATTTTGATATTGTTGACCTATAACATAGGTATACAGAGGTGTAAACATGTTTCATTAAAGCTTAATGAAAATGAAAAAATAAGGTTTTCTCCACGGTTATTTTTTTATCCGATTTATAGCACAGTTATTTTTAAAACATGTACATAGGGACTACTTTTTTGGCCTTTCACCCCTGATTGCGTCATTAAGGTCATTGGGTACGCAGTCGTTTAACGAGTTAACGAGTGTGTGTAAACACTGTTTTCGATGGATTATTTAGAGGATAATACACGGCTGAGATAGGCCGGGCAGTTACATCGGTCGGCAGGGGGCATAACCCTGGTTTGCGACCTGGGGCCGATTATCACTGCCCGGCCCGGCTCAGCCGTGTATTAACGTCTATAATATATATCTTACTTTTATATTAAATTATAGATGGGCAAATGTTTTGAGTCATGCAATCATACTATTTAGATCCTTCACTAAAATGTATGAAGAACCAGCTTTCCGTACTTTTATTTTCATTCAATTGATTACGCAATTTATGACGTAATTCGTGTGACGTAATTTAAATGACGAACTAGCTAGACGCTTTGGATTTAAGGACAATACAAATTCGGACTTGGAGGGGTTTTATTTAACAGTTAAATATTTTTTAAGCATCGAACGATTATTGTGTGTGTTTACGATGGATTATTATCATATTACAATGTGAATAACAGTGTTAGGATATAAAACTGGAATGAACCTGGTGAGACTGCATTTTCGATTTCGTATAAATGTTTAATGTACTCGAATGACGTGATGTTTTGTTGAACAATTGCTGGATTAAATTTTTAAAGTGTCAGTGAATTGTTCTTTATTTTTTTTAAGGAAATCGATATTGCATTAAAAGGGTTATTTCTTTGATGAATAAGTCGTTCATTTGTCAGTCGATCAAAGAATGTCTATACACAAAGATTTGCTTGCTTATTCCAATGCTTTAACATGGAAAAGATGGATTGCGATGAAGACATGTGTCCAGAATTTTAACTCGTCATGAAAGCAAATTCAACTTTACGAAAATAAACATGGTTTTTACACAACTTCGGTGAGTAGAACAATAACCAGTAGATGTTTTACTTTGTATCTCAGTAAGTTAAAAGTGAGGAAAAAGAAGAGTTGTTTATAGACTAAAATTAACAATATCGGCGTGGATAAATGCTGAATCATGCTTCTCGTAGGTGTCTACACATTTTGTAAATTTCAAAATGGCAGCCATTTTTTTGTTTGGTATTTTACAGTGGTAAAACAATAATTGTAGTTTGAACACAACCGTCTGTCAATGTGTGTTCTACTTGAGTGTGTTACATTTGATTTGGAACGCTGATTAAAATTGAATCGAGGAGTATATCGATAGTTTGCCTCGTTTCTTTTCTTTTGCGTGGAATTCTTAAGGACTATTTCGAGTTCCGTAAACGGGAATTCGGGAAAGATCACAATTAATATTACTACGCAATGTTAGAGTCAGTAAATTTAATGTGTTTTTTGCTTTTATTTTATCAATTAAAGACTATTCTTTCAATTGCATCAGGAATAAATTCAATTAAAAAAAATATTGTAGGATACATAGATAAGGATTAATCCACTGTAAAGATTACCAATATATATAGTGTTAGCATATATAGAGAATACTTTGTTAGTGTGATTTTTTACTTAAATTTATCCCACTCGTCTCAGAAAGGCTTACAAATACAAGGCTCGGCAAGCCTCGCCATGAAAACCTTTCTTCACTCGTGGGATAAATTTAAGTACACAATCACACTAACAAAGTATTCTCTATATATGCTAACAATATATATATTGGTAATCTTTACAGTGGATGAGTGTCAAATCGGCGTTCAGTTTACTCTCAAAGTTAAAGCATCTGACAAGAGTATCGTTGGAAATTATATGAGACAAAGATGGTTCCAATTATATGTTAGTGAATCGGTGTATGATCAGACTCATATGCACATGTCGCTAAATAATGTGTGTCATTTTGCACAGTTTACTTAAACCGCATTTAACTGAAATGGATGCTGATTGAAGCCTTAATAAAAAATAATGTCTGCAGACACGCAGTTGATATTTGTATTAATAAATAATTTGTTGAACAGTGACTTTATGAGTTCCATTCGTTAATGCTAGCATTGCAATATACACATAGCTTCAAAAGTATGCAACCCAGAGGCTAAATTTAACTTTAAAATAGTATAAATACCACATACATATAATAACAGGTGTTTTACAGCGGTTAAATATCACACTATATTGCAAATAAAAATACTATTGCATTATTTTCTTGTAAAGATTCTTACTTATCCAGTATATAACGTGAGTTGTAATGATTTGTTCGATAAAACATGCAAAATAAAATTTCGAAGCCAACGCATATCAACTGCCAGTACTATTTGGTAAAGAACTAGACTCATTGATAGACACGCATTTTCCATGCAGATTCCAAAACGAAACGATCACTTTCCAGTCCAAACTGTTAACGTGTATGGTAAATTGTTTTCCCACTGTGAATTCTACAGAATGATTCATTGTTGACAGTTTGAGAAAGCCTTGATTAATCCACAATGCAACGTATTCCCCAGGCATTATTTCAAAGATACTGAAATATATTGAGCAGACAGTCATATGTTATACAACAATTTAGTATATTATCCGAATATTTGGTTCCGCAACGAATAATCGAATCCTATTTTCCGAACATAATATTCGAAAGCAAAAAATCAAAGAAATCGAATAATTTCAAAGACTTTGTATTCGTGAAATTTGCTTCAAACATTGTACAAAAAAGTTTTCCTTGTATCATAGTTTTTAATCCGGTAGGCGCGATACGTGTCATAAATCCCGCTAATTGCCTACCTTTAAAAAAACTTTAATTGACCAAAGACAGCTTCTTTTATGCAAATCGGGTTGGCAATTAAAACTTCGACCCGCACTTTATCTGATGACTCGAATTACATTTAAAATGATGAAATATTAAATGAGTAAAGGAAAAGCCGACTTGGTGTAAAAAACAAATAAGAACTGATGCCAAAGATTTTTGATTGAGGTAAATCGCGTTCTCCAATCAAGTGTTTTGTGGCAGCTTGTTTCAGTATCTATCGTTGGTGTTTTGTCCGTATGTAATAAATTTGATCTTGTTTAAATGTAAATAATAAGTTTAAGTTCAGATTAAATTATTTCTAGATCTAACTGTTTTGTCATGTATGTGTTTTGCCGTCATGTAAATATTATGTTTCTCGTTCTTTTGTTGATGTACAATATTAAAAGTTTAAAAACAGTTGTTATCATTCAATGTTAACAATTTCTCTTAAACAGTCTCAATATAAAAATAAACAAAAGTCACCCAAAATTATCAAATGTATATGAAATTTTTGAAATATTTGACGGTATTAACACTGGAAGCTAGACGTGGCTGTTACCGTTCAATTCCCGCAGGGATGCACCCACCTACCTTCCGACTCGCCGATTCCCCTATCCATCTCCCTTTCAATGAAGAAAAAAATCTGATTCCTTTGTTCGATCAAGCTTTGAAACAAATATTCACGAATATTTGATCAACATCTTTTAAAAAATAATCAACAAAATCAACTTCGAATTAGCGACGGCAACGCTGTGTCAATATTTAGTCACTTTCGGTAAAAACGAAAGTAGAATGTATGGAGTAATGGTACGGTAAACAAAGTTGTTTTTGTTGATTTTTTCCAACAGATGTTGGCCGAATATCCGAATATTCGTTCGGAAGAATGACGGAATATTCGAATGCAAAAATCGGTATGCGTTGCCATCCCTTATCATAATCTATACAAAACGTCATAACCCACCGATTAACATGAATATAGAACTCACAGTAGTTGAAACTGAGCCTTTGTTTGTCCTATTAGAAATATCACATAAATTGAATTTGCAATAAACAGCCTGGTCTTTGCAAACAAAACTAATTATTATATGGACACCATAAGTCGAGTGTTTTCATTACATAAAAACGAAAAAAGGGTCTATAACATACAATATCATTAGAGAAACAAAATAGCATATATATTTACATAGAAAACAACAGCATAACGTATTGTAACATAAACATTTTTATTTGTAAATATTCTCTTCATACACACATACGTATCAGAATTAGAGTTTTATAGTATCTTAATTCGACGAACACAAGTTAGTGCAAAAGTAAACATAACAACATATGCACTCCTTAAAATAAATGAATATCAAATGATGTTATCATCATGCATTTGTTTTAGCACGAATTGTAAAGGAATTAAAACATAGTATGGTTAGGTTACGAAATTACCGATATGGCAGTTCTGCCATTGACAAAAACAAGTATTCTAATTGTCATGATATATTGCTATTATAAATGGCTTATACTTTATTTCACTGTGTATCCAATGTAGAAGTAATAATAGTAGTAGCAGAAGCAGTAGAAGTAGTAATAGTAGTAGTAGTAGTAGTAGTAGTAGTAGTAGTAGTAGTAGTAGTAGTAGTAGTAGTAGTAGTAGTAGTAGTAGTAGTAGGAGGAGGAGTAGTAGTAGTAGTAGTATACCAGTATGTGCAAGTGTAAGTGCAGCGACGTAATGAATAACCAATTTCCGTAATGGTAGGAGGGCTAACGCGGTATCACACACGTCTTGAGCACAACAGTCAAAACAGTAGTTAGATGAACGGAGGATTGTGCGACTTTCTTTTCGTACAGTGCAAGCATTGGATGTGTCGGTCTGCAATTCGTTTTGATATTATATGTGAATGAATATATTGTATTCAGTGTACTAACTGTAAATTACATGCTTAACAGATTAAAGGAATAATTAGAAATATTTAGCTGTTTTACCAACCTACACAATATATTATATGAGACTAAATGCGGTCTCATGTAAAGTCCATAGCAAATTAATTGATAATCAAGAGTAAAAGTAAAGTATTTCATTACACCGATATCAATTTCACAAAGAACCATTGAAGGTGATAAAATTATGTTGAAGAACAACGTATGCTCATGTAAAGAAATAGACTGATATCGATCCGTCTCATCAGAAATAATTGCTAAAGGCGTGAACCATGTAACGATGCATTAAAGACATCTCGACCCGAGAGGGTTTGGTTGAAGTTTATGAGAACCCCAGACGGAAAGAAAATCTGAAAACGACTTGTTATATCCAATAATCTGATAATAATCTACATAAAATATGTACTTCAACAAACAATTTACTGATCGCAGCATATGGTTTATTCAGCAGCAAGTGCGAATATACCAAGTATTATTCATACAGAATCAACGTTAGGATACGTTGTTTGATAATTTGTGTAATTTGCACATAGACTAAAATATTAAATGAACTCTGCAAATACAACCCATATCCTTTTGATATTCATTGACGTAACAAGAGTAAAATTAGCAAGCCAATTAACATATTGATCGTCTGATTTCGTAAAATAAGATTAACAGTGGTCTTTTTTCGTCAATTTAGGTGAGGCGATTTGATAAAATACCGTCGTTGCGCATTACTAGTTTTTATAAAATCTAACCAAGTTCATATTTATGTATTTGAATGTATTACTGATTAATACATTATCGGACATATCAGATCGGGTATATGGCCATTGAAATATTCCATTTGGTGGGTCAATCACGTACAATATCAAAACTCCGCTGTAATTATATTATCTGGTTATTGTCATGTAATAATATTATACAATTATTGGTGTTTTAGTGAACTATAACAAATTAAGCCTTCCTATACCAGTGTTTTAATGCACACCTCACACCATCGTACTGGTAAAGTCATAGTCAAGTGCAATGCACCTAAGGAAGAGTACATACACAGAGTGTGTTTGTGTTAAATTAAGTTCGAAATGGTCTACTATTTATTTACACTGTATGTTTTTAAGCATACATAAGGGCTAATACAATTAATCACGTTATTGCCAGAAGGAATACACGTTGTATACGATATATTTCCTTACGAGATATATGAATCATTTAGATAACAATGTCATATTTCAAAAAAGATAATATGTTATATGCAATTTCCCTAAATCCACAAAATACTCACATTATACTATTAAACGCACGTGGCACACGTAAAACTAGATTACAGGAAATTTTCATTTAAACACAGGTATACATTCAATCCGGGATGAACCTCAAACGGACACCTAACGCGCTATCTAAAATGTATTGCTTGAAAACATACTCGTATTATAGAATGTAATGTGCTCATTTTATTGCGTACTATGCTCTTGTAAATAATTTTCATGGATGGTGTGCTGTTTTGGCTGCTTATTTGTATCATAATGTCTCTCTCTCCGTCATACACTCTCTCTCTCTCTCTCTCTCTCTCTCTCTCTCTCTCTCTCTCTCTCTCTCTCTCTCTCTCTCTCTCTCTCTCTCTCTCTCTCTCTCTCTCTCTCTCTCTCTCTCTCTCTCTCTCTCTCTCTCTCTCTCTCTCTCTCTCTCTCTATCTCTCTCTCTCTCTCTCTCTCTCTCTCTCTCTCTCTGTCTCTCTCTGTCTCTCTCTCTCTGTCTCTGTCTCTGTCTCTGTCTCTCTCTCTCTCTCTCTGTCTCTCCTGTCTCTCTCTCTCTCTGTTCTTCTGTCTCTCTCTCTCTCTCTCTCTCTCTCTCTCTCTCTCTCCTCTCTCTCTCTTGTCTCTGTCTCTCTCTCTCTTTCTCTGTCTCTCGCTCTGCCTCTCTCTCTCTGTCTCTCTCCCTCTCCCTCTCTCCCACCCTCTCTCTCTCTCTTTCTTTCTCTATCTCTCTCTTTCTATGTGACACATACACACACACGCACGCACGTACGCACGCATGCGCGCACGCACGCACGAACACACACACACACACAAATACACGCACGAACACACAAACACACACACACACTGTAACACTCTCTTTCTGAATGTTTAAGGTGCATTTTCAATCGGATTAAAATTACCTTGTGAGTCCGACACAAATGTTATTCCATGCCTCATGTGTTTGTTTCAAAGACTCATTTCACTGTAAGGTTTCCTAAATCACTCAACATGTATGAAATTATGAGTGCAATGGACGGCAAATACAAATTAACATGAAAACAGAAAGGCCAGGTAATCGATGCGTTAAAATATTGTGTTCAATACTAGAATGTTAATACTAGAATGTTAACAAGCAACTACAATATAATTTGGTAAAATCTCGCCTCAAGCTGCTGTCTTCGGATAAGGCTGATGGCATGTCAAATAAAAACACGCCACATTTGCAATTGGCATACGGTTTGTTTGTAGGTAATAAAGAAAAATGAAATGCTTTAAAACACCAATATGTTACAAGAACACCTTACAAAACATTTATTTGTGATTATATGCATGCTTCTTATCGTATATCATCATTCATAAGTCGTGAGTCGTCGTTGTAATAATGTAATCCATAACTCAAGGTGTCTGTACCACGTGACGAATTGAAATGCTATGTGTGGTATATTTTTTATTCAATCAACAAAAACGTTCATTATAATATTTTCGAAGGTTTAAAACAGGGCGGACATTGTAATTCTTCATAGAATATATGCACATATATTATATAATATATGTCAACCTATTCAGTAGAAATGCACTAGATACTGATTCATGTATCTAAATATTAATTCGAATATATCGCGCAAAGTGAAGTTAGCATGTTAATTCCATCTGTAAGGTACACATTACTCGTCTGTTGCTAAGCAACATTCTCTGCAACGTATACACATACACAATCAACGAAGAATTCCGCAGGTCATTTGCACAGGATATAATGCAACACAACTGACCATACGAATATATCATATTAGTGTCACAGTGACCTTGCCTTTTGAACAAGTGACACTAATTTCAACTGTGGCCATCTGCTGTCCAAGGACAATGCACATGTGAAGTGTCAAGCTCGTTTACGTTATTAAGCGGAAACAACTTTCACACTTATTGTGAGAGTTACATTGCAATTTGACCTTGTTATCCCAAGTTCAATTCGCGTCATCTACTTCCAAGGGAAATGTACAAGGAACATAACAAACCTATCAGTGATACAGTTGACGAGTTATTAATTAAAAAAAGAGTTTACACTACGATGAACAGTGACCTTGACAGTTCATCCTAGAGATCCTATTGTCAAAGGGGTCAGCTAATGCCCTACACCAATGTGCATTGGAAGTATTATGCGAATTGGTCCCTCCGTTCACAAATTATTGAGCAGAAACACGTTTCACTCTTACTGTTACGTTGACTTTGATATGTGACCTAGTGAGCCCAATTTTAATGGGGGCTATCTACTGGAAAAAGCAAATGTACGAGGGAAGTGTCAAATAAATTGGTTAATCCGCTCAAAAGCTATTGATTGTCAACAACTGTCACTCTTAGTGTGACATTGACATTTATTTTTGACCTTGTGACGCCAAAGGCGTCGTGTACTTGCGAAGGCCAATGCATATGGGAAGTATAAAGTCAATTGGTCAAACGTGTTAAAAGTTATTGCTCCGAAACGAACCGGCCTACAAACAGACAGACGGACCGTCACACGACCGATATCCAGCAAAACAATATACCCCCTCTTCTTCGACGGGTGGAACACAAGGTGAGTAACAGTTTTACCGATCGTGTAAAATAAAAAAATAGATCTAGCTTAACATTGCATTTCTATAACGTTTGCGTTGTGCAATCAATGCATGCAAGAAATATGATTAGCGTCCATATTCCACACACCTCATTCATTACGTACTAGTTTTATTTGTGTTACTTTTGGCAGTAAACCTAATCAAACAACGTTATATGTTGAAGCAGCTTGTTTGCGAACACATGGTTATGTTGTAGCAGACAAATCGTTGATATACAAAATAACTGTGAAGACATACAACATGTGGTTATATAGCAAGTCAAAACAAATACTATAAAATTCTAGTCCCTGAACCAACTGAAAGATGGTGATTCAGTTTAATACGTTTTCTTATTTCAAGTTGGTGTTCGATACATTTACCGAGATGTTTTGTAATTGCAATTAATGCCAGCTAAACATCGTTTAGTAATGCCCATTGAGGGACGACTAAAATAACAATTTTTAATTTAGAACATTCTATTAAATGATGAGGCAATGCAATTTGTATTTTCTTGAATTCAATACAGTACTTATTAAAGCGCGTTTCTTCGATGATTTACACTATTTGCTCATTCATAAGTAATGATTTAAACTCATGTAGGGTTGCTTAAGGTTCATGTAGAGGCCTCTATTTGAAAAATGTGGGACCCCTAGCATTGAACTCAAATTTGACTAAAGGAAGAGTGCTACATTGAAAATGTATACATATATGCTTTAAAGGATGTTTTTCCTTCAAACTGCTACAAATTTTGTACATCAACGTATCATAACATCCACAAAATCAATCAAAATACAAAGCGATTTTAACAATAAAATATACATTATTTTCAAAAATCTTAATCATGTTTATTCCACGTATTTCGGCGGAAAATTATATAACTAATGATTAATATCGACATTGACGAGGACAAGTTACGCTTAAATAGTAAAAAAAGTTTACATATCTAGAAATATAATAACTCGAACACATTTCATCACCATGGATGCAGCCATTTTTAAATTAATAAAATAGAAAGAAACATGCTAAAAACTCACTCATCGCCTAATTGACATTCCAAACGGTTGACAATATCAAATGCATTGGATTGTAATCTTTCCGTTGATGTTTGCAAACTGCACGATCAGACCTCATAAACACTCAAAAGAATAACTATGTAAGAAGCATTTCACCAATGTTTATAATCGTTGTCGAATCACAGTACTTTATTATTGCGCATAAAATAGTACGCTTACAGACTGATAGAAATATCGATACGTAACTCCGTTCAATTCATCACGGTATACTATTATAATGATCATATATATTAATACATCGCTTTAACAATCTAAAAGTAGAAATAATTCTTTTAAACGGAGTTTTTAATAACGAAAGTGAAAACAACGGAAGTTGGATGGATATTCTGTGAGATGCACTTCGGCTCCAGAAAAACAATACAAATAAACTAAAAAAGACGTGTGGGGGACAATTTTCAGCTGGAAAATATTTGAAATAGGGTAAGTGATGATATCTCTACGTGGTCATTTCTGTTATTTAGTGCGATCTCTTGCTGATTAATGTTAACAGTTGTTTTACTAGTTGCCACCCAACTGTCAAAATAAGATATGTGTTTTCTCAGGTATGTGTATACACATACCCGGTTTTCTCACCACTGCACGTGGTTTCGACCGATTTGTTTTGCACGTTTTTCTGCGGAGCACAGCGATGGCCACGCTTTCAAAATGGGTAGAAGAAATCGAAATATAAAATCAATCGGTTTGTCAATTTCTTTATATTCCTTTACAATTTTATATGTCGTCTGCAATCTATTTCAATATGAGATGGTTTAAAATTTGCAATTTGGTTGAGAGATAAATAACAAAATTGTTAAGCCTTTGAAATAGAATTGTGACTCTTATTATCCACCATACCTGGATTTTTAAAAAGTAGTTACGTTTTAGTTATTTTTTTAACTTTGTTTAGGAAATATATCCAAAAAAGGCAGTTGAATAAATACTCATTTTTTGTGATATGACAATACTTTTCTGTGAAATGTTGCTAACTTGACCTTGTATATGTATATAGCTTTGTATTTATTCAACTTAAGGTAGTGCATATCCTTCCTAACTTTAGATTGAGATTTTGTAAATTAGTGTAAAAATGTATTGGTTTTAAACCAAAATATGAATAAAGCACACACATATTGAATGTCAAAAATGTGATTATGTTATTCTATCCGTCTTAAGCTTTAAAATGATATATAGTTTGACCATATTGTACCACATTTAATGAAGAATAACCAAAGCGAAGTTTTAATGAATTTTATCCCCCCCCCATGAACCTTAAACAGTATGCAAACGTATAAAATCAAGTCTGGTTATATATCAATGACGTCTTGCTTTCTCTTTCAGATACACGGCTTTTAGGATATAATAGTGATCTCTCAGCAAACACATCGACAGCATAGATAAATGGAAGTTATAATTCAACCTATTAAATATATTACATTCAATAATATCATATATAATTTATATCGTATTAGCAGTTTTATAATTAAATAAGTATTACTTTGTCATATTACAATTTGTTTAAAACTCAATATTTTTTTATAAAAATTACATGTGCATTCAGAGTACAAAAATCAACTGTGAATATGTTTAGTTTTTAATACGACCTATTTCTCATTTTGTTTTGATGTAATGAAGTATGACTGATAATTCGAGTATTTGTATGCCAATGGCATGTTCTTTTGAAATAGATTACACACTTTTAGTGCAATCTGCACGATTGTCAAGTATTTAAACAGCGCTTTAATATGCTTATAAATTCCTGCATATAATAACTAAACAAATGTGACTATAACTGTATGTACACACTCATTTCATAAAAAAACAGTGATTGCAAACATATAAAGACAAATGTGTATAGGATATAACTGCAGTTACCTTAAACATGAGGTATATCTCTGCATTCCTTGAATTATAGACATACACAAATTCAACAAAAGCAATGTAGTGTCAAAAGTGTTTTTTTCATTAAACGCAGAAAGAACGCATTTATGTTTTGATTATATGCGTCACACTATTTAATTTACCTACTTTGTGTCATCTGTATGCAAGAAGCGTTTTCAAAGAATTCGGAAGCCAATAAATAGAAATGATTACATAATGTTCATTTAAAAGCAAGGTTCTTTTTTAGAATGTCGGTTAGTTTTCTCAACGTTATTGCAAAAATGATTGCAAGTGTCAAGGTTGTGTACTGTTGATAGAACTGAATATAACTGTTATCGATATCCATAGTTGGGCATAATTGCAATTAATGCATTTTTATTGATTGTACTTGAATCCTAGAAACCTTCAAGACTTATGTCGCATATTTTGTTATACATTAATTTCGTTGATTTTTAAATGTAAAAGGTCACATGTCTTATGGCAGTGTATATTAATACAACTGTGGTAGTGGTACTTCGCTTATGTACTACAACACGTCTCTTTGGTTCGATCCTTTTATAACGTCTGATCAAAGTAAACAACAGTTCTGATGATGACGTCAACGTTAAACACACAGTATTGCGGCAAATGACTTTAAACTCATAAATACTTAACATTCTGGGATCCGCAAAAAGAATTCAACCAAACTTAAATAAAGTCACCAATACACATACATGTAGTTTGTCTATGTCTCCATGTATATTTAATGTGCATTGTCACAAGTAGCCTACAACGGAAAGAGGTTCACAATAAGCCTTGTCGTGACTCCCCGGTTGGTTCTGACATGTGCACCTCGTGTTAGGCCGTCTCTTCCGGATATGAGCTCCTGTACGACTCCCAGATTACACTGGCTATGTAGACATTCGTCTTGTATCTGCACCACATCTCCCACAGCAATGCTCTGCAACGTCGTCCCAGTGAGTTTGTGAGATTCGCATATGGTAGTGAGGTACTCAGTTCGCCAGCGTTTGCAAAACTGATAAAGGAGTTTGTGTTGCTGCTTGACAAATTTACGGTATAAAATTTCATCTTCTCTTCCAAATTGATTTTCGGTATATATCGCTATGTCGTTGTATTGAAGCGACGTAATTATCCGCCCGTAAACGAGGTGCGATGGTGTTTGTGCTGCATACGCTTGGCGAATTTATTGTGCGGCGTAGTTTGTGTGCATTATAATTGAGAAGTTGTGTTCCTTAGTAGAAATCTTGCATTATAAACACATTTTTACCCGGATTGTTAAAGTCAACGAAATTTGTTCAAACTTCTTCACCCTCACGATGTAAGTGCATTTTACAATATTTGTATTGTTGTGGCATTGATTTCGTTCATTTTCTATGCTGTAATTTTGGAATTTAATTCAGAATAGGCCAGTTCAATATGTTCGTTTGCCAAAACTACGGAAGACCATATGGATCACTTAAAACGTTATGCGAATTACATTTGTCTTATTTTCACGATGATAAGGATGTTATGGCGTAACATTAAGTACATCTTTTATATATTCAGGTCATTGAATGTCTTTTTTACTTATGTTGTAGCTATGTTTTCCTTTATGACGTGAAATACACTGCCAAAGCGACTTGCGTGTTTTGTCAATATCAACGGGGTAAATCTGACTGCATTGCGGCAGTACAGTGTTAGAGGTTACAAACCATTGCTACATAATGATAGCTGTGGTAAAGGCCTGTCGTTCAACATGGCTTCTATTTTTGGTCACAACCGTTTGCATTGTTTCCATATTAACGAGTGAGCGGCCAAGCACTTTTTTGAGCGCAGATTTCGTCAGTTCAATCAGGCGCTCCCACCATCCTCCATACCACGGTGCGCGTTTTGGAATGAAGTGTCATTATGTCCCTTTTCGGCTGAGTGGCTCCTTGACTGCAGCTTACGCGAATAGACACATGAGCTGATGTAACGCGCCCAGGAAGTTGGTTGCGTTATCAGACATCACGATTTTCGGAAGTGATCTGCGACTTGCGAATCTTCGGAATGCTCGCATGAAGGGATCTTGTGAAAGATCCTGAACAATCTCCAGGTGAACGGAACAAGTTAATAAGCAGATATATACTTTCGTTTGGAATCCGGTTCGATCTATGACGTAAAGGGAACCTATTAAATATATGCCCGTAACGCTAAATGGCGAAGACTTTTCAATTTAGAACATTGATAATGGCGCGGACTCCACAAGCTTGTAGGATTTGCCTTGAACGCGTTTGCATGTAACACATTTTCGCAGAAGCGAACGAACACACTGTCGTATTGCGGGAATCCAGTACTTGTGTCTTATATGCGTGGCCGTTGCGTTTGTCCCGGAGGTTAACATATTTGATGGGCATCCCGTACTATACGATTCGTGAGATTATGTTGTCTCGGTTACAGGTACGGGAATCTGGTGACGTCAGCATCAGATGCGTTAAAAACACGGCCACCGCATCGAATAATTCCCGCAAAATATATGAACAACCTCAGCTGTCTTACAAGAGGATGTCGTTTGGGAGCCTTAGATTTCAAACTTGTTATTTCCTCAACAAATGATGACCCTTGGCAGGCTAACAACCACCTTTGTTCGGCGACTTCAATTTCCGTCGATGTTAATACGTCAGTGAGTTTTGTATTTGATTGTCTACAGTTTGATATAAATAGAAGTAAATAGGTTGTGACGCGAAGCAAAGTCGAATATTTGCTATACTTTTCTATGCTTATCACTATTTCCATTCCTTCCTGTGATTGACAGCTCAAGTGAATGAACGTCATTGCTGACTGGTGTTTGTTGAGGAATTTCCGCAATTGGGTTGCGAGTCGAGCACCAACCACACATGCCATCAGTTCGTGTTGCGGTAGAGTCATTTTTCTCGCTGGTGCAATTGTGTTTTTTGCCATAGCAAGACTGGCTTCCATTTCGCTGACAATGTACGCTGCTGTCCCGTATGATCGTATACTAGCATCAACGAAAACATGATGACACACCTTGGAACTGCAGCACTGCTTTGAAAATACAAAAATCGTCTCCAACGCTTTTGACGCATAAGTTTGGCTCTCACAGTTTCAGGACTTAATAGCCCAAGTGGATCGTAGATCTGTGATGAGTTTCTTAGGATAAGTATATTGGTCAACTTGTGCAACGTTGGTATTTCACGATGTATGAATGACATGGTATCGTCTTCCGGTTTCCAGCGCATGCCGAGAACTTTTGTAATCTCATCTGCATCGAGCACACTTTCTCTTGCGGCGATGTCCCTAAGGGTTTTACTGTCGGATGTCCACAACCGCGGATTTATACTGGCCCTATTTATGAAAGCTCGAGCCTTTCGGAAGTACTTGACAAGTTCAGTTTGCTAACTAAAGCTTGATAGGACATCAAATTTTGTGATGCAGGATTGGTCTTGTTGTCGTCTAGATGTTTGAGAAGTGTTGCATTCAGTATGAAGGGTGAGCACGTCGCTTAAAATTATAAAGTTTTGAAACGGTAGCTGCGTAACGGGGACTCTGGATCGCTCGGGTCACTGAACCACATAAATCGTGTAGTATCGCGATCCTTTTTATGTAAGGCGAACTCGCACTACAATTGAAAATTGATGTCAAGACGTTGAGTACAGTAGGTGTTGACTCTAGGCAGTCAATAAGGCTCGGTTTGTCGCGGGAAAGTTTACAGCTACAGTCGTATACAATACGAAAGGGCGTTGTAGAAGACTCTTTCAAGACTGTGTGGTGAGGAATGTAATGTACGATCGAAGAAGATGGTGCGCTTTCGTCTATTCGTTAAATACATCCTCTTTCCTCTTGTTCGACATTAATGCCAATATATTTCTGACACATTACTGGTTCCAGCTCAACCGTCGAATCGTACTCTCCAGCTTCGTAGTAATTGGATGGTAACGGCTCATGATAGTTTTTTCCACGGTAGAGACGCCGTGTATTGGTTATCAGAGTATTCAATGGCCGCCTGTTGCTATGTAGTTAAGCGGTCTCATTTCTCTGGCTCATCTATAAGTGGAATGATCCCCAGGCTTTCTAAATACCAAAATCGTTCAATTGAACTTGCTTTGTTTGCACGCGAAGTAATAACGTTGAAAACGTAATTCGAACTTTTGTCGTCTTATCCGACTGGTCTAGATAACAGGTATCTTATTTTTGACTTCACTGCCGTAGGCCCCTTTCCGCGAATTACCTCGTCTTCGATAATGTCCCAGAAATGGTCAGCGCCTATTAGCAATGAACTGTGAAGATCTTCACGTTCGGTTACTGGATGGGCAAGTTTTAACTTTCTGAGATAGGGCAAACGTGCGGCAGTGTGTTGGAAACGCGTGCCGATCGGGGTAGCTATGGTTGGAACAATCAGCACACTGATCGGTATACGGTCCTTCCGGTCAGAGATCAGATTGATGGTAGCTGTCTCCAAGTGCAGAGTAAACAGAACTAATGGCTGTCTACAAAAGAACGCACTGTTTATGTCTCTAAGATGATGAATGCAGAACAGTTGTTTTCGGTCTGGTTGGCAACACTTCCGGTTCTGGCCTGTGTTTCTGGGTATTCAGGTTATTGCATATACTAGTATGGTGTTTTTTCTTACACACTTGACAACGTTTTCGAAATATTCACTTTAAAACTTGATGTAGTCCGAGACGATTAAAACAGTATCGATTCTGTTTCACTTGTTTATATTTTGATCTCAGGAACACTCACACAGCCCTTATGTTTGTGATTTCCACCGCAGAACACACATTTCAAATCATAAACAATCGAAGTGTGGCGTTGATCATTCGAGTTCGACTCAGCGTAGAATGATGCTGTGCTGACAAACTCCGTCATTTCCGGTATATTACACGCACTTCCGACCTCCATGATTTTGGGTTCTCGATTCAATGCGTGTCGTAGATTTTTCGATTGCCAGTTTAAGTCTCCATGTTCTCTTTCAAGTCTATTTCTTACTTCCGACGGTATCTTGCTTAAATTTACTGGTACCAATATACTTTCGTATCCGGCTTAATGGTGACCTAGTGACTCGAGGCCTCGTATGTAAGTTTCCATTTTGTCATGAAAGTTGTGCATGCTATTTTAACGTGTTGCACGGAGCCGGTATCTGGATTAGAGCTTGCATGGTGGTTTGTACAATGCGGTGCGGACTACCAAATCGCTTCTGTAACAAGCTTATAACGCGTGAATAGTAGGTGTTAGTCAACGCAAATCCTTCGATTGTACGTGTAGCAGCTACCTCAAGTTGTATCCGTCGAATGAACGCAATGTTAGTTTAGGAAGTCTATGCCAATGTAAGTCATTACATACGATACTGCGTGTCACCGGAAGAGCGTACGCGTTGATCTGAGCCCCAGCGGAAGTTTACTGACTGAACCATGGACGGAGCTGCTCCGCTTGTTGATTATTCTCTTGGATCGATGTTGATTCTCGTAGCGATAACGTCGTTGGTGCTTGTACTTTAGGATGAGTCTGTTGTTCCAGAAAGGCTTTTAATTTCTGAAATTTGATCTCCATGTCAATCGTGTATTATTCAGTCGTTAGCATCTCTTCTTGAATGCCCACGACTTTTGTTTGCGAGAGGATCTTCTTATTGATTGATTTTAAAATCTTCATTTTTGTCACCAATCCTTTGAGAATGGTATAAAACTATATAAGCGTCGCATCGGACTTGGCATATTAAATATTATGCAAATGACGCTGAATTGCTCCTCGATGTCCATCTCGAATCGAATGTAATTTCTGAAAATTCAGTGTATAGTTCGTTCTCGGCTCCAATGTTAATGTGGTTGTGGTACTTCGCTGATGTACTACAACACGTCTGTCTGATAAAAGTAAACAACAATAAGGATGGTGATGTCAACGTAAAACAAACATAAATGCGGCAAATGGCGTTGACGTCAGAAAGACTTAATAACTACTTTGGTTTAAAAAGTAAACTGGGACTAATTTCTAATGGAAATTTTTCCTAGCAATTCAATTGACATCTTAACACACTGTCTGCTAGAAATTGTATATGCATTTTAAGGGAATAACCTATCTAGGAAACTCAGGATTAAAGTTGTTGATATGGTTGTAATGCAAGTTTTGTATTTGAGTTTTCTGTTCTAACATGTTTAGAGACATAAACAGTACGGTATTTAATCATGTATACATTTCCGTAACCTTATTTTTTATACGGATGAAGTTTTGAGTTTTTAAATATGACGTAATGGTGGTTATTATTTAATAGTATTTTAATACAATTTTTAATGATGATCACACACAAATATGTGTTAAACAACAATGTTCGAACAATGTGTATGTATATGCCTATGTTTACAGCTCACATACAATATTTTTACAGGTTTGCATGGGTTTTATTGGACTTAAATAATGTGAACAATTCACAATATTATCACTGCAAAGAGAATGAGTTGACGTCATGTGTTAATTCAATTAATATCATAGTATGTGTATCGGCTAGTTGTATAAGCATTTATAAAGATATTGTATAACGATTAATATAAGCAAAATATCTAATGCTTGGTAGTATTTAAACCCTGATAAACAATTAAATATATGATTGTTAAAGGCTAATATGTATGTAAGAACATAAATTAACTTGTATTTTATTCCCCTACACAAATGCTAAGTATTTTTCTTTGTGTATTGTTATAACTCGTTTACATACCAAGTACGACGGGGTAACCTTGAATCGAACACCTTAAATTAAAGTCATTATAGTTTAATAATTATTTCTCAAATCGCGATTCGTTTAGTCGATAAAAAGAACGTATTGTTTATTGTAAAAATGCTGGTAAGCTGGAAGGAATTCGATACTTATTTAGGCACGTCTTCACGTATTTTAAACTCATGCAATGTTGCAACAATTTCTAGACACTGATATCATAAGATAAGTCGTAATTCATGCATTTAGCATAATATGTTTAATGTTCATAGGGACACATTGATCAAAAGCTGTACGAACATATAAGAATGTTAAAGCAATTAACTTAATGGTTCTTTTTGAAGATTTGAACAATTAGAAATTATTTCAACATATCCAATACCTATTTCATAATGCATTTATATCTGTAATACATAACGTAATTACATAAACATAATACACAGTTATAGCAGAGCATTATTGTTTTCAATTATATATTATGAGCGACGTATTTTTAACGCGTAAACGGCACATAAATAAAACATTATAAGTTTTTAAAACAATTTCCTGTTCCCATAAATCCTCTCCTAGTCTGATGATAATAACAAACACACTTTTCAATTCAAACAATTCAAATTGGTATTTGTATTTAGAACTTGGTAAAATTGCTGTTCTTGTACCCACATAAAGTATATACACAACATTTATCACTTAAGTATATATTACACTCACTATGAATTCATTTAATACTGAAAACTCTGAATAAGACATGCATGTATAAATGATTGTATGAAAACAAACAATCATACATTGTTCCAATCCAAATTTCAAACGGTCTTGTCGACAGTCCAAAGCTGAATGATTTTCAATCAGTTTACTTCTGCTTAATCCCTTCTACAACGCCACCTATCGGACTATACGTTGTGTAAAGGGAAATCAATTTTCTTTTAATTCATTCACTCAAACAAAGAAAATTATATTTCCCATAAACCCTCGCCTAGTCTGATATTAATAACAAACACACTTTTCAATTCAAACAATTCAAATTGTTATTTGTATTTAGCACTTGGTGAAATGGCTGAAATCAAAGAACGGGAAAATAGGACAAATATGAAGAAAAACTAGTATCTTGTACATACATAAAACTTAAAAATGTATTGGAACAAGGATACAACAACATGCTAGAGGTATATTTACTAATGTTAATATGTATACATATTTTAAAGTAAAAAATGTTCTTTACGACACATGCTATAGTCCTAAGCACAAAGACACAGACAACCTCTCATGTAAATTGTCCTTCACATATCCGTCTTAAGCGCTTTCACTTGTCCATCTGCCATGAAGTTTAAACATTCATTATTATCGGCGGCAGAAGCACCGCCTGCTCGCAAAGAATGCAAACAATAAACTGTCTCGTCTGCCACATGTGGCTTTCCAGCATTCATAAACAATTCACGTAAATTTGAATATGCCATATGTTTGTTAACATTCCTGACTTTAAACCCTTTTTTCGTTATACTAATATTACACAACGAATAATTATCTTCTAACTTTCCCTAATGTATCAATGTTTTGGTGTTTTCAACAGGACACAATTCAGTTCCTGTACAAGCTATAATTATCAAAGAACCATTTCTAAATTGATCTGTTTTACTTGTTTTTAAGTATAAAGCCATATATTGGTCATAAAAAAATGATATCCCAAACTCTGATGTTCAATCATTCAGCACTACGCAAAAATCCAGAATAAGCCAATAAACAAGCACAAATAGTTCGTTGATGTTTTAAATTATTTTCTTCATACATTTTACTGTAAATCTTCCTTAAAATGTCAACTGTAATTGGCTCTTTTTTCATTTTAGCCTTTGCCAAAATTCTTGTTCAGGATTCTAATAAATTTACTTACAATTTTGAATCAGTAAGTGAATTAAACCCAAACATATCATGATGCCACTTTATTGCATAAAATGCAGTAACAAATGGGCTTGGGGAACTAGTAGTTTGTATTAATGAAACAAGATATAAATGCTTTAGCGGGCAAAATGTCACTACTCCCAGACCCATTACGCATAGCCCATCTTCTAATACGTTCAAACGCATTATGGTAACTTTTACTAGTAATCTGAGCTCTTGATTGGAGTAGTAGGTCGGGGAGCAGCTCCACTTTGTCCCATAAAACCTCCGGCAACTTGCCTATTTCCTCTTTGTAACTCTGAAAAAACAATCGTGTAAAAATATTTCGGCAAAAACATCTTGTCATAGACATACAATAAACCATAACAAAAACAAATACAAAATATATTACCGCATTTAAGCTAACTAAATGTTTTTCAATGTTTGTCACATCAACAAATCGACACAAATCTTGTATTAATACGCATCACACCGGTGTACTTGGCGATACCGCCTACACCTAATCATGCTTATTCTCGTGCTGGCGATTCCGCCTTTTTATCGTAAATTGCGATACCGCCGTTTACGGTTTACATACGTACTCTTTTTAATTGTCAAAAAACAACCAGTTTTCTATTCAAATCTGTTCATTTTGTGTTTTTAATCTATTTTTAATGCCAGCATTGTAAAATGCAAGTCTGTATTCCCAAAAATGCCTTTGCTATTAAGACATTTTACAAACGCGTATTTATGTACAGGCAAATCAAACCAATCCAATACATGATGTGCAAAAGTACCATTTAGACAAATCAAAGGCCAAAATATCGATGATTTCAAACACGGAACAACTAAAATACATTGACCTTCATCAAATTGCAATTTTGCGTTATGCTCAGAGGCAAACCAATCCACTTCCAGTTGGCCACATCTGTTCAAGATTAGCTCCATTGTACTGGGGGCTAAACCCCAATCATCAAAATCTACAATCCTGGACAAATAGTCCGCTTTTTCATTACTAGACCTAGGTATCCATTCTATATCTAATACAATGTTATTTTGTAAACACGTATTAAATATATTTAAAGCAATACCTTGCAAATCACTATTCATGGACCCTTTAAAGGGATCTTTTCACGCTTTGGTAAATTGACAAAATTGAAAAAAGTTGTTTCAGATTCGCAAATTTTCGTTTTAGTTATGATATTTGTGAGGAAACAGTAATACTACACATTTACCATGGTCTAATATAGCCATTATATGCATCTTTTGACGATTTTAAAACCTAAAAATTATAAAGCGTTGCAACGCGAAACGATTGAATAATTTGGAGAGTTCTGTTTTTGTCGTTAAATTTTGTGAAACTACGAAGATTGCTTATATAAGGTATAAAATACGTCAAGTATGTGTACTTGGCGGAATAGCTCAGTAGGCTAAAGCGTTTTTACTTCAGGACTCTGGCAGGACTCCAGGGGTCACTGGTTCGAAACCTGGTCCGGGCAATGTTCTTTTCCTTTTTTAAATTTTATTCTTGATTTTTTACTGGAGCTTTTACGATCCAATGTTTACATTTATCGATATAAAGCATTTAATGAATAAGTTAAAAAATGCCAAAATCTGTGAAAAGGCCCCTTTAACTGCTATAGACTTTACCCCCTGGTTGTCGGTAAACCATTTGATACGCTGATTACTGAGAATGTGAAGTAACGACTGAAGAACACGATATACCATAAGTTCCCTCCAAGTTGACGATTTCAATTGTTCATTTTGGGACCACGTTCCATGCGAAACTCCCCGAATTGTATTTACTGCATAGCCCTCGAAACCTGTTGAACTAGCATCGGAATACATTATTTGTGAACACTTATCAAAACCTGTTATCGGCTTGAAGTTAAGTAATTGTAAATTACTCAACCAGAATTGTAACTACATTTTACTTGCAACTTCAAGATGGACATAAGAACTCCAATAGGCGCCTGCACAATGTTTGCACTTAATGACCTGGTCATTATTTGGGATACATTACCGATTACAACTCCCATGGAAATGATCTGCCCTACCACACTTGCCATTTTCCTCACAGACACATTCCTGTGTGTATTGTCCTCTAATAACAAATCAATTATGCTTGACCGCACTTTAAGTAATCTCCTATCCGTAATACTTATAATGCCTTTCTTTTTATTCAAAATCGTTCCCAAATATTCCAAATATCTGCACTGGAATCCATACTGACTTTTTCGGGTTTGGAACAAACCCAGACATTTCTATATCGCCTTTTATATAATTGCTCATAAAAATAGCGCTATCATAAGTCGTAAAACAGCCATTTTCATCATCTAAAAACATTGACATCGATATTCCTTCCCCTCTTTTTTTCACAAGTGGTCGTGTAAGCTATGAAAATATGTGGCAAGCACTTGTCAAACTAAAAGGCATAACCAAAAATTTATAATATGACACATTTCTTCACAATCTACCCATGAGAACCCTAACAAATCTGTAGGTGGAGGGTAAATATCCACAAAGTGATAGGCGCTGGTGTGATCCGATTTGACCATATGATGGCCCTCCTGTAAAAATGATAATACAACATGTACATAAAATGTGTAATTGCCTCTGAAACAAAAGAGTATCATTTATTGCGCTTTTGTTGTTTTTCATAATTTGAATACATGGTAAAGTACACAAAGGGAGCTTATATCCGTTCTCATTAACATCTAAAATATACTCATTTGTACCAATGGCACGCCAAAATGCTATATGATTTGTAGGTCTGCCTTTAACTAGTATATCTTTTTGTCCTTGCTCATATTCATAGCAATCGTGAGTCAATAAATTTAAATCATAATCTTACTCATCTTTTAGAGTGTCATTGTCAACGTTACTGTTTCCGAGCGGTAGTGGCTGAAGACAGGTTCCCAGCTGTGGATGCGTACCTATCGACGTGTGGACAATTACGTCTGAAGTGGGAAAACTCTCTGCATGCGATAATGGCCCAGGTGCGGTTGCGTTGGCTGCGCTACCTGTAACTTGTCCGTACAAGCCCCGAAAAAACCGCCCTCTTGTGCCGTTAAAGGGGCTGTATCCTCGACCAAATGATGAGGTTCACCATGCCTCAGTGTCAAATTTTCTTGCGCCATTTTTCTGTCCGCCATAATCGGATACGTGTGAACAGCAAATTTCAAACCGGTCTTGTCGACCCTTCTACAACGCCACCTATCGGACTATACGTTATGTAAAGGGAAATCAATATTCTTTTAATTAGTTCACGCAAACAAAGAAAATTATATTTTAGCTTACGTACACACTAATAATTAGTCCCTTCATGCGTCATCATATTGGATTATTAAATAGCGTAGTACAACATACCGTTCTACACTTTATTTTTCGAAACTTTGCCATATGGAATATTTGCATAGAATATGACTCGCTCAAACTTACAGATACGCTTTCACGAAGAACAGGTGCATTTTAATCAGATTCATTGCGTTGAATGCGATTACCGATCGTCAGATCAGAAACACGCTTTAAAGAGAAATTATCAAGAACAAATTCCGTTATATATACAATATTTATAGGCTTTGTATTAAATCGGGCACACGCCTTACATTAATATCGAATGTAGGTAAAATATGTATATGCGAATGATAGTTTATTAAGAAATTAACGATACTATATTGGTTATTTAACAATCTCATAATTTGTTCGTTGGAATCATCAACCTGAGATTAATTCATATAAATGCTAAAATCATTAACCTAAGATTTTTATAAAAATGTACATAGTGCAGTTATGTCATACAAAGCATTCATTCCTCAAAATTATTATGAAACTCTGATAAACTGGAGGTGATATGTTTCAACATATTTAACATGTAGTGAGGTTATTCATGTCCTGAAACAACTGTACTAGCGATATAATATATTGTGCAGTTTTTACGGACACACTGTTCATCATGTCATTGCCGTCAAAGAATCTTCAAATTTTGATAACTTGTCATTATCGTCAAATCATTTTAATGCATGAAGTAAGTGCAAAACATTATATCAGCGAATTAGTAAGTGGAGGTAAGTTTTATTTGACAACAACTGACGCATACATATGCATAGAGTAAAGAAAACAATACACAAAGAAGCGTCAAATAAACGATTTGACTGACTTATTTGTTCAACACAAGTCAAATTTCAGATCTAGGAAACTACTACAAATGATCATATTGCCTGCGTGATGGGGTTTAGTCTTAATTTTTGTTTTTGGCCTTTCTCGGAATTTTGGATTTAGTTTAATAAAGGAAGACAACACCCGTTCATACTAAGGCTGAATTGTTATTTCACGCATCTTGCATTTGTTGTCAGCAAAACATTCGCGAGGTTACTCTCGGTGGAAAGGCAGTCACGCGAGAAGAGGGATTGAAAACAAATGCAATTCAGTTTGGTGATCAATAAATGCGTAGCATTTAATACATGTATCAATATAAGAATGGAAATAAATTCAATCACAATTCGATGAAGTGTGTTTCTTCGGTAAGAGAGATGATTGCCTGCACTAGCGTCAGAAGAAAAGTTATCGTCCTATATACCGCATCCAAGTGAATGATTGATGAGTAAATAATATTAAGTAACTTTTAAATACTGGCACGCGTTCATTCAAACCTGGTGAAGCATTGCACGTATTGTATAAAGTTTTGGCACATGATTCCTAAAAGATAATAACGAACTCGAAGTAATAAATGCGAAGTAAACAAAGTATATCGCGAATTATGGAAAATGTCATATTTGACCGAGTTTTTGAATTTGCATGAAAAAAATAACAAACATATTTGAGTAGTAAAACATTTTATATAAGATAACATATTGACATTTGTGTATTTATTTATTCCTCGATCATGTATTGACGCAATACTTTAATTCACAACCAAAAAAATAATAGATTAAAACGCATTGTTGTAGGAGTATTTTGGTATTTGGTATATATTGGTAATTATAAGTGTTAAATAATACTGAAAAAATATTAATATTTTTGTAGTTGAACAACATGAATTCGCTTCGGCAAGTCAGTATCAGTATAATTTCTTTAGTAGCAGCAAATTAACGCTAATCAAGTTTTGATCCCACATCGTTATTAATTATAATTGATCCGCAGCGTATCGGATGATAAATACAATATCCTTGAAAATCACAATGCACACACTGGACACGAATGTTGTTAGCAATTAACGCCTTATTCTTTCAAATTTTTTAAAATGACGGTTTTGATATAGCCTTACTGAATGAATAAGCGCCCTTATGGAAATGTCATGTGTCAGCTTCGTACAAGGAACGATGCAAACGCAAAAGTGAATTGGATTAAATAATAAATTCTAGTAGACTGTGTGAATTGCTTTGAATAATAACAGATTGTATGCCTCTGTTATTTTTGTCTAACACTCATTAAAACGTTAGGAATAATTGTTCGTCGTGCTGTATATTCGTGAAGTGGTGTAGAACAAAAACGAACAATGAAAAACGAATAATTATGACTGGGCTGTACATTGATTTTACTTCAAGAAAAAATTATCATCAGTTCTATTTAAATAAAACCTACTTGTTTAATGGTCTGGATAAACAACGAAGTGTTGTACAGTATAAAACGTTTGCACATGAAACATACATTTCGACTAAAGCACGCGACTATTAGATGGGCGTACATGCTATTATGAAGAACAGGTTGTCCATTCATACTAGGCCTACTCTAGAAATATCAATACCCACACATATTATTGAAATGTGTTCACGATGTTCTCTTCACAAACAATGAATAATTCAAATGTCAAATTAAAAAGCATTACACATAAGCTTTAGACTATTTAAGGTAGTTTAAATCAGATATATATATATATATATATATATATATATATATATATATATATATATATATATATATATATATATATATATATATATATATATATATATATATATATATATATATATATGTATAAAGCATTCAAATATACATTATAATATGTTTAAACTATTGTGTATAATAACTGAAAACATTCACATCATTATGCGCACGTAAAATACATAAATATGATTTGTAGATATGTATGCTGTAAACATTGCTCTTGACCGGTCATCATGATCAAACCAAACATGTACATTCTTGAAAAGTGTAGGCATGTAATGGAAAGTAAGTGTATGTAAAAGTTAAAGATTGATCATGCCCCATGGTCTAGAATACAATGTTTTCTAACATAGGTCAACATAAGTCAAAATGTGTCAGCCATAACCAAATATACCATAAGCGAGCGAGCTTGTACGTAAATCTAAATACATGTTTGACATTGTATTTGATTGTCACAATTGATTCAAGGTGTTTATATCACAAGTAAAATGTTTCGACTATAATTACTTATGGTCAAATTCGACCTGAGTTGACGTTGGGTTGATCACCATAAACACCATTCATTTTCAACTCGTAAAACCCTTGCCAACGTTTACATTTTGCAGAGGTACTAGCCACGGCTATGCGTCTCTACGCTTATCATTATCAAATCATCAAATTAGTGTACAAACTGAACTGTTAGTATACACATATAAAAGCTTATTACGAAGAAATGTTTAGAACTTCAATATTGTACTATACAGCTTAATGCCTAATGAAACACTTACAAAACAAAACACACATTTTTTCCTAATCCTATGTTTTGATGTTAAGTTTCTGTATCTCCATATACTAATAATACTTTCTAGATTGGTTATTTGGTCATATTCTATTATTCGCGATGATATGTTTTAGAGATGGTTGAGATATAAATTACAATCATAAAGGCTGGCTGTCTGGATAAAATAACGAAACTGCCTTGTCTTTAAAATTGCATCGTGGGATACGAAAGTGCTTTCCTATAATCGGCATTGTATTTTGTCAGTGCAAGTGATTAATCACGATCGAAGTGACGTTGATAGCACATGCTGCCTAAGATAAAACTGTGTTCTGAATTCTAGAGCCATTAACTTGAGTCAATCCATTATTATTGGAATGGTTTATATTGTTGTAAATGCCACACAGAGAGCGCACAAGGAACGCTTTTAAATTGCCATTGATACATCTTTATGTTGCAATTTGCAAAGAGTATCCCGGTATGAGGTAATATATTGTACTAAGTCAACTTTGATTACATATGGCATCATTACATGATCGTGCGTTAAACATGTTGTAATCTACCCTTCACAACACAGAAGGTTGAACACATATAGTCAGTTTTCCAGTATAGCATTTACTGGTTTGCTAATTATCAGCATAATGTTGCTCGGGTATTATTTAACATCACATTACGTGTTTACGACAATATTGCATGCACGCGTCAATTTGAAATAAAGTAACTAGAAGTAATGTGTGCATCTAAAATACTATGCAAAGACGGGAGTCATTTACATAAACCAGAACGAGCACATGCAATTAGTGTAAACAAATTAATTTGACATTTCCGTAGTGTATTATAGTTATAACATAATCAATTTACATATTTAATGTCGATGTATATCGATGGATTGCATGCACAAAATATAAACATATTATTATCGAATGCGGTTTTTTCGCCGACACATATTAAACGAGTACATCGCGCGGTATTCTTTTCCCGACGCCCATCATACGATATCGTGATAACTTAAAAAACATAATTATATATTGTAAAGTATAATTGCAGTTTTCGTTTCCGCGTGTATTATAGTCTCTTCGTCCCGAATCAGCATTTGGATCGATCCATTGTTTTTTCTGTTACAAACCTGTTTAGGGCAGTTACTTCCCCATGCATTGTGAAACATAAAGAAACGACTTCGCGCAAACGTTTATTTATTTAAGCCGATGCGCCGCTCGTTTACCGTTTAACGAATCAATAGCTGGATTCAAAACAGAGTAACGCACATACATTTTAAAAACCATGGTGATATTTAATTTAAATACAATCAAAATAATCTTGTCTTAAAATACAGAAGCGAACTTATAATACGTACGATAAATATCTCGAAAACGTTTTTAAAATTGTCGCCAATTACCTAAATGTCAAATACGTGATTTATGAATACAAACATTTGCAGTGCTTTTACTAACCAATATAAACAGAATAATTCACAAAATATCGGAGAACAAAATCACAATACCTCTAGCAAGTAGACAGAAGTCAAATACGTAGATCATTATTTCAACCCACAATCTTAACAATTACTTAGTTGTCTTACACTAGGAAGACCCTCGATACAACTTGAATGTACAAACCATTATATTGTTTTAGTTTTATCGGTTATACTGTTGAAGATATTAACAAAGTCAATCATAGGTTATGGTCGTTCAAAGTAAGCACGCAGTGTGCACATATGATCTACAGCATCCTCTTGCATCAAGGCATGCCCGCCTTCTCGTGTACCAGGTATCGTTTGCGTGTAAGCAAACATGTCATACTCGTGCTGAAGCTAAAATACCTGCTGCTGAAATTGACTGTTTGTTGTTAATTGTACCATTCTAAACCACCTGAGGTTGAAGTTTCGGTGACGTGCATTGAACAATCGCAGGATTGATAGGATTAATTGCCTGCTGATTTGACGAGATTGTACTTTGTCTATTTACGTCATAGGCACGTCAGAGGCCAGCAGTCTAGGTAAGAAACTATAATAGTTAAGCACGTTACCTTTTATATATGTATTATACTTCTACAACGACCACAAGCATTCCAACAAATCACTGATTTATGCTGGTGAGGAGTCACCAGATGCCCCGGTATATTTTATACAATACAAATCGTGTTCACACCATCGGAACGAACTGTCGTTCGATATATATACATATATACATATTGTAAAAATATAAAACAAACGCGCACATGTATATTAATATTAACGTTTCCCTGTTTCGGTATAAACAGGTTTATTCACTAAAGCATATACCTTTATTGCTCTTGACCGGTCATCATGATCAAACCAAACATGTACATTCTTGAAAAGTGTAGGCATGTAATGGAAAGTAAGTGTATGTAAAAGTTAAAGATTGATCATGCCCCATGGTCTAGAATACAATGTTTTCTAACATAGGTCAACATAAGTCAAAATGTGTCAGCCATAACCAAATATACCATAAGCGAGCGAGCTTGTACGTAAATCTAAATACATGTTTGACATTGTATTTGATTGTCACAATTGATTCAAGGTGTTTATATCACAAGTAAAATGTTTCGACTATAATTACTTATGGTCAAATTCGACCTGAGTTGACGTTGGGTTGATCACCATAAACACCATTCATTTTCAACTCGTAAAACCCTTGCCAACGTTTACATTTTGCAGAGGTACTAGCCACGGCTATGCGTCTCTACGCTTATCATTATCAAATCATCAAATTAGTGTACAAACTGAACTGTTAGTATACACATATAAAAGCTTATTACGAAGAAATGTTTAGAACTTCAATATTGTACTATACAGCTTAATGCCTAATGAAACACTTACAAAACAAAACACACATTTTTTCCTAATCCTATGTTTTGATGTTAAGTTTCTGTATCTCCATATACTAATAATACTTTCTAGATTGGTTATTTGGTCATATTCTATTATTCGCGATGATATGTTTTAGAGATGGTTGAGATATAAATTACAATCATAAAGGCTGGCTGTCTGGATAAAATAATGAAACTGCCTTGTCTTTAAAATTGCATCGTGGGATACGAAAGTGCTTTCCTATAATCGGCATTGTATTTTGTCAGTGCAAGTGATTAATCACGATCGAAGTGACGTTGATAGCACATGCTGTCTAAGATAAAACTGTGTTCTGAATTCTAGAGCCATTAACTTGAGTCAATCCATTATTATTGGAATGGTTTATATTGTTGTAAATGCCACACAGAGAGCGCACAAGGAACGCTTTTAAATTGCCATTGATACATCTTTATGTTGCAATTTGCAAAGAGTATCCCGGTATGAGGTAATATATTGTACTAAGTCAACTTTGATTACATATGGCATCATTACATGATCGTGCGTTAAACATGTTGTAATCTACCCTTCACAACACAGAAGGTTGAACACATATAGTCAGTTTTCCAGTATAGCATTTACTGGTTTGCTAATTATCAGCATAATGTTGCTCGGGTATTATTTAACATCACATTACGTGTTTACGACAATATTATATGCGCGCGTCAATTTGAAATAAAGTAACTAGAAGTAATGTGTGCATCTAAAATACTATGCAAAGACGGGAGTCATTTACATAAACCAGAACGAGCACATGCAATTAGTGTAAACAAATTAATTTGACATTTCCGTAGTGTATTATAGTTATAACATAATCAATTTACATATTTAATGTCGATGTATATCGATGGATTGCATGCACAAAATATTAACATATTATTATCGAATGCGGTTTTTTCGCCGACACATATTAAACGAGTACATCGCGCGGTATTCTTTTCCCGACGCCCATCATACGATATCGTGATAACTTAAAAGACATAATTATATATTGTAAAGTATAATTGCAGTTTTCGTTTCCGCGTGTATTATAGTCTCTTCGTCCCGAATCAGCATTTGGATCGATCCATTGTTTTTTCTGTTACAAACCTGTTTAGGGCAGTTACTTCCCCATGCATTGTGAAACATAAAGAAACGACTTCGCGCAAACGTTTATTTATTTAAGCCGATGCGCCGCTCGTTTACCGTTTAACGAATCAATAGCTGGATTCAAAACAGAGTAACGCACATACATTTTAAAAACCATGGTGATATTTAATTTAAATACAATCAAAATAATCTTGTCTTAAAATACAGAAGCGAACTTATAATACGTACGATAAATATCTCGAAAACGTTTTTAAAATTGTCGCCAATTACCTAAATGTCAAATACGTGATTTATGAATACAAACATATGCAGTGCTTTTACTAACCAATATAAACAGAATAATTCACAAAATATCGGAGAACAAAATCACAATACCTCTAGCAAGTAGACAGAAGTCAAATACGTAGATCATTAGTTCAACCCACAATCTTAACAATTACTTAGTTGTCTTACACTAGGAAGACCCTCGATACAACTTGAATGTACAAACCATTATATTGTTTTAGTTTTATCGGTTATACTGTTGAAGATATTAACAAAGTCAATCATAGGTTATGGTCGTTCAAAGTAAGCACGCAGTGTGCACATATGATCTACAGCATCCTCTTGCATCAAGGCATGCCCGCCTTCTCGTGTACCAGGTATCGTTTGCGTGTAAGCAAACATGTCATACTCGTGCTGAAGCTAAAATACCTGCTGCTGAAATTGACTGTTTGTTGTTAATTGTACCATTCTAAACCACCTGAGGTTGAAGTTTCGGTGACGTGCATTGAACAATCGCAGGATTGATAGGATTAATTGCCTGCTGATTTGGCGAGATTGTACTTTGTCTATTTACGTCATAGGCACGTCAGAGGCCAGCAGTCTAGGTAAGAAACTATAATAGTTAAGCACGTTACCTTTTATATATGTATTATACTTCTACAACGACCACAAGCATTCCAACAAATCACTGATTTATGCTGGTGAGGAGTCACCAGATGCCCCGGTATATTTTATACAATACAAATCGTGTTCACACCATCGGAACGAACTGTCGTTCGATATATATACATATATACATATTGTAAAAATATAAAACAAACGCGCACATGTATATTAATATTAACGTTTCCCTGTTTCGGTATAAACAGGTTTATTCACTAAAGCATATACCTTATAAGAAAAAATATTATTCCAGGCAAAGGCAATTTTCCGTACCGAAATTCTAAACATACAATACAATGGTATAATCCAGTCTATTCAGTCTATTGAAATACTAAGAATCGTCAACTACTTAAAACCAAATGTTTTCGTCCAGATGGCTCTTTCTTGAGCTGGTGGAGCAACTCACTGAATTATGCATTTTACAGTGTACGTCCCTGCCATTAAATTACATTGTATCACAATGATTTTGATACATTTAACTGTTTGGCGATCTCCCATAGAAGCCTGTATCGTTATGGCTGGGACTTCACAGCGTTTGAAACACCGTCAGTTGGTCAGACCCAATGGTGTACAGGGTTCAATTCCCTACGACGGGATCCTGTACAATTGATTGTACGAATTTCGAAGAACAAAAAATTATGTTAACGGCATGAATACATTTCCGCTTGTAACAGTTATTGTCAGTATGTGCTTCTGTTTCCCGCCGTTTTCGGGATTATAAGTTTAATACAAATCTCCGCGGCCTTTATATGCCACACAATTAAGAAAAAGGGACCTTTTCACAGAATTGTGCATGTATTGAATTAAATTGTATTAAATGCTTTATATTGATAAAAGTTAACACTAGATGTTAAAAGCTCCAGTAAAATAAACATAAAAAACAGTAACCCTCAATTAGGCTCGAACGACTGACCCTGGAGTAAAAGTGTAGCGCTTAGTCCTCTCGGCCAAACTTGCTCATACAATGTGTGATGTATTTTATACTTTATATAAGCAATCGTCGAAGTGTCAAAAAAATATAACGACAACAAAAGAACTCTCCAAATTATTCAATCGTCTCGCGCTGCAGCGCTTAATCATTTTAAGGCTTTTAAATCGTCAAATGATGCTTAAAATTGATATTTGAAAGCATGGTAAATGTTCAGTATTAATGTGCCCTAAGATTTATATCATAACTACAGCGAAAATTGGGGAATCTTAAACATTGTGTTTAATTGTGTCAATTTACCAGAAATGTGAATAAGTCCCTTTAATAAAATAAATGGTGTTTAAATATTGTCTTCGTGTGTGTCGTTGAATAAATAAAAAATAAAAACTGTTTATATAACATCGAAGAGAGGGTTAGTTGCGAGCATGAACACGCACGCTTTTCTTTAGAATGTATCTTCAACTTACACAAAATAATTTTTATAACAATGTTTTATAGTATACTGATATATTGTATTGCATTATTGTATTACGTCTCAAGGTCGAGTCAATGAAGAATATTTGGTATTTGACACCATGTTACATTATATGTTACACTTTGTACAAAAGAAGAAGTTTATTTAAATAACCTGTGTATGCCATATTTCAATACATGAACAACAACGCAACGCAACATTAAAATACCATGTATGTTTTTTTTCGTCGTTGTAATGCGACTATTATCGACATACATTGTATGTTCCATTCTTAACAATACGTATTTTATATTGTATTACATGATCAAACTGATAAAGTATTTTCTACACTTGAAGGTATCTGCCGGTCCTACATGTTAAATACCCTCGGTCATTAACTTCAAATATGTTTGCATAGTTAATATAAAGAATACAGCAAGCAATACACGTGCATTATGGAATCACGAATTTAGGCATAAAAACCAACGTTAAACTACTGAAAGCTTGTGTAATACGTTCTTGTTTGTGTTAATTTTGCTATGTGCTGCTATGGGTGTTGTTGTGTTCATTTTACAGACAAACAGATATACACAAAACTTTGTTACCTCGGCTGTTGTGATGTGTGACAATGTTCACGATTCAATTCTTAAAGGTATTTGAGATAAGCCTCACAAGTTAAAAAATTCAGCTGGGAAACAAGTTGGTTTACTTTAGATATTAAAATGCTGATCGATATGCAAATGCTTATTTGTGAAAGTATACTATTTAAAAGCTTAAACGTAAAACGGGAAAACCCGTTCGCTTGTTAAAGGCCATTGTTGCGTATGATCGTATAGTATTAATAAACTACGGAATCGTGCGTTAGGTTCGACCTTTTAATAAACGTTAATACGAACTTGTATATGTACAACATAAGAAGTGACGCCGATAGTATACATGACGTCGCGTGCATGTTAGCGGATAAATGTCAACGTTATGAATTCCAAACAGCCATCCTGCGGGTTATACGAAAACACATTGCCATTAGGGGAATAGTTCATGTTAACCCGATCATATAGTATAGATATGCATGACGGACATTGTGTATGAGTATAAATAAAGTTATCTTGTTTGAAGATGAGCCATACATATCAACAATTATACAACAATTTAATAACCAAGGTAAAGAGAATGGGCGTTGAAATTGAACGTTAAAAGATTGTTCACATGGGAAATACCACCTTAAAAGCAGTTATGTGGCATAAAAGGCATCGTATAATCTTTTTTAAATCTCATAATTTGAAATAATATTATGGACTTAGATTAAATGCGTGTATCAAAATGTTGGTGTTTGATGATGAGAAGTTGTATTGACCAAAACAGATGTATGCATGTTCTAATTAAGTTTCAAGGTAGGTGACAACTTTTCGTCAAGCTTTTTGTATGATTTTAATACATGTGAGTCGATGGTATACATTATCGATATGAAAAGGTGCATTTAGCGTTATTAACGTTGCTTATGGAACATTAAATGACAACACAGTATACATACGTTTTACGCGTTGGTGGCCTGGTGTTGTATTTGTTCAGGTCTTTGTGCATCGCGTCATCATTTATGCGCACATGTTTTATTAAATTCATGTTATGTGTTCAGTCTTTTATTTTAAACCATCCAGGAAAGTACTTTGATTATTCAAAGTACTTTCTTTAATTATATATTATTAAATATATTAAAATGTTTACAACAAAAACGTTATTAAACAAACTTATACGGATCATTGAATTCAGTATAACCATGTTGCTATTTAAAACTAATGCAACTATTTTCTCGGCATTTAAAATTACTTTAATACACATATCAAGAATAATTATGTTTTGTTGCTAATTGACTAAATATACAAGTATATATTTTAACGCATTTTTTGCGTTTTAGTTTTGATGAATTAGATGTCATATAAAGATCACATAAACAAGTTGATGCGTAAACATAACATGTATGTTTTATATTGGGATAACAATTTTCGATAACACATTGGTAATAACGAGATAAGTAGGTGGTGCGTATGTATTAAATCACCATTATACTGTAGTCGTATTTCAGACTTATCCAACCGGCGTGTATCAATAAAAAGGTTGTTTTGACGATTTGATTATCTGTCAAAAAAGGCCATATGTATTGGTGATAAGGCTATATGAGAACAAAATTGTTGACTGTTTTACCATTATGTATTTAAGATTGACGTGTAAACGACAACTTAAAGTCATGCACTACTGAACTGTTCAACATAGTGACTATCACACAATGGTACAAGTTTAATATATTATTCAAAAAGCGATCGAGCGATGCAATATGTACATTCACCTTCCATGTTGTCTATGCAGTCATGAATATAACACATTGATTATTTTATAAGAGAAGATGCCGAACACAAGATAAAATGTTTACGCTTAAAAGAAATACGCTTTTTTAACACCACTTCAAGGCAAACTGATTACTATGTAAGACACTAAAGACCAAATATAGTAAAGTTGATGCTACATAAACATATTTTTATTGACATAATCATATCATTTTCAACATTGATCTTTACTTGGTGGCAATGAATACAATGGAGATGTAAGGAAGCCGAAATTAACCACTTGACCTAAGCCATAGAAATAGACAACATTTATTCAGATAACAATGATCTGCTTTGTATCGAATTCATGGGGTTCAATCTTGGGTCATAGGCAATCGAATGAACATCACATGATACATATGTTTCAGTATGTTACAGCAATGCGTGGCTATTATTAAGTGTTTTCAATCATTGATTTGCCATAAATTTGTCGGAAGATAAAATGAATATTTAAAAATAAAAACCGTTTGTTTTTGTTATAATTTTATCATTTACTAATTATATTGTTCACCCATAAAGTCCATGACATAAACTATGAATCGTCATTAATAACGGAACATGTGTTTGATGTCAGAAGTAATTTTCATTACTAAATTTAGACGAAATGTTTTTGTTAAATAAAAGTAATACAACTACTCTTAAACGTGATATCGATTACATTTTAGACGACTACCAGTAATAACAGTACATAGTTGAACGCGAGTACTTGTTCAGAGTCAAAAATGAAGGAATATTTACACACTTTAACTGCCTTTTATTATAAGAGCTTGAACATTAAACGCAATTACATGTAACAAGAGGAATCTTCCATTGCATTATTAAGTCAAACAAACACAAAATTGAGACGTATGTAACGATAATTTGCCGGGCGTGTACAATACATCAGATGGTTTGTTTTTAAGAGGTACATTAGTGTTGGAAACATGAAACTCTTTATGGGAGTATTTTAAAACATGTTATTCAAAAATACTCAAACTGCAATGTCTCGAGACTACTCATTTTATATACCATTTCGTTTTTCCTGCCGTTGCAGTTTGAAAATAAGCCTAATACACTTACTTAATGTGCCAATCATAAACAGTGTAATTGAACCATTTTCGGAATATGACACATGCTTTTTTTATATGATTTGGGATCTCATTTTAAAATTATCATGTGTAGAAAAGTATAGTATAATAGTTTCTAGATGAATGTCCTAATTTTAAATAAACTATTTGTGTGTTCTTCTTGCTATGTTTCACAACCAAATATCACAATGACATGACCATGATTTATGTAGCCCCACTTGTAATTTTTATGGCAATGCAAACATGCTGTGTTAGATGTGTCTACTTATGTGCACATTAACATAAAATATTATATGTGCATATAAAGACAAAATAATGCTCTCAACATTTGTTTATGTTCATTTTGTATAAACGATACCCACATCTACTTATATTCAAATCGGGATATATATGTTTCAATTTTAAAAGAGAATCCCGGCACCAGGACAAAACGTATAGTCATTGCATAAATCCAGACTATTGATTCACGGTGCCTAACCAATTCGGATCATATCGGAAACATTTGAACGTTTCCGGATAATACCCGAAACGGCACCGGATCATTTCAGAAATATATTGACTGTTTTGAGGTAAGTGTGATCTTTTATTTCAATATTCTCTTTTTAACGTTAACATTTTTCACTAAACCAATATTCCACGGAACAACTAAGACATTAATTCAGTAAATTGTATACTATTGCTCAGTAACAAAAACGTCATTATGCAGTGGGAATCTATATTATCCAACAGTTTATGCACACAACCAGTGGAAACGGAAGTGAAATGCAGATATTGGTCCATATTAACAATGAAATTCAAAATTCGGAGCTTGTTTCCTGATGAAAACGGCAGCATAATTATTGTTAAATCATTGCCAAGATGAGTGAAGGTTTAGTTTGTAGAAAAAACATCTATTTTATGTGTCGATTGCTGGCCCCGGATAATGCATGAATTAGGCACCGGATAATAGCCGAGACTTATGAATTTCAGTACATGTATAGCACGTTTAAAGAATGTATTGGATTCTGCTGTTACGGTAATCATTTTATGAATTTCTTGATTTTATATTGTTAAATGAAATGGGTGTGTTACTTTTGTACCTCAGCCCTGGCCATTGTCTAAACGCATGAAAGATGTATTGATCCTACATTGAAAAAGGTTATTAATACTAGGCATTTAAGGTTACACATGGTATTGGTTCTTAAAAAATCTGATGTAGAACGCGTGCTATTGTTAAACGACCGATTCAGCAATAATAATCATAAGATATAAGAACCCGTTGATTGTTTAAATATAACATTAATATACACGATTCAATAACAATTTGAAAAAATAAAGTTTTAAGACCAGTTCAGCAGTGTTAATTGTAAAACATGATTGTTGTATAATTAGTCATTAATAAACATATGTGTTTACTTTTGTTGGATTATAATTGATTATTTTATTTAATATTAGGGAAAATAAGTTGTGTGTAACCTACGGTTTAGATTAAGAGATACTTCCCCAATCGTGATACTTCCATTGTTTACAATTGCGCTCTTCAAATGTACATAAAGTTAGGTATTTGTCGTGTTTGGATTAATAAATTATCAACATGTATAGCTAGTATCTCTATTATTTGTACACGATGTATGTTTAACATACAAAAGTTTTCATTTCATAATTCACTCATTACTGTTTTTTCTTTTTGTTTTATACTTCAGTGCCCTAGCATCTTATTTTGAAGTTCAAGATATAATATGGTAAGTGTAGTCTCATTGTTGATTTCTTTGATTGGATATAGCAGTGAACTTAGTAATTGTACCATTTCTGAGTATCATTTTTTTTTGGGGGGGGGGGAATTTATCCTGTTTTGATTAACTGCTATGCCCATTGCATATGTAAAGTAACCACGGAGGAAAAGTGTGTCAGTTGATAAGCCCAAACTTATGACGTCGGAACACTAGCACATGTCAATTTCCATAATTATGATAATTTATTTCAGAATGTCACGACCGACCGATGTTTTTCGGGTTTGAAACTGCAGAGACTGAAGAGAAACAGGAGAGTTGTGCGTTTTTATCTGAAACTGTTCCCCCTAGTAATGAAGACAGATACAATGTTGAGTCTGGACTGGATAATTTATTGTTTGAGGTTGATTGCAACAATCATGAAGATCAAAAAGCCACCGAGCAACCATTAGACAGCTATTTACATGTAGAATATTCAGTTGAAATTGTTGTCGACAATAAAAATTTTATGAGTGCAAACTATGTGACAACAAATATAGGACAATAGCTGGCTAGAAACGATATTTAGTAAGCCACATTATTTGGAAGATATTTGTTTTAGCTTGTAAAAATATTTTTTGCATCAAAATTTAAGGTTTGTTGTAGATACAAAAAAATATTTATAATTTGTGTTGTGTATTGTAATTGTCTATAGATTTTGTTGAAGTCTGTCAAGGCCACTGAAATTATAGAGATTTACCGGTAGTTCAATACTGTTTGGAAATATGTAATTGATTATGTGCATGTGGGTAGACCGAATCATCAATCACTCTTATGAAAATAGTGAAGCTCTGCCGACAGTGGTATACATTGTACTATATATACTTATTGGAATCCTGTATTTGTCAAGTTCAATAATCATTTTCTTAATTCTGATAGTAGACAGTGTTCATATCAATAAAAAATATATCAACAAAAATAGATGATATCCCTTATCTTGTCATGTTTACAATGTACATAATTGTTACCATTTCAGACATATTTTAATGTTAAACGACATAATTTTAAAATTTATGTTATGAACTCTGAAATATCTTAATAAAATAGTATTCATTTCTCTATATATTTAATTAATTATAAAAAAATATTTGAAACAAAGATTTGATTTAATTAAGAAAAAAGTTTCACTACGAGTCAAAAGTCTATGATTTGAGGTAAAGTTTAACATAATGGAATTTGATTTGTACAAAATATGTTAAATGTTGTAGTTATACGTTTAAAACGTGTCTGCCTATGACTTTAAAAGACACATTCTTGAAGTGTTTGTAAAGTAATGAACTTTTGAAATAAACCATGCAAGCATGAATGAACCAAAAACATTGTACTGAATAAAAAAATTATTACAGTGCCAAACATAGTTCGTTCTATTCCGTGTTGAACAGTTTGGTCTCCTTATGTGGTAGTTGCGTGTTCGAACACTGACTCAACCTAATTAAGTTAGCTTCAATATATCTTTTTAGATTGACAGAATAAAATGTACACTACTCATTTGTCCTGCAATTTTACGCCTAGACGAGTGGTTGGCGGCAGAATCTTTGATTCATCACATTTGTGGGGGCAGCGTATCGGCCAACAGCCCCTTTCGGTTAACTTATATCGGACCGTTTAGATTTTCGTTGCCGCTTTCCGCGCTTCGATGGTGAATCAAATGTATGGTTTCTGAAACAAAGAAATACACACCCAAACAAATTACATTAATGCAGCCATCTCCTAAAAATCAAAGTTAAATGTAAATTAATCTAGCGGTTAATTTGAATTTAAATGTACGACAGGTGGTACTAGTGAAATGACATTTCATGGGTGCTTTAATGTCGATTGCGCATTACCCGGAAGTTAAGATAACAGCTTTTCTTACAAGAAATAATACGCGTAACAAATATCTGCGTTTAATGATAACGGTACGATTTTGTCTCCCACAATCTAGAAACCTTTATACGCATGTCGTTATTACTATATTTCAGTTACAAGCACATGTCTGGAAACTGCAGCCATACCGGTAGTTCGAAATTCGTCACCGACTTCAAGTACTGTATTAAACGTTGAGCATGCGCTGTGAACATGATTTTATAAAACATGCTAAAAAGCACGTAATAATCTGCACATGTATCAACTGAATTTCGTGTATTATACAGTGTTGTTTTTCCGGACTTTATCCGGCGCCAGTATTTTGGGGTTTCGTGTGATATCCGGTGCCCGTGAAATCAATATGCGATCTATTAAAACTCAAATACCGGTACTCACGTTTTTGAAGTTGCCAGTAATTTCCTACAATTTCATTATAATGCTGAATGATTATCACAACAATGTTAAGTAGTAGTATTAAATGTTGTTTTTTCTCTCTCCAGTTACAAAAAAAAACAAGTATTTTAAACTATTTCATGCCTATGAGGTAGGTATTGTTCCTGTATTTTCGTTCGTTTTGATAAAATGTTTTATTTACATAACGAATTTTGAAGTAAACCATAAGCTGAAATACCATAATGTTCCGTGAGCAATAGTATTTGGCATTTTAACGCGGTTTTCTGGTCAATTTCGCTTCCAATACTAAGCGCACCCTGCATTTTACCTTGTTTATTTTCCGATATGATCCGTTGCCGTTTCGCGTATTATCCGGAATATTACAAATGTTTCCAGTATTATCCGTATTGGTTAGGCATCGTGTGATTTGAAAATGCATTGTTATTTTGTACACAATTAACTTCATATGAATTGACAGTAATCGACGTCGGGGAAATGGTACTACATGAACAATCCCCTAATTTGTGTCGGACGCAAATAACATGTGCCATGTCTTTTGAGTAAATGCTTTTTTTGAATACATCGTTATCCACATGTTAAATGATGATCCACTATAATATAAAAACAGACGTATTTAAGTAAATCATTTATACCATCCGAAAGTAGTTTTGACGGAAGAATATTGTCAATTATGTTCCAACTCAAAGTACACTGATTGGGTTCAGGGAAAAGTGGTGTTTAACGAAACTGTAATGAAATTGCGGTTGAAAGAACATCGCATGTCAACTAAAGAAAATCGAAGATGTACATACGTGTATAACTAGTATACATATGATGGGTCCTTTACATGTGTGTTACTTACTTTTTAAATATCGGCATCTAAGTTAAATTGCGCAATTAAATTAAGTTTATTTTTAAACATGGTACATGTAGTTACAATTGCAAAATGCCGTATATATAAATTGCAAGTTAAAGTTTGGTGGCATACCTCATCAAAACTACTTGTACTTGACATTAACCAAGTATGGTTTCAGCCAGATGAAGTTGTACCACATACTGCAATACACGTCTTGGAATGGTTGAGTGAAGCATTTAATAGTAAATTAATTCCATATAAAACAAATTAAGTATGGCCTCCACATTCTCCAGAACTCAGTCCGTTGGATTTCTGTATGTGGGGACACTTGAATGACAATATTTACATCCCTAAGTCAGATACCATCAAGCAGCTGAAGTCAGCCATTTGCCGATAAATAAAAAAATCACGCCAGCAATGTGCGCCAATGTTATTTAAAATTTAAAACAAAACGACTTGACGTCGTTATACCACAAAACGGACGTCACGTCGAACATTTGAAGTAAATCAATGTCTGTGAGTGTCTTTGCCATTTCTTGCTTAATATGCTTAATTTTAAGCTCATGAAAACTTGGACATGTCTAGTTGTTGTCAATGTGTTGATATTCAAAATCATTTGATGTATTTAGAAATTACACGACCCCAAACGGTATCAGATATTATGGATCATCCTGTAGATGTGGACTGTGTTTAATTACACAGAAATCTTTAGAAAAAAGGATCTCATTAGCTTATTCAAATGAAAATTTTGTTGACATCGCTTTTACACTTTTTGAAACAATACCTATGCAAAGAACACGTTTGTAACTGGAACACTTTTTCTACAGTACCATATGCAATTGTCCTTTTTATGATTATAAGGGTCAATCTGTAGTTGATTGTCGCAATTATTCGCGAATATTGTATACACCTGTATTTAGAGTCACGATAATTCAAACATTAACATCAAACGTAAACTGTATTTGAGCAAGCGCATGTATAAAATATATATAATGTATTGTCGCAACACTAAATTCGGTCAATGAATCTGACAAAACAATGTCAATATGCCGATTATTACTAGCAGATGAAATCGGAATAGAATATTGACCGGCCAGTTACAGGGCAATTGCAAAATGAATGATGCCTATAATATTGAATTATGTATAGCAAAGGAAAAATTATTTACGAACGATATTAATTTCGTTTAATTTCCGGATGCATATTATGTTGACGGATATAATGCTATTCTTAACTTGTAAATACAATAATAACTCGAACTATTATGTACACGCATTATTGTTAACGAGGAAACATTTTCAAACATATTAATCCGATGTTTGTTTTTGCATTTAAAAGAATTTTCGGTTACAATAAGGCGCCCCAAAACAGCAAGAATAATGTAATAATTTAAATTAAACGGAATTTTAGTTTTTAAGATTTCAGAGTAATGTTTTCGCTATTGCAAACCCAAATGTTGTAGTGAGTAGCGCCTATAATTATACTTATACCGCTATGTTTCGCGCTCGGAACAGTTCATTAAATGCATCCAAACAGTATATAAATCAGCGAATCATGGTTATACAAAAGTAGTTGCAGCCTGAACGTATCAAATAAAACCGTATGTAACCCTACATATCATCAACGTATACAATTCCTATTAAACCGTGGGACTTCAGCTTTTATTATCTCGGAAAATATCGGAGCAAAACGTGTCGTCGACTTCCTCTTTTGCACTCATTGATGTTGGTGTAAACAAAATAGATCGTTTATGCAAAGAAAAAACAACATTTCGATACATAAATTACAGATTATGATTGTTAATGGTCTTAATTACAAAATGCTTTATGACATTAATAACATAACCATTATTCACAGACAAATTTGCTGTTTTCATATTCATTATTCATAAATATTTAATTGCATGTTTTTACTTTCCCATGTTTTATGTGGTTATTCTGACGCATGCGTATTTATGTGTGCCATGTTTAGTGAACGACATTTTCAATGATTTGTTTATTCCTAGTCAGTATTCAACTTTCGAATATCTTCTTTATATTTGCATATCGTACCATTGGCTTCCAATACTATCTGTATTGCAATAACAAGTGTGCTAAACTATGACGCTTACCAATGAAAGCTTTGTAATTAACATATACATAGCCTCGTTTGAAATTTACTACTAGAAACATTATTAAATAAGAACAAAGCAACTTTAAACTGATATTTTCAATACAAGTAAACATTGGAGGATACACATACTTTGAAACGTGTCATATATTGATCCAGTGCTTTGCATTGACCGTTCTAAGGCTGTTATCCCAGCTTTATTCTACAATGCGTGTATGTTATTTCGTATTGTGCCGTACTGTTTTAGCAATTGGTCACTTTCCATAATAAAATAAAGGAAAATTGTAAACATCATGAGCAATATCAATATACAGAATGCTAAACTGCTTATGAATTATTGCACTTACTTACACAACCTCATTTTAAACCTATCACTATTACTTTCTTCTCAATAAATTAAAGATATATGTATGTTATTGTTATTAATTGTTATGTGAATCGCATAGAAGAGACAATGCGTTGCTATAGTTTAATTGTGAAATTATAAATTTCCTCAACACTTGCGTTATATGTTCTTAGCGTATTTCCACTCCTACATCGTCGTTGCCACTAAAGTATGTAATAAATAGAATTGTTACAACATCGGTATGTGTATATAACATATATAGTTGTATGTGCTATTTTTCAAGCACGCGGAACAAGTGTGGCGTTCTTGTGTCCGCTTTAACTCCTTTATAATCTGCAGTGACATCGTGTTTTTAACAGATTTACGCTTAAAGGTATAGGTCACCAATCAACGTATAACTTATATTAAGGAATACATGTGATGCACCAGAATAGCAATGTCCGTATTATAACACATTTTGACAACGTTAGGGAAGTATAGGGGACAATTTTGCAATGATTTCAAAACATAATGTCGCAATCAAAATGTAACATGACTGTCCGAAATATCGTTATGTAATCATAAAGACAATTAGTGAAGATCAATTTGAATCAAACTTGAAACATTGAATCAAAAATTGAATGCATGTAATATTGCTTAAATAATTATTGCCTACACGATTTATAAAATATTAATGTGACTGTGTCCGGATACTTATTTCACACAATTCAGAATGCTCACAAACATTGTTTGAAACTTCGGACAGTAAAATCCGTCTTAAGTTAATTTGAATTTGACGTATTAGCACAGCTATATAGTGTTATGTAGTATTACATATATCTAGTGTAACGTAGTGGCACAGATATCTAGGGTGAAGTTGTAGCATAGCTATTTAATGTGACGTTGTAGCGCAGTTATCTAATGTGAGTTAGTAGCACGGCTTTCTAATGTGACGTTGTAGTAGAACTATCTAATGTGACGTAGTCGAAAGATATCAAGTGTGACTTAGTAACACAAGTATCTTGTGTGACGTAATAGCATAGCTATATAGTGTGGCATAGTAGCACAGCCATCTTGTTGTTTTTTCGACAAAATGTTGATCCATATATTAATTGTTTCACTGTATTGTCTTACAATTTTTCGTTTTCATCCTCATTGCTGATGATTCGTGTTGCTTTCGATAAAATGTTATTAACACGCACCTATTTGTTTATCAATTTTCGGAGTGTGTTTTTTCATAACACTTTGCATCTCAATATTTATTAAATAACGTGTACTGATATCGTTTTATAAACTTGTTTTGCTCATCCATTTTAGTAACGCCTTCAAATGAAATGTTTTAATCGTACAGTGATACTTCAAAGCATTTTGTTTTAGTACTTTTAGTATTATGATTAAAAAAATGATAAATAACCACGAGAAAGCTCGATATACCGTACAAATGGATTTAAAAAGCAAGAACTTTCATGTTAAAAGCATAAGACGTAAAAGTATAGTGCAGTGTTCCCCACATTACAAGGCTTTAGCGTCCAGCTAGAAGTGTATAATTTTAAAAATCAAAGACATCACACAACCTATTCGAGTTTCAATAAAGACAAACCAGGATAAAAACATGTATATTGATGAAATAAAACGCGCTATTTAATATCTTGACACGACCAACAAGACGACGTGTGTACATTATATATTCTGTGATAGAGTATAATATGTAAGTGGTTGTGATGTTGGAACACGACATTCATAAGTATCAACACCGTGTACCAGTACAAGGAAGCTACATTACAACTACAACAACAGGTTCAAATAACATGTGATTGATAGTTATGTTTGTGAAATCAGACATGTTCATAACGTGGCATGAGTATGCCTTTCCTTCTTAGTATCGAAACTTAACTGTTATTATATATAACACAAATCGAAACTTATTGAACACAACTTTATCTTAATACAGTATTGTATATCCCTTTGGTAAGCTCTCTCGCTGAAGTGTTACATATATAAACATGTAAAGAAACTGTACAACACAACAAAAATCAAAATAGGAACGGCTTATGTTTTAATTTCCACATGGATATTTATTCTTTGCTGATTGTAACAGTTTGAAAGCCACACGTAAACACTATGTGTAGTATTTAGCAGTGTACGGTTACGGAGGTTTTATTGTCAGTACTCATGTTTTTATATTCATTCTAATCAAAGAGCTGAACAAGACATAAACAAATACGGCTAAATGAATTGGCACTTCTAAAAAATGTTACTCAAGGTTCGGGATTGAAAACTGTCTGATTTTGAGCGATTGGATGGAATTAATAGGTTTAGCTGTGTACTCTTCAATCAATTGTTTAATCAAATATGTCATCGTTGCGATGCATTTAAATAAAGTTATATTATCGTGTTCCTATACAAAAGAATAACCTATGCTCTGTGAAAGGAAGTTTAACCTTACTACATATTATTATATTTGTGTATGACATTGCAACTTATTAGTATTACAGAAAGTACGCACGTACTTACAACAACGTTTTTATTAATGTGGAAAAATACCAAAGAACTGATAGATAGATCTCTCTCCCTCCCTCTCTCTCTCTCTCTCTCTCTCTCTCTCTCTCCTCTCTCTCTCTCTCTCTCTCTCTCTCTCTCTCTCCTCGTCTCTCTCTCTCTCTCTCTCTCTCTCTCTCGCTCTCTCTCTCTCTCTCTCTCTCTCTCTCTCTCTCTCTCTATCTATATATATATATATATATATATACATATATATATATATATATATCCAGAGAGCAGCGAATATGTAGGCTAGCAGTAGCGAGACACCGTCTCAACATTGATGTTGCTGCTATGATAGTAGTGGAGGGGTTCGAATAACCACAGCTAAAGATGATAGTAGGTAAAGCGTGGGATTCGGATACGATCCCTCTACGGGAAATACGAGACTCTCTTGTATGAACCGCGTCTCGCGAACCCTTTCGAATTCGAGGCTTATTTGCGTCTCAAATAAGAGTTGTTTCAAGAACTATGAACAATACTTGGGCCTCCCATCAAATTATATAACATTGATAATAAGTTATCTGAACACTTATTTATGTACACATATACTTATACCTTAGTCATAATAGAGATCGAATGATCCCAAATGTCGTTCAAACGAAATTTCTTGAGAATAAGGAATCATATAGTTTGAATTTTAACAGTGATTTGACCTAAACATTTTAGATATATGATTTCAAACGCCTTATACGTGTTTGTGTTTTCAGTAAACGGTCTCCTCTGGACATAAGCATAAAGCTGGCCATAACCTTTCGTTTCTTTGCTATTGGCAACTCTAACCATTCACTGGCGTTTGACTTTCGAGTGGCTCAAACACGATATCACTGTTTGTGCTTTAAGTGTGTCGTTCAAACGTGGAATAATTTTAAGACAAAGTCTTTAGAATACTTTTATAACCGAGGAATGGCGTTACGTGGTGCGGTGTTCAGAGAACGGTAGAACTATCCATATTTCTGTGGAGCAATCGACCAAAACGTGTGGTCATGAAGAAGCTGTAAGACAGTGGATCCCTCTTATTACAATCATTAGGTCTTCTTGTCAATGTTGTTTGCAGTGACAGACGCTAAGTACAATGTATTATAGGCGAAGGTTTATTCACCTGGCTCCGACTCAGACAGTGGTATATGTAACGATATTCAGCTGTCACATACCCGCGAATGCAATACAGTATGTTTTCCAGAGCCGGCATGCTTGCCTAATGACGACTTGAACATACCCCCCTACTTCTTTGTGAGTGACGACGCGTTTCCTTTCATTGCCGTACATGATAAAATCCGGCGCAAATCGGTATCTCAAGATGGACAAACGTATATGTAATAGCGCTAATGAGAGAATGTTTCCTTACAAATAAACTGGGAAATTGCTTCAGTTTGTTCAGGAGTAATCAGTGGCTGCGATGGTTAAACTGCCCATCGTCGAGCTGCTCCAGTTGATCTACTGTTCGCGGAGTTGGCATTTGCCGTGCTGCGGTTTTGCTCTTTGGCCTCTAAAATCGAAAATGTGAGCTGACTGTTTTGGCGTAGAATCTACCACATTGATCTGTTCAAGTGCTTTAACCGGAATCCTTCGGTGGAAAATACCTTGATTTTTTTCTGATTCGCCGGGCGATGACCGTGCGTTGTTCGTCCATTTTCTTTTCGATTTCAATTCGATTCCTTCCCTGATCGTCCGCTGATCGGAATGTGATCGGTGACTGAAAGATAAGCACGGTTATTTTTAAAACTACGCTTTGCGTATAATAAGTGTACCTCTTTTTTATTTTGTAATACTTTTACGCCAACAATGGGTGAAACTGTAATTTACGAAATAATGCAAACGTGCACGAATTTCATTTCAGCTTTTAAACAAGATCACGCTAAACGCAGTAATGAAGAACCGTAGGTATTCACATAAATTGTATGCACATGTTACTGTATATTGAGATATACCGACTGCATATGATTCGCAGACCTAGTATTGCATGTATACAAACTGCATGCAGTGTATTATGGAGTCGATGTACATACCTGTAAAACAGATATTCATGGATAGAATGAATGAACTGACCAGTCGACAATATACTGTTAGAACAAAACTTGTATAAACTACGCTATGAATTTGATTTACACACATGTCATACAATACATTATTGATTGCATGCACAGTCCTTTCAAACGGAAAATGGTATCCGATAAAATATCCGAAAGCTTGTTTACTCTTTAATTGCAATAACTAGCAAGTCACACCATCTATTTGACACGTGTATATAGGTTTAAGCCTTTAATAAAAACACATATAAAAAGTAGTATTAAACAATATTTTCTCTGATAACTAAATTATCATCATCTATATTGAACACTATTAACGAAAATACGTTCTAAAAAGTTAACCTGTATAAGTAGCAAGTGTCGCGCTTGATAACATGCAGTACTGACTGTATACCAACTATAAGACATGTTCTCATGGCAGAATGTCAGCACGCATACTGACTGTATACCAACTATAAGACATGTTCTCATGGCAGAATGTCAGCACGCATACAGACTGTATACCAACTATAAGACATGTTCTAATGGCAGAATGTCAGCACGCATACTGACTGTATACCAACTATAATACATGTTGTCATGGCAGAATGTCAGCACGCATACTGACTGTATACCAACTATAAGACATGTTCTCATGGCAGAATGTCAGCACGTATACTGACTGTATACCAACTATAAGACATGTTCTCATGGCAGAATGTCAGCACGCATACTGACTGTATACCAACTATAAGACATGTTCTCATGACAAAATGTCAGCACGTATACTGACTGTATACCAACTATAAGACATGTTCTCATGGCAGAATGTCAGCACGCATACTGACTGTGTACCAACTATAAGACATGTTCTCATGACAGAATGTCAGCACGCATACTGATTGTATACCAACAATAAGACATGTTCTCATGACATAATGACAGCACGCATACTGACTGTATTCCAACTATAAGACATGTCCTCATGGCAGAATGTCAGCACGCATACTGACTGTATACCAACTATAATACATGTTCTCATGGCATAATGTCAGCACGCATACTGATTGTATACCAACTATAAGACATGTTCTCATGACAAAATGTCAGCACGCATACTGACTGTATACCAACTATGAGACATGTTCTCATGGCAGAATGTCAGCACGCATACTGACTGTATTCCAACTATAAGACATGTTCTCATCGCAGAATGTAAGCACGCATTCTGACTGTACACCAACTATAAGACATTTTCTCATGGCAGAATGACAGCACAATACTGACTGTACACCAACTATAAGACATGTTCTCATGGCAGAATGACAGCACGAATATCGAATATGTATATGTGTTTTTGCAAACATGACTTTTTACAATAATTGAGGACATGGTAGTTGTTTTAAGACAATGCTGTATAATTCGCATCAACTAATAGTGAAAAGTATGCCTTTTAAAATGAAAGTGCACACATATGCAAGAACAGCGTTAATGTCCTGTTTTTATCAAGTCAGAACTAGTCTTCCTAATCCGAAAAGAATTACCGCTTCAGACTGGTTGTCATATAATGAGATTGAAAAAGAAACGCATATCGATAGCATGGCGATTTATGCCCTTATAAGACAAGCTATAAAGACACACACACATCCGTTTAATGCAGGAAACAAGTAGTAGCCATCTTCACACTACATCAGAGTCGATGTAATGGACTCCCGTTTTATATACTTTTGAGTAAACGAAGCCTGTGTTGACAAATCGAAACATTTGAAAGTTTTTTAAAATATAAGTCGTGTCAATTCGATATGATTTCCAGCAAAAATACATGTTAGAGAAATCGGTTGCATGTTTGCGACAAGAGAGTCACTGAGTAATCCCTTAAATAATATTAGTTTCGAAGCATGACACGAATTCAGAACGCGTCTTTATTTCAGAAGCAACGCATCATATTATATATTTTAATGGTATTAGTTAATGTTACTCATACAGTCTGGTATAACGTTAATTTTATGATAAATACTACAGACCCATGTCTTCGAAACAGTAAACGTGAAATCAAGCAAGTTGAAGTTGCGTTAGCAAAGTATTTTTCTTTCATAAAAACTTATTTTTGTGTGTGTACTATGATACTTAATATAACCTTATACAATTCAATGAATAATTGTGTTGAAATATTGCATATAAATAACATGTATTAACATGTACATATCACACATATACTTTTTAATATTTATAAAAATGTGATCAAAAAATATGATAATGTGTACATACAACGAATTTATGTGTTCTCTTTCTATTTGCTTATAGTATAAACAAAAATACACGAAATATTTTTATGTTTTAAACATTTGATATTTTGTAACGTGCATATTCCGCTTTCGCATCGATATATACATATATTATTCCGTCAACACTGAAACATATCTACACACATTTATAATAAGCTTATTAAATGGCTGGTGAAGCATATGTGTTGAAGTATTTTTAATAAAGAAATCCAACAACAACGCAGTTTGTTAGGTGATGTATTATATCAGTATAGAAGTGTATCTTAGTCTCACTAAATATATACTATGCATGTATTCATATGGAAATATGTAAGTCAAACCACACATACCTGTTCCACATATATACCGTACATGACTACCAATGATGACAATTGAAATTTAACCCTGTTTTGTATTAAGTAATGAAAACAATAGCACATATGAGTCGTGCTCTGTGCAAAGGTGGTTTAATGCATGTGCGTTTAGTGTCGTTCCATATTTGCCTGTTCGGTTAGGGACAACAATTTTCGACTAAACTGGATTTTGGCTTAGGAAAGACTTTCTTGAAACGAAAAATATCATTAAATCGAAAAGTGTCGTCCCTGATTGGCCTGTGCGGACTGAACAGGCTAATCTGGGTTGACACTTTACGAAAATGCAATGAACCCATTTTACACAAAGCACGGCTCATATTTTGTATTCCCATGTGCATAGCTTCTGGTGTAAATCGTCAAACAGTAAACAATCTTGCAGCGAACGCCGACTTATATAAGATAACAATGGTTAACAAGAGAGCCAGTCATATATTATCCTAACGTATTGACCAAACATTGTCTGATTAAGCGCCATGTTGTTGTGTAACTAATATTCTATCCGAATTTTGCATCTCTGTTGAAGAACATGTGTATTTCTTTAAGCATTGTAGAGTGGTATATAGTAATTAAAGTTTATAATGAGGTAAGGTTAACCATGTATTATAAACAATGGTATACTACTTACGATACGTCAGTTTGTTTTTAGGTATACGTCTATTTAAGACAAAAAGAATGTTTCCGCCTATTAATTAATTAATAGATAAATTTAAGATTAATTTCATCAAAAGCTTGATGACTATTAAAGGCTCTCAAGTCCGTTTCCTGGACGAACTTGGTATCTTAAGGATAGATCTTACGATCGCCCCTATAGTAAGAACCCCCCGGTCGCAAGGTTGACACCATATCCACCTTGCTGTGGCGAGGGTTAATATCGTGTACTTGATGATAAGGGTTTATTTTTTATGAATATGCTCGTTATGTATGGTAACCTATTACCAAAGATACTGTTTGAACTTAAACTCGATTGTACAAATTATGTCATTAAACATCGGTTTTGAATAATCAAGTATCGTCTATGCTAAGGTATTCACAGTTTAATTCTCATGTTCAGGCAATAAGGGGACAATGATTATAAAGGCAACAAAACGATTGAAACACAATAAAGCGAATGCGCAGGACAATATAATATATGAATATTTTTACTGAAACAATACATATGATTTCAAAGCCGTTAGAAATATTATTTAATTACATAATGAATAAACAGTGTTTTCCACGCAGCTGAGCGTCCGGAGTTAGCATACCAATACATAAACGTGGCGAAATTACAGGCCCAAATAACTATCGGGGAATTACGTTAATTAGTTGTTATGCCAAACTGTTTACAAGTATACTAAATGGACGTCTTAAACAATGGGCGGAAACTAATGTCATTTTAACGGATGCGCAATTCGGCTTCAACCAAACTGTAGCAAAGTAGATGCAATATTTATTCTTAACGCCCTCATAGAAAGACAGTTGCAGAATAAAGAAAAACTATTTTGTTGTTATATTGACTACCGGAAAGCATATGACGTCATCAATCGCGGTCAATTATGGAGTAAAATGATTAATATGGGCATCGACGGTAAATTCTTGACCCTTATTTTATCCATGTACAATGAAGTCAAATTACAGGGGTTCACTGTCAGACATATTCAATAGTAACGTTGGTCTATTTCAGGGGGAGATAACCTCGCCCATATTGTTTACACTCTTTATTAATAACATCGAATTAAGTCTGCAGAATGGAATAAACGCCGGCATGACATTATAACAAATATCTATCTATCTCTTATTATTCGCAGACGACGCGGTTTTATTTTCTGAAACACAAGAGGGTCTTCCAGAGTCATTAAACACTTTAGAAACCTACTGCGATAAATGGAATTTAACAGTCAACATTGAAAAAACACAGGTCATGGTAGTCCGAAAAGGGGGTGCAATCAGTAAAGCATTCAAATGAACTTATAAAGGTCAATAACTAGAAATTGTGAAATTTTTTAATTACCTTGGAATTGTGATGTCAAGTGGCGGATCGTTTGTGCCCGCAACAAATACACTATATGGCAAAGCATTAAAAGCAATGAGCAATGCATTCTTTGTTCAACCTAACGAAAGATATGGACGTACCCATAAATATCATGTTTAAATCATTTGACGCATATGTATCATCCATTTTAAACTATAACTGCGAAGTTTGGGGATCCATCAAAGCGGAAAATATTGAACGCGTTCACCGTCAATTTTGCAAAAGACTATTGAACGTAAAAATGTCAACAAATTCACTATCGCTATATGCCGAAGTTGGTCGATTTCCCTTGCATATCGACATATATGTCAGCATGGTTAAATATTTTTTTGAAATTACATACTGTGAAACAGGGAAATTGTATTCTAAAACAAGTTGTAGTTTTACAAAGATTAGAAATTGAACGTAAAAATAATGCTAACAATTGGTCATCGAAAATACGGGACATTCTTAACCAAACCGGTTTCACCGATGTATGGCTATTCCCTGAATCTGTTAACAATGATCACTTTATCCCGTTATTCAAAAACAACGATATAACGAGAACAGTATATTACCAACTGGGATGTCAGTGCGACGTCGTGTAGCTCAATGATCCTATATAAGGAACTCAAACCGGTTTTTGAAAGATCATCGTATCTTGATATTGTTGACAACAAAAAACATAGGAACATTATTGCAAAATTACGTTTGTCCTCTCACAAATTATCCATAGAAACGGGCAGACACCATAATATTGACAGAGATCAACGCAAATGTATATTATGTAACCTAAATGACATCGAGGATGAATTTCACTTTGTTCTTAAATGTCCTTATTATAATGATGTTAGGAATGCATTAATTCCGAAATATTTTAGAATCCGGCCAAATATGTTCACGTTTATTAAACTACTTAATAGCTAAAACAAAACTGCATTAAGAAATTTAGCCATGTATTGTTTAACATGCTTTAACATAAGAGAACATGTCATATACATGTATATGTAGTGTTAAATAGAAATACATTTCTACAAAAAAAGAAGGTCAGAAATATGTAATTATACCTATATTTGTAAACCTATATGCATAACATTGTGTGACCACTGTGAATTAAACCCATCAAGGTACCATTCTCACGAAATATGTATATTTCGTGTTTATTTATATTATTTATTCTTTAAAATGATGTGTGTTTTTGTGTGTACTTCAACGCATGCTGTTATTTATATGTATGTTAATGACGATGAGCTTCACATGCTTAAGTTAAAAATAAACTATTCTGTTCTGTTCTCAAATGAAGTAGCGTTAAAAAATCTCGTATATACATTTACAAGAGATCCGAAAATATGTTCTATTTAAATAACGCAACTGTGTTTAGAACAGATCGTGTATTTTTGTTGAGTGGACGGTTTACACAATTGATATGTGTCTTGCCCCTTAAATGATCATATCCCCGCTATATTTCGCGGTATTTGGGTATTTCGATTGCATTACACGTTCTCAAAAAAAAATCTCATATATTTAGGTATAATATTTACCGTTTTGTGGTTTCATATTATTTTTACATTTTTCACGAAAAAAGTCATTGTAGTTGTAAAGTAATGCACGCTTTACTTTTGTTTGTCAGCGATGCATGCGATTTTAACAAGACGGTATATTTTTGCAATATTAAGTAGCAATATGTACAAGTATAAATTGCATTGTCGCGGTAGATTTATCATTTCTGTGTTAGTGATTGTCTGAAAGAGATTAATTGAGTCGCGTTCTGAGAAAACTGGGCATAATGCATGTGCGTAAAGTGTCGTCCCAGATTAGCCTATGCAGTTCGCACAGGCTAATCAGGGACGACACTTTCCGCTTTATGACATTTTTCGTTGAATGAAGTCTCTTCTTAGCAAAAATCTAATTTAGGCGGAATGTGTCGTCCCTGATTAGCCTATGCGGACTGCACAGGCTAATCTAGGACGACACTTAACGCACATGCATTATGCCAAGTTTTCTCAGAATGCGACTCAATTATACTCCCACAATACCTATCACAGTTTTACTATCAAGCTAACAAGTATGTTGTTTTACCCGCGAAGATGTATACGTTTGTTCACAACGTACAGCAGCGTTCATTGGCTTCTGTTAGAACATCGTTCGCGTAAAGAAATTACACTTTTAATCAAGTTTCACACATTCCGTTGTTTGCGACCCGCTTAACAAATATAAAATACTTGCGACCAATAACCATTTACGCCGATGGGAATTTAAGTATTTGATGGTTTTTTTTTATTCAAAACGTCATGCATGAGAACTTTATGCAATAAATTTAAAGATAATAAGAACATACAAAAACATAATGTGTAAGATAATAATAACATACGAAATCATAATGTGTACAATAGGACGTAATGTGATTTTGAGAGAAAAGTAAGTGTTAATTTATAGATATAGTTTGATTTAAATCATGTGTTTAACCGTTCTTGTGTATTGTCAATATTTACCTTTGAAAATGTACTGAATCAATCGATTTGAAATGTTATAATAATTAAGTAACATATGTTATAAGTATGTGTTTCAACACATTTTATTTTGAAATTACAAACAAGTTCACGTACGATATAATTTTTAACAATAATAATTTACAACCGGAAACAACACAACACAAGCATGTAACGCAACGAACTCATATCTTAAGTTATATATAGTAGTAGTCAAAAACTGACAAAGCATATAAGTTAGTGGAGTGTCTCGTAAATTTTACAATTTTATGAAGTTGTGTTTCAAAAAAACATATACAAAGTACATACAAGAATAAAAGGGGGAAAAGCATCCTTCAGTTTGTAAAATGTATATACTTTATTTAGAAATGATATTTACAAAAATGGAAGATAAAAACATATTAGTTATCTGTGAACATGTCCCTTTAAGGACCGTAATAATAATTAGTGTAGCATAGTTATTCCTTTAATCATAAGAAATAAACTGTAAATGAGATCGTTATGAATGTTAAACACAAACAGCAGGTGATCGTCACGTTTAAAACAGTTATGAGGACCATTACAAGATTCAGCAGTATTTAGCCGTTGAATACGCTTGTATTGCGCGGTTTATATTTGCTCATAAAATGCAAGTCAAATATCGTAGATTGTTACACACAATCTATTTTTCTGAAAATAATATATAAGAAACAATTGGTTTGATTTGACAAGTATATTTTGTGTCCATTGAACTACGTACATTAATAACATGGGCCGAACAGTAAATTGTGCTTTATTGATATTCAATCTAATAGGGGCAATTGCAATAAATGTCAATCAAAAGCCCGCAATTCACTTATTTAAGTGCCTTATTTCTTTAGGAATGTTTGGTTAGAAAAGAGATAAACATACACAATCATTTTTGATAATAATTGGCAACGTTTATTTTGTTGCTACTGTTAAAATATAAACGCTGGAAATTACTGTTTTCATGGTTTTGCATCAACGCAATTTTGGTAAGGTTAAGAGTGTATTGTGTTGTTTGTGTTTGAAATCAATGTATAGGTATGGAAAACATCGCAATTGTACACTCGGGAAAGGGGTTTATTAGTTGTAAGCATGTGTTATGATAAATTAAATGGGCTAATTGTGTGTTTGTAACTTCATATTGATTGTCAAGTAGTCAATTAGAATTCAGATTAAGCATAGGATATATACTAATGGAATGTAAGTGTAATTGCTCATTCCATAGCCCGTAGTATTTGTAATCACTTTGATATGTTATTTACTTCCAGTTTATTTCAAATCAATAAGAAAATACCCGACACGTATTTAGAAATAATACATAGTTACATCAACTGTAATGATTTCATAGCGACGATGTTCGGATATTGTTTGTTAGGGGAGTCGTGATTTTTAACAGCTGTTTTCGACATAGTTCATTTTATCTACAATTACTAAATGAAATTACACGGATATTATCTTTGGTAAAATATACATACTAGTAAGCAAGTAAGCAGATTTATATGTTTTCGTTACCTACATAAATCTGTCAAACCCACCAGACGGTGGCCTATTTAGGTACATGTTAAGTCCGTTGCGCTAGCTAGTAAACGCCGACATCGGATATTTTTTAATAACCTGTCAGTGCTGCAGACGCAACGTGCGCATTTACACATAGGGTTGTTCATCGTATTTATTGACGGATTGTTGTTCTAAACTATCCAGACTGGCACATGTCACCTTCTGGTATAATAGTATCAAAACCACACTCGTAAGTATGCAGCGTAGTTCGGTAAGAATTTACTTTCGGGTTGGTTCGTAACAATTATTTGATGTTCTGTTTGCGGTTCCGTCCGGACATAGCGTATACTAAACATTAGGGTTATGATTTGGAAAACAATATTAAACAGTTGGAAGTGTGCATTACGAAGTATTAACTATTAACATAAGTCACTAAAACTCCATTCGTTATTTTGTTTTATTTATAAAATGTCCCGTACGTTTGTCAAAGGGCATATACAACTCTATGAAGAACATAAACACTATTTCGGAACGAAACTTGAATAACAGATAACTTTCCACTCCTTTTATCTAAGATTTTGTTTCGTTACATTGATGATAGTATTTATTCTGAAACGGGTTCTTTGAATAGCAGCATCTTTTGATTTGTGTTTCTATGTTTGACATTACGTTGAGTTATAAGCCTCTTCGGGTGTAACGTTTAAATCAAATGTAAAATGTTTGGGAAACTTTGTTCACATATACCTGCTATTTCAAAAAGATGTGTTAACCTACATCGTGTATATTGTGGAAGCCTAAATAACATAGCAACACCACACATTGTTTTATAGTAATACTAGTGTTTTTTTTATATGATTGCATAAAGAACGCATACAATTAGCATACTTACAGGAACCGTAAAATGGACTTAAAAAGTTAAAGCGTTCTTGTGCAAAGCATAAGAAGCAAACGAATAACATTCAGTATAATGTCCCTTGAAATACGATGCTATAGTATGCAATTAGATTTGCTTGATCTTTAAGAACTTAGGCGTCAACTAAACATCATTAATCAATTATTCTCATATAAATACAGTTCTGGTTTGATCACTTAAGAAAAATACATATAAGATTCGTGAATGTACCAAATTACATAGATGTATAGTTTTTCATTTTTGGTTTAATAGTGCATATGTTAATATATAGATGTTTCACAAATAAACATTAAGACGTTAATACAATCGAACATGGTACAAAACTATATTTTTAAAATAATGTAAACGCTTTTGTCTGACTCTCAACTATACTACACACGCTTTGAACTGCACAGGCTTGTCTGGAACGGAATCCCTGATTTACAGAGCACTGCCCCATATGAAGTGGGTGGCCTGATAATACAATAAGCGCTTTATTTTACAGATAAATTGACAATCTATTTTTCACGACACGAAAACCATTAAATACATTCTGCATTTAGCTACATAATATATGTATGTTTTATATTTCATGTGTGATTTCTGACGCTCAAGGGTAACACAACATATATAACCTTTAGAAAATTTATCAGAAACGCACACTCAAAGCGCTTGTTGTTTACACATCATGAATGGTATTTCGAAAGAATTTAACGCAGCAATTACATGTGAACACATTCCTAAAATAAATATCAATCCAAAGGCAGCACGAACAGGATTTGGGCCGCAGCTTCAATCGAACCAGAATCATATCATACAAACCTTTCCGTATAATCGTTGTTTAGGCTAACATTGTATTCCTAAGCAAGCAATTAGTTAACAAAACATGTATCAATATAGAATATTGAAATTGAAGAATTTATAAAGATCTATACAGAAATGTATAGGTGTATCACGTTACTTTGAAGCGCTACATGCAGATCATTGAAGAATAACTCTGGGGCCATATCATTGCTGTTGTTTTTTAATGAGGTCAACGGTAAACATATATTTATATAAACGTGTTGTTCACCGTTGTCAACGCGCTTTGCAATCTTTAATATGATTTTACATCCATTAGAAACACAAGCTTACAAGCAAATTAAATACTCAATTAGGTATTGTTCCAATAAAAGTTTGCTGATAGTTTCATTATCAAATAAATGTTACCCGTCGTTTGTGTAATATTAATCATGTTTTATTGAGAGCGCTATTTGTTATTTTTATTTACAGCACTCTTGCAAGATTTTATACCGACCCCTGTTATTTACTTCGAAGAGCTGTAAAAGACTTAAACAAATACATCTGAATGAATTGGCATTACTGAAGGCCTTTACAAAAAAACACTTGAGTGTGAAATGTCTTATTTTGATGGATTGGATCGATGCAATAAAATGAGCTATGGACGACTAAATCTTATTTGTCAGTTAATATACCATGGGGATGTTTATGTGTCTGGTATTCTTATCACAGGATTTGTTTTAATCAAACGTTGCGTGGTTATAAATCTGCTATAAATGAGAGAGTAACATTCTTTACAGTTTAATAAGATGAACACTTACAACAATAATTAAAAGATGCATACACGTAGATATGATATGTTTATGAATAGAAGCATAGCTTACACGTTTTGAAGTAGAAAAAAATTGTCCAGTTATGCAAGCATTAACACTATCAATACACAATCGGTAAAATGTTTTGCTAAATTACTTGTTGTTTCAATACCTTTATTATTACTTTATAAAATATATTTTTCTAAATCTCTAAGTGAAAATAATATTCGTTGCATCAGGCAATAATATACTTCTAATAGTGTGTTTTATTATGGTTTTATTGTGACTCCATTGAACTGAGCGTATGTCATGTTCCACATGGTGAGTTTATAACAAGTTGTGTTATCTCGTCAAGGTGTTGCTTGGCATATTTCTTCCTCCCACATGTCTCATTTTCAAACCAATGCGACTATAATGTTACAATCAATTTGCGATATAACAGATATATAATAACTTGCTTGTGTTCAAAGGATGGTAACACTCCTATAAATTAGTTCATGTTTGCGACATAGCAAAGCAAATGTATTGATTCCTCATGATGCAACCAGACAAACAGGCTGCGGCTAATTATATTAATATAATAATACGCCTCTATAGCACGCGCTTTGCGAATGTAAATTAAGGCCCTGCCAAATGGTTTGATTTGCCTGTGTATGTGTACATTTAGATATATATACGTAAGCTAAATATTATATTAAAGTAGTCGATCTTTGAGAAAACATTGGAATTTTAGGCATCCATCCTTAATTTCAATTTGTCTTTTCTAAATGTATAGACTATTGTATAGACACAATAAAGGTATGTTAATTTTATTTTAAAGTCATAATTACATCAAAGACAAATTTAGGACATGGTATTCGTTAGCAAATAATATCTTCTTATATTTTTTAAGCGTAACAAAATATGAATGTCTCATGTTAGGAATTTGATCAAATATCGCTTGCCGTGATTGTCCAAGTTTACCTATAAAATTCTTGACACGTATTAATTAACACCATGAAATTATCCTGAAACCGAAAGACAAACATGGTGTGGGCTGCAATAAGTTATTATAATATCATAGATTGCATGTCAGGGTTACACATGTGAATGATGTATGCCATTCCAAATTAATGTCGTCTTAACTGGCTTTAATAACTATCAACAAACACTGTTATTTTGTGTTTACATTGTCTTCAAAAAGCATCTGATTTCTGGTTTGTAAAGTATCATGTTTATTTGGTATATGTTTGATGAGATGCTTGATTGTAATAGTCTGTGTGTCTTTTGTAGTGTTTCCTCGCCTAAATCTGTATAATATTTTACCTTTGGATGTTTAATAATGGATGCAGTAACTTTCAATGACCCTTTTTATTCTACCTGTTATTTAAATTATATGTTGTATTGTTTATATAAGCTCATTTAAGTGAAGTGATTCACCGATACTCTCTCAACTAACTTTATGAACATAGTTTAACGATAAAAGCGTCCAATTATAAATAAAACATATATAAACGACATTTAAAGCGTGTGTTAAACATATCAATTATGACGAGTTTGCTGCGTCATGTAAATTTCATATCTCTGCGTTATACCGATTACAGAAATAATGCATTATTGTCTGTATATTTTAGCACTATAATATACCTTACTGTACTCAAAGCAACGCCATAAATCCCAATTGGTGAGTGCATTATTTAGAACTACTAACCGCGTTTAAACAAACTATATTGTTGTGTCTGCCATAAACATTAAATACGTTCTAGTCGTTCCCTTTCTACAATAATACATAAATTATATACGTATTACTGTTCTGAAGACTTGGTCTGTTTATATGTGTTTTGCACCATACATATAATGTTGAAATGTTGAAAAAATGGTGTTGATTTCCTTAATTCTAAATGAAGCAGTGTATTCCCATGTATAATTTCATATTTATCAAACACACATGACATTAACTGTGTTGACATTGCTTTTTCCTTCGTACAATTAAAATGAATTTATACATGTATATAGGTATAAATAAATAAATAAATAATATATCTATATATATATATATTATATATATCTATATATATATAATATGTATATATCTCGAGCGACGATAGAGATAGAGCGAAAACGAGAGCGAGCGACGAGCGAGAGCGAGCGCGAGAGCGCGCGAGCGAGATCGAGAGAGGCAGAGAGCGAGCGCGAGCGAGAGCGATCGAGCTAGAGAGCGAGAGAGAGAGAGAGACAGAGACAGAGAGAGCGAGACAGAGACAGAGAGAGAGACGAGAGAGAGAGAGAGAGAGAGAGAGAGAGAGAGAGAGAGAGATAGAGCTCTCTCTCTCTCTCCTCTCTCTCTTCCTCTCTCTCTCTCTCTCTAGAGCTCTCTCGCTCTTCTCTCTCTCTCTCTCTCTCTCTCCCTCTCTCTCCTCTCTCTCGCTCTCTCTCTCTCTCTCTCTCTCTAATCGCGAGAGAGTTCACCCATAAATCTGAAAATCTCAGGAATATGTTATTGGTGTAACTACTACTACTACTTCTTTTACTACTACTACTATTACTACTACTACTATTACTACTACATCAACAACAACAACAACTGCTACTACTACTACTACTACTACTACTACTACTGCTGCTGCTGCTGCTGCTGCTACTACTACTACTACTACTACTACTACTACTACTACTACTACTACTACTACTTCTACTACTACTACTACTACTAATACTAATACTACTACTAATAATACTACTGCTACTACTACTGCTACTACTACTACTACTAATTCTACTACAACTACTACTACTTCTACTAGAACTACTACCACTACTACAACTATTAAGTGCATTATGTTGCAGTTTTCTTGTAATATAGGAGATTTTGTATTCCATAACGATATTACACTTACAAATGTGTATATAATAAGTTATTTTGAATTACACATGTATTATAAATTTTCCTTCTCCCGTGTTTTTGAACCTTTCATCTCCCATTTTCCTTAAAATCTATATTAAAAGGTAATTGTTTTGTTCTGGTTACCGAATTACACATGGATGCCAGAACAATTACCAAAATAATTAAGGATTATATATAGTATAATAGTAGTGACTTAATACAACTTCTAATACATATGCACCTGCATATATATTATCATGTTTTAATTTAAATTTATGTTGGAAATAAGTAAACAATTGAAATTCAAGAAATTATCAATTTCAGATTTCAATCGTTTAGAAGACCCTATGCTGCTTAAGATAACTGTTTTCAACATAATAAATAGCAGTAACACTAAAGAAGCTCATATAATATTATGTATTTGTTTTATACAAATACAACTAGGAATATTTACCAATTTCAGAATCCGTATACTAATAATCGTGTGTGATATCAGGATACTAATAACCGTGTGTGATATACGGATACGAATTATCGTGTGTGATATCAGGATACTGTTCAGATAACCGTATAATCTGCAAAATGGAAGAAATATGCAGGTTAATTTGTGGTTTTTATACAAAAGTCATTAATAAATAGTAATTAATCAAAACAGTAAATGCAATATTAGCGCTTAAAATAAATTATTACCAATTTAATTTTCAGTCCATAAGAAAATTGACGTTTTTGCATCATTACAATAAGCAATATATATATATATATATATATATATAAATATATATATATATATATATACATATATGGCTAGGAACGAGATTTTGACCCATCTGTTACCAAAATGACTTTTTCATTAACGCATATATTATGAAAGTGCTGCATCTAACAAATTGAAATCCGAAATTTAAGCATCCAATTCATTAAAATGAAAAAGTAATGCACTGTAATGGCATTTTTGTGATTCATGTCATAAAAGCCGAATAGCGCCTGTTTAGAAGGAAATGTCATTTTAATTCAATAAATATCAGTACATGTAATGCTGATCAGTTTATGATGATAATTACACCATTATTTACGTATGTCGATGAACATAATTAATAACAAAATACAGAATGAATTGTTGTTTTATAAACCATAGATACTCATGGTTGCCATGTAAACAAAATGTTCTTTTTAAAAAAGGTATTGCCATTTTAAAGAATTTAAGACAAAAACACAACATCAACATAAATAAAACTGCCTTAAAAAGAAATGGAACATCAAAAACATGTTTATAATACACAAATGTATGCACATTTTCTTAAAATATGTGTTTTCAAAAATTGAACATTTTGTATAGCTACGAATGAACAATTACTCATGATACTATTTGTGTTCTGCATCTATACTGCCAGATATGTTTTAGTTTTATGTACTTATTCTATTTTGTTTAACGGTTGACACAATTCATTAGACAACATTCATAAAGTAAACTGTTGCTATGGAAACAGTAAATTTACAGTTGCATATGCAGTTTATGTGTTATCTACAATAATTTAATAGTTAATGTATTATTAATATTAGCATAAGTGTAGATATAAAACACAATTCACTGATTTCATATAAAGAGGTTCACAAACATAAATTTTCATAAAACTAATATAGCTTTGAACACTACACATTTAATGACACTTGTCATCATAGATTAAACTTAGCACAACAAATTGTGTGTTTACCGGTGTTTACCGGTAAAAAAACATATTATGCATTTACACATTACATGCACACATATGTTCACATTACATATCTCGATGTAAATATGAACTACAACAGTATAGGTGATTTATTTTTAGAACACATACCAGGCATGCAATGCAATATATTTATTATACTGTACCGAATATATTATAGTTAGATCACTAAGAGTGAGTGGCTCATAATTAATCAATAAACAGACTTTCATATATCTGCATGATATTCCCTAAACATACTAAAAATGCTTACTATGTTTACTTATGGATCACAAACTTTTTAAAAAGACAACATTAAAGCCATTTGTCTCGGAAACGAGGGCATCCCAATCCACACCGTACACAGTTTACAAGCATTTTATGCATTTGTAAGGTCCGTGTATATACCGTAGTTCCTTTTTCGTTTTGAATTCGAAACAACGAAACATGAGAATTAAGGCATATTAGTTTATATTCCGATTTTCTAATAACCGAAACAAAAGCAAAGTACGAAAATAAAATTTACTTCTTTATATCGTGTTTGGTTGTACTAATTATAAAAAACGAAATGCGAAATGTTTTTCCCTCTTCAAATTTCGTTTCAATCTTCATATAACGAAAATCAATGATTCAAACTTGGTCCCCTTTACCGTTCTTGGTTTGATATTACGGCTTCCAAAAAAAGAAAAACGGGTGGCGCTGTTCGAAAATCTATATATAAAAAAGTATTTTTAGATCTTTGCTCTGTGCTGCTGTCTTGGGGAGGTATTTTATTCGTGGAAATGGCGCGTGCTTTTTCCTTTACACAAGAATACATCACTTATTTTGGGAGAGGGAAAGACACGCCGTCAGGAAAGAAGACGTGGATATTTACAGTAGTTTTTTTCCAAATTATGTATTTGTCCAAATTTAAATGATCATAATCTGACATCTTAATGTTTCCCAACGTACCGGTATTTCATGTCGATCCAACCGTATTGAAAGGGCTATGGTTAGTGTCTCTTATGACACTTTTTCTTTGCCCCAATACTACGCACATTCAGTAATAACTTTATAAAAAAAACTCTTTTAAGTCCTATATTCAGGGAGAGGTCCTTACATTTTAAGAGCTGTAATATCCCTTCCCCGGAGTCCCGTATTCCAATTAGTATTACCCCTTAGACGCAAATGATGTTTTAAGAAGCACAATAATCGGCGGCGGCATCCGAAATGTCCCCTTTTAACATCACCGTAAATAACAGAATGTTAAAGTTGTTTTAGTAATGCCAATATTGAAAGAAAGAACATAACAGAAGGGGAAAAATAAATAAAAAGTTGTTTCAAGCTTATGAACTGGTTTACTGCAAGGTGTCTTATATATTATTTCCCATTCGTTCGATTAAGTACAAATACATGTTACATTTCACAACTGAACTGTGATATGTCTAGTGATTTTAGCTCTGAAAGAGTTATAACCAAACACCTTATATGAAACCGTTTTGCGCTTGAAATAATTATATATAATATTACTAATAATATTAATAACTGTGCCTATTTAATAACTTATTAAACAACATATTTTATGTTCCGGAAAGAGCGCTCAAGATGAAGTTAATGCTTACAAAATATTTACCTTCCAATGATATAACGCCGCTAAAAATGACTTTAAACGTCACGGTTCATAAAGAAGGCGAAATGCTAGCGTAACGCCTCTATAAACTACTTGCACGCGTTGAAACGTTCCATTTTAGACCCTGGTTGTCTCTTAAAATGGAACTCGAATGCCATTATAGAAAAGCTTGTATATCTGTAACTATTCGTGTATGATTTGCCGAGAGAAACGCGCATTCAAGCAAGCGTTGGCTCGCGTGATCTGTTAAAGTGCATGAAAAGTCGAAAAATGTATTATTTTATTCCTTTTATAAACATCCAGTTCGTGTAAAAAGTCATTCAAAAAGTGGAAAAAACGTACCTAAAAATGTTATTCATTAACTTAATTATTTTTAACAATTTCATAGTTGCAACTTATATGGTATTTTAAATAATGGATTTTAATTAGCGTTGATTTTCTGTTATAATAATGTAATGGTCTTGTAATATAATGTTACTAGATCTATTAATTTTCCCATTAGAGTAACCAGTACTAGCTGTCCCAAGACTCGACTATTCTTCGTCTATAATTGTCTGCATGTATGCATTCAAAAATAATAAGATCTAAGGGAGAAAACTGCGCAAAAATGTGTGCAATCACGACTTATCTCTTTAAAACAGCGGAGCGCCCCTCGTTTTTCGTATACCGTTTTTTTCAATTAAAGAACGGTAAATGTAAACAGACACTGTGTTTTAATTTTCATATATTGATTTTTGTATAATTAAACTTGAAACGAAATATGAATAGAGAAATAAGATTTGTGTTTTGTTATGTTATTAATACACCGAAAACCGATACAAAGAACTCAACTTTGTTTTTGGTTTTGTGTTTTTGTTCTGGTTATAAGAAAATCGGAATATGAACTAATATACGTTGATTTTTGTTTTTCGTTGTGTTTAATGCACACTGAAAATGGAAAAGACGGTATATACACGGACACATTGTAATATATACCTGTTTAATGCTTTTAACAAAATAGATGTTGTATCAATCGTTGAAATAAATCCCGTATTATGCTACTCGCTGTTTCTGATTACCTATTACCATACTAACCGGACTACTTTCTTCGACCCATTTAATGACGTCACATGACGCGCACCGAAAATAGGAAACCCCTATTTTATATTACGAAATATATTACGTAGAACATCGTGTGACGTTATTTCTGTGACGAAACACAATAGTTTCATTCAAACTCTCTGTAATTTAAGGACATGTCGGACGTGGTGTTTTTCAACAGTAAACTATTTGTTTAAAACATCGAACGAATGCAAAACGTATTTCGGAGCGTGTGTTTATCATGAATAAATGTAAATTTCGATAGAAATACAACAAAATAGTGTCGTTTAAACTAAGTTTCGATAAAGACATGGACGAATAGAAGTGGAAGTGCATATCGTTTCAACGTTTGTGTTATTAATATTGGATTAAAGTTGTCAACGTAATTGTTATAAACATTGGATTTCCGATGTCATTAAGATACGCGTGTCGGAAACCTGTGCTTTCCCGATTCAAATGTTAACACGGTAATTTACATAAACTGTATTCATACGCGTCTAAAATAAACCATGGCGTACCGTTTTAGGCAATGTTTTGTCAAAGCAAAAACATACAATTGTTAACTGTTTTCGTTAGTTGTTGTATATAATAAAAGGAATATTACGCTAGTAAATTGTTCCAAGAGTTTGTATCAGTCCCGTGGCTTGTGAAATTTCGCATCACACTCAAGGCTCCGCCTCTTGTGTGATACGTCATCACACAAGTCACTCGACTGATACAAACTCTTGGAACAATTGACGAGCGTAAAATTCCGTATGTATAGAATAACTAAATCACTAGTTTTTACAAAACAATACAAACACGCATATTATTTCTAAACAAACAGTGAACATCAGAGAGTTTATCACAACTACTTGAACTGGTATACAATTTTACGCAAATCAATAAGTTCAGTAGATTTAGTAAACGGCAGTGCAAGGACATGTGTGATCTTGCTGCTTCAAGGGTGTGTCTAGAATTCCTCAATTTAAAAACGTTAGCTATTCATTTATTTTCATAAACTTAAACATTTTCGACACTCGTTCAATACACGCATGCGACGACTCGTTTTTAGTAATTCTATTGTAAGCTTTGTACCCTTCGTGTTTACTAAGAGGGATCGTAAGCTCGTGTGGATAAAAGTATAGTGTCATTAGAATTTCTGAATTGTATGTACCTTGTCGTTGCGTAAAAAATACCTAGGAAAACTACGTTCGATGAATGAGTGTATACACTATGCGAAACTCACCATAGCTGTGAAAGGTAAATGGTTCATTTATATGCATCAAGTCACCAACAATATGAACGTCTTTTAAAACCTTTATTAAAAATATAGACTTCTATAACCATTAGTTATGTCTGGGTTATACAATGGAGTATTTTGACGAAAAGGCTGATTTTTGTTTGGCTGAATTCAAACAATGACGGTAATATATATAGTTCCAAAATTGAGTTTGTATCATGGTAATTCAGTGTTTTGGGTAGTTACTACCACAGATGTAGAATCAACTTACTTTAAGAGGCCTGACACTGTGACAATATGAATAGATAAACATTATACTATGTTAACTATTGTATCAGTCAGCGGTATATAAATTCCATTAGTTCATACCGTAATGCTGATGAAAAATTTCAGTGTTTAAATACTCTAACAATACCTATATGCGCATATTTGCAATCAGTATAAAGTACAGTCACATATATTTTACCTGTAAACACAAGATAATTGAAATGAGCTCTAAACAATAAGCTCAATTCATAGGCAGACCGCCAATAAATGAAATGGAACCCGTATTTCGACTGTTTATGCAACGTTCACCTACAACCTTTACCTCTATATTTGTTAAAAGGTCGACAACATCTAACTCGTGTTCTTAAATTGTTAATCGTATTAAACGTGTAAATTCAAATGTTAAAAGCGCGAGATTTTGTTATAATATATCCACAATGTAGAGTTGATGTGTAAATTTAAATTCAAACCTTTCATTCATGCAATATTGTTATTATAATTAATTCATACAAGAACTGTAAACATGCCTATGAGTAAATACCCGGGTATTTTTTCTACGAATAGCATGACATTTTTCAACTTTATTTGTCATATTACGCTGGGGAACTTGATGTTCTTAATACATTACGACACGTTCTTAGCTTTTTGTTGTTTAGAAAGTGTTTAACACAACTAAATGTTTGGTAAATTCTACATTATAGTAGGTATTTGCTCTTACAGTATGCCATTAACCTAACATTTATATTGACAATGCTCACTTAAAATCATGCGCATATACACGATTGGCAAATTGTTACCATCTATGACTTAATACAGTATCGCATCTTGTAATACAATACATGTGATCATATTTGTTGGTATTGTGTTTGTTACTTTTGATGAGCATATCGACAAATTTATACAGTGTGATAGCACTGACTGGAATTAAGATAGTCATCTGCAATTTATTCGTGTGTATTAGCATAAGCATGTACGTTTTCGTTCTGAAATCCAAAATTTTCACACACAAACATCCGTATTATGTTAAGAGTATAACTATCTATATTGGCAAGTATTGACTAAACAGTATTCATAGTAATGCGAGAGGTGCATTTCCGTTCAACCTAATAGGCGATTCCAACAATATATCAACTATGAGGCTTGCTCATATAACAAAAGGGCGACTCGCATTACGAATATGTTTATGAGTTTTTTCAGACATGCACTTAAGTTGGTATATTATTTTATTAATACGAACTGGACTAATAAGTGCGTGGTCAAATTTATTGTTAATAATACCACGTATTATTTTACAAGTGGTGCTCACGAAATGCACATCAAGGAATACTGCCCTTTACGCCCTTATAATGTTAAAGTGCAACTTTGTACAAGCATTGCTATATAATTGTTTCATTCAAAGGAACTAATATCCGTAATCTTAAATCCGAAATTATTACAGACAGGTAGTCATAGAACGAGAATAAAGAACATCAATCGAATGACGGATTTTGTTAATGTAATGAAATCCGCTTGATGTCGGAGAAAATAAGCCGTCGACAAAATATAATCAACGTCCGGAATATTTCCTGTTCATTTAAAGAACCTTTTTAAAGCATATCTGTATATACTGCAGTATTTGTCGTATTTCCTGGAGCTTATTTTTAATATCGATACATACAATTTACACAAAAATATGGGTTTTTAAGTCGCTAAGACGGATACAATATGATTGCAATTTATTGTTCATACAAAAACAAAAATGTACGCTTTTAATTTATACAATAAAAATAACATCCAATAAATGGCAATATTAACTCATATTGATATATATATTGATTTGTATATGTATATATATATATATATATATATATATATATATATATATATATATATTGATATAATATAATACATTAATATAATATACATTTTCAATACGTTAAGGCTTTAAATTGTTTACTTTAATATAACGGTTCATTATAAAACATGGTTGTATTATCTTGATTGTAAACACATGATATTTTCGTCGAATATTTTGCAAATGCCCAAAATTAATATAAAAGTATAATATCCAATAGCTATCTTTATATTTCTTACCAAAACATGTAAACCCAATAAGCTTCTATAGTAGGGTTTAAAAGGCGGAAGCCAAATCAATACGGCTTAATCATAGAAGATTATGGGAATGAAGACTATTACATAACATTATCCTTTAGGATCCGTTGCATCGACACGATGTTTATTTTATGTCTAAACAAGCTTATTTCCGCTGAGGAAAAAACTTGCATGTAGCAAAAACGCCCGCATTTAAATCAATACATTATATGTTAAGACTTAAGTGCATACAAGTAAAAATGTGTATGGCTTGATTTGTGAATTTTGCTTGTATTACTTTTAGTCTGGATTACCTGCCCCTTTGTATACAAAGAGTCAGGCACAGACGAAGTAATGGCGGACGCGATGGAAATAGTAAGTTAACTAGCAAATATTAAAAGGTGGTTCGTTTTGAAAGTATTTATTTCCCGATCAGTATTATAATTAATTATTTCAATGGTATGAATCATTTTCACGGAACGATTGATTTTGTATGAGATATTTCATTCTTCATAAGTTGAATAGTTTTCGGATAAATTAATGGAAAATGTAATTTCGGATAATACACAAGAGGAAGAAAATGACATGTGCGGGACTAAAACCTGTGATCATCATTATTCTATTATGACTACCGACTGAGCTTAAATCGAGATGCTTGTAATTTTCCATGGTGGGATAATAATCCTGTGTAACAAAGGTCTAATAATTTAGACTAGCCCTGACACTACACTTCTTTCTTCTTTTTTTCAGGTTATAAACAGCCAGTCAATTACAGATGCATTGCATAAATATTGTTCAGAATTCCAAACTAATATATCAGAGCTCAAACCACTACAGTTTAAAGCAGTACAAACATTATTATCAAAAAAAGACTGCATCTGTGCTCTACCCACTGGTTATGGCAAATCATTAATTTACGAAATTTTACCTTTTATTGTTCCAAAATGTATTGTGATTGTTATTGTGCCTGTAAATGCCATTTTAGAACAGCAAATACTGAAACTATATGGACAATCATTTTCTATGTCTATGAGTATAGACACTGTTGACTTATCAATTACCAAATATTTTTTCTTTCATTCGGAGACTGTTTTAAACTCTCTTGAAGTGAACAAACTATTTCGCTCTGTTAAATTTCAAGATTATAACAAGTTTCTTGTAATCGACGAGGCTCATTGTGTTATTGAATGGGGCGGAGAATTTAGGAAGGACTTTAAAAGAATATACCAACTGAAGTCTCTTGTAAGTTGCCCAATTCTTGCTTTGTCAGCAACAATAACAAAAGCAGGTCAAACTGAAATTGCAAAATGTCTGCATTTGACTAACTATGAAGTTGTAAGTGCTAGCCCTGCAAAAGACAACATTAAGATGGTCGTTATGAATCGTCCTAGTCCAAACTCCAAAGGGAATACCTCATTTACACCATATGACTATATATTTGTACCGGTTTTGCAACAACTGAAGAGTGAGATTGATAATTTTGAAATAACTATTGTATATTGTAAGACAATTAATTGGATTGGTTATGGATATGAACTTGCAAAGCAAATACTTGGTGATGAATTCTACTCAGGAAAACCATCGGAGAAAACTGCAAGAGTCATGATGTACCATTCATCTATGGAAGGCTCTGATGGGAAGGTACGATGTTGTATTATTTAGATTTACAAAAATACAGTCAGTAATATGAAAATCAATCATAGTATAAAATTGCATTATTTTGTTTTTCTAAATTGCCCAATTTGCATATTTTAAATATGTAGTTTCAGTAAATATGACACTAGTTTAATTGTTACTTGTCAGAAACTATTTAGTAAGGTTGATGTTTTATTATGAATGGATCTAGTTTAATCTTTGAGCCATCAACATGCAAAGTATTTATATGTTGTTTCTTTTCAATAATTTTCAGTTGAAGAAACATATTGTTGAGACGTTACAGACTGAATGGTCTACGATCCGACTGATAATTGCATCTGTGGCTCTAGGCATGGGTGCAGATTTGAGGCATGTTAAGAGGGTGATTCATGCTGGACCTCCTACTTCCTTAGAAAGTAAGTTAAGGTATTTAAAGATAGTAAACAATTTCAAAAAAGTTTATTTCATAGATATTTATCAACATTGAAATGCTTTGAGTATTATACCAAAAGTAGTGTAACGAACACATCATTCAACAACATTGGTCATAATGTTAGCATAATTAAGCTCCAATATTAGATATAAAAGTCAACAAAACAATTTGAAGTTTGAGCAATGAGCACAGAATTGAGCATTGAGCACAAACAAGTTAATAAAGTTTTGATCTGCTGATGCAAACAAACTGACCTCAGTACTGACCCGAGCTTATATAATTTTATTTTGTGCTTTAAGTTCTATTCTGTGCTCTCAGCTAAACATAACACATAATGTCACATATAATCCTAATTTTTTCTGGAGCTGTTTATTACCTTTTAACAAAGTTTTCCTAAAACTAGAAACAATTTTCCTAATATTTTTACCAAAATGTACAATTGTAAACCAATGAATATCTTGAAAATCTTCATATATGTATATAGTGTTTTTCCCAGGAGGGCGAAGGGCCATGTTGCAGTAAATTCAAAAAGGGCATTTTAACGCGCCGTTTATGCAAAAAAGGGCAGACATACGCGTGGTTCCTTTTAAGCTATGAAAGTACTGTTATAGATAATTACTTATCAATGATAACGGCTATGGGTATACTTGAATAGGTTATTTTTACTTATCAATTATAATGTGATTACAACATTTATCATTAAGTTGGAGACAAATAAGGTCATAAGGCAATAAAGATGTTATCGATAAGGGCGCGTGGCGAGTTTTGCCTTTGAATAGGGTGGCGATCCGGGAGGGCGGCATGGCACATCGCCACGCTAAGAGGGCCTGGGAAAAACACTAATATATCAGAGGTGTCAATTTTCAGGATTATTCCTTAATTCAGGATTTAAGCCCTCAAGGAAAACTTTTGATATTGATATAAATCCAAGGATTGTTTTGGTTATTTTAAGCATTCTTGTCACAAAATGTCACTCTTAAACACAAATTATTGACCTTTGGCATATTGTTTACAAAGGAAACATAATTTAATGAATTATTAAAACTCTTTTGACTCTGGTCCCCAAATTCTAGGATGATTTTCAGGATTTGAGATATCGGTAAATTGACACCCCTGATATATACACACATTATATTCGCAGCTTATATACAAGAGATCGGCAGAGCAGGAAGAAGCCATGATGATGCCCTGGCCATTCTCTTCTTTAACAAATCAGACATTGCATCTGAACATATGACCAGAGAAATGAAGGACTATTGTGTAAACTCAACTATCTGCCGAAGAAGTTTAGTTAACCAGTATTTTGGTTTTGAAACTCAGGAAGTCAAACAGTTTTCAATTTGTTGTGATTTGTGCAATAATGAACTGGGGATAGAATATGATTTTAGTAAACTGTCAGCTAACTAAAAGCATACATAGCTTAGTTTTCTTAAACTTCACCATGACTCGTAAGCACAAAGCTTTTTTAATTTTTATTACAATTACTGTTGCTGGTCACACCATCCCCTTAAAATAGGGTTGGTTAGTTGGCAACTGTTTTTATTTTTATTTTTGGATGATAAAATTGTATTTTATGATTGTACTGCTTAACGAACGAATATTTTGTAGAATCATTTGATAGCTTATCTTCTCACCTGATTTATTTAATGCAATTTTGAAATCTGGTGTTTTTCCTAACTGTTGGATGGAAGGTAAGGTTTTTCCTCTCCACAAAAAAAATGTTAATAATGTAAATAATTGCTGAGGGATAGTTTTGAATAGCTCACTAAACTTCTTCGGCAGATAGTTGAGTTTTCCAAAATATGTACGGGCATATTTTTAGGCAACAAGTAGTAGATGTTTTTAATCAATCTTGGTCCAATAGTGTATCTGCAAGTCATTCTTAACATTCATATTGCCATTTTTAACAACATATAAGGTTATAATCTTATATAGAATTTGTTACAAAAAAGTATAGTATTTGTATCAAATTTAAACCATGTTTTTTATTTGTTTCATATTGCAAAGTATTATTTGTTTAACATGTAGCGTGACATTTTATTTTTTTAAACTATAAATCATAAGATTGTTATTTTTTTATTGATTTCCTTGCTAACACATAGTTAAATCTTGTAATTTATGCATAATGTGTCTTTGCATTTTTGTTTAAATAGCAGCGAGTATAGTATATTTGTTTTTACTTTTTCATTGTTAAAGCATAAGCTTAAATCTTGTAAATGAATTTTTTAAAGTAATTTATCGGTTCTATATGAATAGGACCTTCTTGAAACATTTAAGTACATTTATTATTTTATATACACTTTGTGTGTATTTATTGTTAAGTATTGATTCGTGATATACCCTATCAGCATCATTTACTTTTTTTTCTTCACTGTAAAGATTGAAGTCTTAAATTTGGCTTAATCTGTTCTGCAAAAAATAATAGTTTTATTAAAAATAAGATTTGTTGATTAATTGAATTTTCACATCTTTTTAGGAAAGTCTATCCTCGAATATTTTAAATATCTTAAATATATTTGATTAGGTTGATTTATTTATCATTTATGTTTGATGAAAATTTATATATTCTATGTTGACTTAATGCAAATGTTAGTAAGGAGAGTGCGTATGGGTGAAAATGTGTGAGAATGGTACGGGAGTTTCGTGATTTATGATTATAAATTAACATTTGATTGTAACGATATACCATGTAGTATAAGTTACCTAATAAAGGTCTGTTCTGTTCTTAATTGTGCTTCTATGCTTATTTTACTTTAAAAAATATCAAATATACCTTAAAAAGAACTTATTTATAAATAATTGACTTTTGACATATTTAAAGAAAGTGTCAATCAAAAAGATTGGGTGGGAATAGAAAAAAGAGGGTCAATCTGGTGACCAGAAACAAGATTGTTTTTTTCGGCCTTATGGGAAACAGTGTCTGTAATAAAAATTCCTTGTCTATAAAAATGTTTGTAAAATTTAAACATTGTATGTAATTTGAATAAAGAGTTCAGAACTATTAAGCATAACAATGTTACCATATTGCTTAACGTCCAATTTCATAATAAAACTTAATTTGGTTCTGAGAAATCCATTTGTGCAGTTTTTCCGTGTTAATCTTCTTTACCGGATTTTTGGGACAGTGCTTCATTGAAGCAATTTGTCTTCCACACACATGCTGAAATGGCCTCACTTTTCTCAGGTCTTTAATAATTGCCTTTTCATCTTCAACAGATGACAACACTTTGTGCTTTTGAGCACGATGAACAACTTTTGTTTGTTCATCAAAGTCACTTTTCTTCATACCATAAAATGCACAACTTCGTTTCCGCACTGAAGACTCGGACTTGTTAGAACACATCGCTTTCAGATGACCTTTTGTCAATCTAACCAGGTGTTCCATTTCTAAATCAGCTGGACTGTTTGTATCAAGTTTCCCCCCAGTATTAACAAACATTCCATACAAACTAGAATATGCCTGACTCTCACTTAACAAAGCAAATTGCTGACACAATAAACGAAGAATTTCAAGAGCATACTTCGATCTGGTGTTATGTCCTTTTAAGATGACCATAAGTATTTTCAGGACTGCCAGTAATCTATCTCTGTCTGGGTATTTTACCACATCATTCAATTCCATGAACAGAACACCTAGTTGTAGAACAAGGTTCGCATAGTCAGATGCTTTGTCACAGTATCCATGGTCCAAGTCACTATCAAGTTTACAAGCATCGATACTTTTTTCTGTAACTGGTTGAACTACTTCCAATAGCCAAGAGGAGACTGAGTCATTATCATTTGGCAGATGAATATCAGGAACAGTATTGTAGTCATTAATGCCAAATTGCTCACATGCTGCCTCAATTATGTACGATTTGATAAAAGATACTGCCAGCTCTTTGCAATGATTATAATGGTTTTTGACGTCATTACCATCAGCATCTGTTCGAAGCAGACGAATCTTTTGTGCATGGAGTGTGAAGGGCTCTGTGTTTGTTGTATTATGGAGTTGTTGATAAAACAAACTGAGAACAGGCATCTGTAAATGGAAAAGCTCAAATGTAATTGGTGTCAAATGGTGAAATCTCTCCATTTCTGTAAAGCGCTTAGCTCCTGAAAGTCTTTCTCGAGTGAGTTGGTCTCCACCAATGTGCACCTCCATTGCTTCAACATTTGCCTGGTTTCAAACAGATATTACAAGATTTTCATAGGAGTCTAGTATTTCTACCACATCTGAATATTTCTGTTCATTTTTCGACATCACTGGGAGAGGAATGACTTGATTTTTTCTTCTAAACTCTGGAAATTCAGCAAACTCGCCTAGAATTGGTTTGTTTGCCGTTTCTTTTGCGAACTTCATCCAGGGGAAGAACTCTGTCATGACTCGGGAAATCAGCTGGGAGATATTCTTCTTCAGTATTTGAATATCCTTTTCTTCTAACAAGAATACTGACACAGGCAGTGCTCGCAGGTCACATCTTGGTGTATGGTGGGAAAGGTGACTAAAACTTAGGTTTTGTATGATAGCCATTGACCTAAACCAATGCTCCATATGAGCTGCATTTCCTCTTGATTTACGTTCATGGGTTAAACCTACATGAAAGTTAATGTTGTCCCCAACAATTCTGAATTTCTTTCCACTAGCAATGGCATCAATTAGTTCATTATTAAAGTGTCCCGATATTTCCATTTAACTGAAAGGCATTCTATTAAGTGAAAATAAAAAAATATGGATACATTATATACAAATGTAGTCATTGAATAATTCATATTTATGCCCCCCTTCAAAGAAGGGGCGTATGCTGTTTTGCACATGTCGGTCCGTCGGTCCGTCCGTCTACCAGATGGTTTCCGGATGATAACTCAGACACTAAGGCCTAGGATCATGTAACTTCATAGGTACATTTATCATGACTGGCAGATGACCCCTATTGATTTTGAGGTAAATAGGTCAAAGGCCAAGATCACAGTTACTAGAAATAGTAAAATGGTTTCCGGATGATAAGAACGCTTACGCCTATGATCATGAAACTTCATAGGTACATTGATTATGATTCGCAGATGAACCCTATTGATTTTCAGGTCACTAGGTCAATGTTCAAGGTCACAGTGACTCGAAACAGAAAAATGGTTTCCGGATGATAACTCAAGAACGCTTACGCCTATGATCATGAAACTTCATAGGTACATTGATCATGATTTGCAGATGACCCCTATTGATTTGCAGGTCACTAGGTCAATGGTCAAGGTCACAGTGACTCCAAACAGAAAAACATTCCATTGGTTCTTCTTTACAATTTGGTCAAAAGATGAGTGTCATTAAATGTAAAGTAATATTAAAACAAGATTGAAGCAACAACTTTCAGCTTTAACTAATTCAGTGTGTTTGGTTTTTTAAGCTCTATGATACTTTAAGGATAAATAACAAATAAACATAACCAAAGTATAAACAAAAAACAACAAACTAACATTCACAAGGTACATTTTTTTATTTTCTTATTTATGACATCTGCTGTGTAGAAGAGCAATTTATCTTTTATAATGTTGACTTTAAAATTTCTATTGTTTGGAGATACCTGACTGACTCATGAAATCGACAGGAACAATTTTTTGGCTTCTATATAAGGCTTAAAATGATTTATTAGTGAAGAATTACAAACCCTGAGAATCCTGCTGGGAAATCACTTTTGACATCAAATTTAACACATGTTTACCTAAGGTATATTAATGAAATTGAAGTTCTAATTACATATAGAACTACAAAAACAATTCAAATGGACAAGACATAAGAATAACAAATTTGCAAGATTTGCAGATTTGCAAACTTATTCCTGATTGTGTTAAGGGTAGAATTAAAACAAGAGGGCCATAATGGCCCTATATCGCTCACCTAAGTACAGGTAGACAATATTTGTTGACCTGTCTTTGAACTTGACCTACAACTTCTCCAAACAAAAATCCTGACAAAGTTTCTGGATATATAAGCAGAACAAAACATCAAATGGGAGTTAAGAGAAGAAGGACATTCATCGATCCTATGAGCTCATCTGAGCTCAGTTGAGCTAAAACATCAAGGACCATAAGTGCCTGGGACAGCGCTATTAAATAGATGTTCCAAAAGATTTATTGAATTTCCAAACAAAACATGTGTCATGAACAGTAACAGGAACATAAACATTCAAATGCCCAATTTCATAAACTTGAGGTTAAAAAAATATAACACGATTTATTACTGGTTTTTTATCAAATTGCAAGAAACTATATATTGCAAAGTTCTAGTTAAGAAAGATTTTGTTGAAATAACTGGTATGTTTTTATCTGTATGTGTATTTAGATATTGTGAAATATTTAAAACATATAAAGATATATTCAAAATGCATACATTGAATACTTTATGAAACAAACATTCATTCACAGCTGAGTTGGGCAACTCTTTAATGATAGTTTCTCTTGAGTTACTCATACAATGATTTAATATAAATTGCACACTTAACAATATTGCATTTTGTACACAAGGTGTTAAACTCATATTTTGTGCTATTGGGCTTTAACATAACATTTGAAAAAAAACACCAAACACAGTTAAAACAAATTGTACTTTTTGGCTTGTTTGTTCATTAGCTAAAGTCATTGCGATCATCTTTTGAACTAACGACAACTCCTGGTATCGTGTTTTCATCAACATTCCAAACACAGTAGACATGACCGGTATAAGGCTCTGAACAGATTGTGTATTCCCAATCTTAGAAGTTGGTAGAGACACAGCCAAGAGAACATCAGCTAGCAATGGCTGTTGCTCTAATAATTCATCAATGAGTTCATGCCATTTAAATTCAGCCAGGTCACAGAAATCCTTTTGGGCCAAAACACTGTCCTTGTTGCAGCATTCTTTTGCTGCATATTCAATTTTATTTAAAAGTTCAACAATGATACTTCCTCTCAATGGAGAAGACAATATATGCCCTGCTACTTCTCTTGGAGAGCTGGAACCTGATTGAAGCAAAAAAAGTAAAATAATAAAAAAAAAACAAATACATGATAATATTGCTTGATAAATCAGGTTTTTTTTCTTTTAAAGAAATGCAATATAATTATATTTTAGCAAACATAAATGTATGTTTATATATCATAGACTTCTTAAAAAGTGTTTTATACATTATTAGTAGTCATTTCAAAAAATTAATTTGTTCAAATTGAATAAAAATTAGTCATATATTTTTCAATAACAAAATATCTTATTGATAGCTGTTTTAGATTTTTTATTTTATAAAATCACCCAACCTTTGCTACATTTATCATCTCCCACTGTTTCTGTTGTGTTACCAAAATTACTGCAGTTTAGTTTAAACAATATTTATTTTGAAAACATATACATATACCATGTACATATATAATACAATATCATACATGTTTGTTAAGGATTGAAGAGATAGCTTAGCTAATTTAAAACTTCACTCCCCAGATGCAGTTTCCACTGCAGTGCTGGAACACTGGAAATGTAAAAACACGGCTCTATACTCCCAGGGGATGGTGGGTGCAGTGGATACAAATGACTGGTGCATAATGCAATTAAACATTAATAATAATACTCACTTATTTTTTGTATGATCTCCTGTATCTCAGACTCTTTTAGCTCAGAGTAGGTCCTTAAACGTCTTAGTGCGGCCGTATTTACTGTTTCAGCACACACATTCGTTGTCTGAAATGACCATTATCAGTTTTTGATTTGGGGTTGAACATTGTTGTTTGAGGCAACATGCAATACTCTTGTTTTATTATATAAATTTGACTAGCAATTGAACGACAAAAGATACCATATAAACCATTTAGTATTAATAAAATTCTGTGTGAACTATATCATGTGTATCGGTAACACAATTTAGATTTATCAAAAACTACTTCAACTATTCATGTCCATACAATAACACTGAAAAGAAATCTGGCGCATCAGTATGTTGCACTAACTTTAGGTCATCATATAACAGTTTAAAAACAGATCAAATCACATTGTCAAATAAACTTACATTTACATACTAGTGAGAAGTTGATTATCAGTAGCTTGTACATAAAATATTGTATTTAACTTACCCCCTGCAGATTTTTCCGTGGTTCAAAAAAAACCCAGTCTTGTTTGTTAGACCTGAAACATTTAATATTCCTTTACTTAAAACTATAAATATATCTCTGTTCTACCAAGCAAGTCATTTAAACATTCTGACAATATATTATTCATATTTAAAACATTTAAAGAAGTTGGTTCACAGACTTGTGAAATTTACACTATTAAATTAGTTGTGGTTGTCATATAATTTAGAATTTATGATTCAGAGCCATTCTATCAATAAATTAACATAATTGGTATTGGAAAGAAATACCAAAGACCAAGTGAAGTTAGAAAATATGAATCAAATTTATAAAGATATTGGATACAAATTTCAAAGTCTGGGACAATGTTTTTTAATAGTGCAATTTTCACAATTATGAGAATGAGCTTCTGATAAAATATGGTAATGGTAATTAAAGACTATTAATCAAACAAGGCAGTATAAAGTTATAATATAAGCAGCTTTCAGTTAAAACAGAAATAAAAATTTAACGGGTTCAAAAACAGCCTTTAAACAATGCATTTTTGAGAAAATAATTGGGTGAACAATGACTTCACCACTTGGGTGGGTAACTGATTTCCTAGCTGTATATTGTTTTAGACAATATCATCAAATTAACTTTCAGAATTAAATTTTACTTGCCTTTGCTTATTATTAAAAGACAAATCAGTCTGGGTTCCCACATTGTTTCCTTTTGTCTCTGACAGCGGCGTAAAATCCACAAAGTCTTCATTAACAGAAGTACACATGGTGCTGTTACATGTACCAGACAGATTTAACCGCCAGGCTGCCATCTTGCAGGACTTCCCTATATAAAGCAAATGAGATGAGTACACAGTAATTAAGTCTGCAATGAAACAAAGACCATACCTACTATAACTACATCAAATAATAACCTTTAACAATAACTGCTTTACTGCACAAATGAACCACAGTCAACAGAAACTGGGGCCTGGCCTAGTCATTAAAGACATATGTACAGCTTATGACATATAGTAATGACAGTTTTCTAAATTCAATTTAATAAGCATGATTCATATGACATTATATCATACATAAATTAAAAATTGAGTGCCATGCCAGCAAAATAAGGAAAATATACTAATGTTATCACTGTTAAAGAATCATTATTTACCTGTTCTGTTTTTTCCACCAAACATGTTGTTCATTGCAATTGCGCAGTTGTTCCAGAAACGCTTTTCTGACTCGCCATCTTTTCGTAATGTCTGACTGTATTCTCTCAGAAAGGATGTCTCATCAAGGGACCATTTGTTGTGTCTGGTTTTTTCATCCTAGATCAGAGATAAAACATGAAAATTTGAGTGTGTAATGGCAAAGCTGAAAAAATGATTAATGGGCTTTTGCTTAAATAGTTTATATGAATGAAGAGTAGTTTATTTGATCTTTGAATTAAAATTTTAGCCCATGTCCTAATGCAAAGAACTTAATATTAATGGCATAAATAAAATAAATAAACAACAAGACAGTGTTCTAATAAGCAAGCCTATGTTAAAAGATAGTATATTTACCAAATGATGGTACTTAATTAATAAGCAAGCCTATGTTAAAAGATAGTATATTTACCAAATGATGGTACTTAATAAGTTATATTTTGTGTGTTCAACAAATTTTACAATTGGTTGAAGAGATTTCACAATTATAAAAATACAATTGAATTATTATAGAAAAGAAAGTAGTACTAGAAAGTGAAAAATAATCACCAGTTCAATCATTTTATGTTCATGTGTAGGTGTTTGTCCTGTGGGAGTTGACACTGCCCTCTTGCTTCCTCGTTTCGGAGGGGTACTTGAGTCTTTGGGGGCACAGGAACTGTATATGTGATCTGGGCCAGACCTACTCCCGATCACTTGAAACCCAGACACTCTCTCCCCTTTTATATAAGTATGATCCATCTGAAATATGATTTATGAATTAATAAAATAACTTTGTCTTGAAAACCATGAACCATTTTTAATGGAGTTTAGAAAAGATTTTTAGAAGCATTTTTGTTAATCTGGGAAAAGCAGGTCTGAAATTCGACTGTGGTTAAACTTGAAAAAGGCCTGAATACATAAAGATGCAATGTTAATCAAAGATAACCACACCGCAATGCATCAGACATCCGAAATAACACTATCTGTGTACTTGTCCGAAACATACTCAGGTTATGGAACATTAATTAACTCTTATATGCGGAAGAACTCGAAAAAAAGGAAGAACGTTTACAGAATGAAATATATGCATCTCGATTGAAAAATGAATGAGAGCCCGACGAACCACTTTTTAAAAATATTTGGTTAACTTACTATTATCATCGCGTCGGCCATTATTCCGCTCATGCCAGACTTCTATTTGTTTACAATATAAGCTGGGCACCAGACCAGTATTACTTTATGTTTCGAATATGTGCTCGATTCGTAAAATACAAATACGTAGTGGTTGACAAAACAAGTATGCATACGTGTGCATACATGCAAGTAAAACTGATATTTCAAAGGCACGTATGTGTAGCTTCACGTTATTGTTTTATGAATAAATGTAATACCCTTTTGCAAATCTCCCGAAACTGTTCAGACAGATATAACTATGGCAATGGCATCTGGTGTCGACAATAATCTGACTGAACACATACTTAATCCATTTTTTAATGATTCAAAATCGGTTCTACCACAAAATGTGTTGCCTGACATATAATTCATTCTTTCCCAATTCATTACGACTGTTAATGTACATCACTCTTAGTCAGTTCGAATAGTATGATAATAAAAACAGGATTGAGACAAACGTTCGAACACAATTCAATTTATCAAGTAATCTGTGAACATCATTTTATGAGGCGCAATCTTCCTTTCAGCATTACGCAATCAAGTATATGAGTTCAAGCACTGTTTCATGGATGTCATTTATCGTTTTGTGTTGTATAACACTCAATTGTTGTTCAAAGGAATTGTGCCCTCGTTGTGTACATAAACATTAATGAACATTGTGAATAAGTACTAGTACACTTAATTATAACATTTGAATGAAATGGCTGTTTATCTAGTGTTTAAGTGATGCAATTTTAAATAAATGCATGTAATAATGGATATTGATTGGATTGTGTGGAATATCGATTTTAATTCACGAATGATCCTATACAATATATATAAATATATATATATTACAATACATTATATAAACAATATATATATACAATACTACATCTAATCCAACACAATTTATTATAATTTTATTCTAAAAACTGATAATGTTTTTTATTGTCGCAACTCCGGATAATATATTGCCCGTTGGGCTCCCCGAAATGTAATTAAATATATGCTCAAACAGTCAATGCAGAGTAGTCGCCATTGGTCAAATTGAGGGTCACAATTAGGAAAACAAATATATAAAAATAGTTCTAGTACAATCATCGATAATTTTCACTGTTATCTTTCATTGTTCGAAACAGTTAACTATTATATTTAATTCACTACTATTTCTCTCTCAACCATCGGGAAGCATAAAATAAAAGGAAGTATTAAATTTTTTGAAAATTAAAAATCATTATTAAATGGTGCTATATCAGTTTTTCATACATCGGTAGTCAACATACTTGCTTTAAAAGTCGTCAAGCATTGTATTGCCATTCCCTATAAATTACTCTTACATCACAACATGAACGCATCGGAACAAATTATTCTTACAATTTATCTGAGTGCATAATACAGCACAAAATATATACTTAAGCTGAAGCAAAATAGTGCGTGTATTTATAAGCGATCTATGCGAGCGAATATGTTTCATATACTGTCGTCTTTTAACAGAACTGTCAACTACTCGAAATGCTGATTTGAAAAGAAACACGTTGATAATAGCCGATATAGTAATATAGATAAAATGCATTTACAAACAGTTTGTAACGCTTCACGTAGTATTATCTTAAAATCAAATAAACCTTGAATTTATATTGTAACAAATACGAACGAAATATTCCGGAGTATAAATTGTGGATAACAACAGCCCATTAGATGTCAAACTTGTAATTGATTGGATAAATTAGTTTTGCCAACATCAAACAAATTATGTACCTAATTTATCAATTATGGTTTTGAAAATAGTAAATGAACATACATCGCAGGGAATGATATGTATTGTTCTGCATCGAAAACCTCAGGCTTATTGAAACGCTTTCGAATCCGTTTCCTGGGCTTAGAACTAGTACTTGGTGTCTTTCGGGATGTCTAAAGAACGCTCCTACAGTGGGGATGGAACCCGTGACCACCAGGCTTCTAGGCAGACAACTTATCCATTACACCACTTGTTACATTTCAAAATAGTGACCGCTTATGTTTAATAGCTATTTCAAAGTTGCAAATACGTCTGATGCTAACCGACTGATACAGACTTGTAAGGATGAGTACTTACAAAAAGATTTATCGAAATACAACTATAAAAGTGTGCATGTTTAGCATTTATTCGATGCAATTTAATATATTTAGAGTACAAACACTTATGGACGTTTACGCTGCATGCTTTGTATTGTTTAAATTTTAGCACTGGTTGCTGTTTTTATCTTCACAGTGAACATGGTCGCGACTGCGTTATAAATAAATATATATATACACGGGAGACGTAACTGTATACTTCGGTATCCAATGAGGAACTTTATGAACAAAGAGAAAATATTAAAATCATTACTCATCAAGATGCAAAGCTTTGGACGTAAATATCAATTATAGCAATGGTAGCATAATGTCGGTTTCATATGTCTTCTTTAATGTGGTAACATTCTGGAATATTACAGTGTCAATATGTCATTGTTAGACAAAATAAACGCAAATGAATGTCAACCTGCTACCGTCGCTTGGTGATAAATCATAATTAGTCTGCAATATTCAGCAATATTACCCATGTTTTAGCAGAATGAACATATATTGGCCGCTGTCAGCGTCAAATTGTCTCCTATAAACAAAACTGTAGATGCAATTTCTGGGAAGTTAGGTATCTAGGGAACAATTTCTGGTAAGTTAGGTATCTAGCTAAAACATCGACTTAGCATTATTACTAATAAAAAAAACATGTTTTGTTGTATCACATTGCTACGTGCAAGAACAAAACTGTTTACATAATCCACGAATGTCATCTATCTGAATGTCATAAATTGTACATTTATACGAAAAATCTACATAAATTGACGTTTATAATTCAATGTTTAGCATTTTTAAATAATAATTAAAATGTCTCTCTTAAACTAAATCCGGACCCGAAAAGACCAAGAAATAAACTAATAAATGATTGTTCATTCAATTGTCGTCTATAGTTATCATTCATTAGTTTCGTTTTCAGAGTGTTTTCATTTTGACAACCCGGACATTTGTTCTTACATTAGTATGACAGTCCGAATATTCGTTCCTTCATAATTTTCACGATCCGGACATTCGATTCTACATAGTTTTTACATTCGGACATTGGTTCAATACCTTCACTGTGGACACAATATGCACATGTATCTATAATTATGGGTCATTCCTTCAAATTCAATTCAAACATGGAACTGCTAACGCACGAACGCGGTCAGCCTGTGTTATGCTTCTAGGGTCACTCGTACGCCAAAAAAACACACGTCTAAGTATACAATATGGTGACCATGCAATTTATGTATCCCCAATTGCAGCAAGGTTTCGATAATTACAGATATCATTCATTTGCCTGCACAGTTCTCTTATGATAGTAAGTAAGTGTACCAAGTTTGAATGCAATAGCTTTGATGCTTTATGAGAAAAGTGGACCTAAACACAAAACTTAACCGAATTTTCAATTTTCTAAGTATAAAAAGGGCACATAATTCTGTCAAAATGCACGCCCGAGTTATCTTACTTTGCCTGCCCAGTTCCCTCATGATAGTAAGTAAGTGTACCAAGTTTGAATGCAACAGATTTGATACTTTATGATAAAAGTGGACCTAAACACAAAACTTAACCGTACGCCGACGCCGACGCAACGCCGACGCCGACGCCAAGGCGATGACAATAGCTCTTTTTTTTCAAATAATAGATGAGCAAAAAATTATAGTGTATTTAACCTTAATATATTACTGTTACATTTGTATAAACTGCTTTCGATGAAAACTGTTTTAAAATTTATCACTTAAAACAGCACGCTCAATTTGTAAATGCAATAAGATGTTTTTGCCCGTGAGTACTTAATTCGAGTAATATGCATTAACACAAACATCACCAAACATTATTGTATATGTAATACAGCCTAGCAAAGAACATGGCTAATTAAATTCGTATGCATATCAACAGTTTATAAAGGCAAATACTAAATAAAAGTGCATTTGGAAACAATATTTCGCTAATTATCTCTTTACACAAAATAATTTGCCATTTTGGAAACCAAAGTTCTCGGTTAGTGCATGGTTTTGTTTAAGCATTTACCTGGACTAAAATAATATCAGATTGACGTCAATAATAACTTGACGTCCATTTAGTTAATATTTATTAACGTTTATTGATATGTGAATATACAGAAGTTAAATTCCAGCTGCTGGAGAAGAATTGCATTCGTATTATATGTAAGTTGTAGGTCCTTCTTTGAGGCAAGTGACCAATTGCACATATGTGTTGTTCAATAATATGCATACACAAGTACACAATCTAAATAACTTTGCGATTCATTTCTTTCCAGATATTGTAATATAAATGAATGCACGTGATGATTGTTAATATACATTTTACCTCCTTATGACATATTTTCCTTCTCTTTGATTGGCATTAAAACCGAAGAGGAACCCGAATATTAATCCGATTGTGTTTTTACTATGAGACGTCTCTGTTGATTCGAAAACAGTAATGGATCTCATGTGCACAATAAAACAACAAGACTATTGTTAAAAAGATCGTTACACACAACTAATATTTCAAACGGGTTTGTTTGCATAGGAAACATGGACTATATAAAATAAAAATCTATGCAATGTCCTGGAAAACTTAATTAATAGAAAATCTTATTCGGATTAATGAGGTATAAAATGGTCTGAATTTTGCCGGCACTTGACTATTAATTAATTATGCTTGTATTTCAGAAATCCATATTAGCCAATAGTCCGAGAAAACCCTTGTTTGTGAACCTGTGTCATTGGCACGTCTGAACATGCTCGTTTTATAAATATTAAGAAAAATGTCGTATGCAATGTTTCTTAAACTTCTACAAATAACTGAAGTATTTACGATAACGGTATTCAATTGATATTGGGTAGAACCAACACATGCTATAACAGTTTAATACATTAATCAAAGCCAATTCCACCAGGTTCGGTGACAATTCCCTTATTAGGCTACACAAAAATCAATATTATTATCTAGTTTTCAACCACACACACTATGTCAAAGATTGTACTTAAATATTCATTTTGGCTCCATTGTTGTACTTAAATATTTAAAACAAATGTATTTTACTGTAGAACTGATATAAACGTTGCACACAAAATCATCGTCGTGTTTTTTTTAGAAACTCCCGACATGACAAAGCAAAACCATGAATTTGCCTTTTATGAAACTCGTCAAACGCCTAAGTGAATTAGTTTGCTTCGTTATAGGCATACTGTATAGCATGGCTTAATATATAAGCTTTTGACATTTATAACCACAATCCAAAGATCTTCTGTACCAATATCTTGAGGCTCTAGTGTAGTACAACAACATTTCTAATAAAACTGGTTGTCTGCTGACGATAAAGTATGCCCTTCATTAGATGTTCCTTTTCAACGCATTCTCGGGAAGTAACGATCATAATCAAATTTCGTTTCTAGATGAGCAAAGGTGAACGATAAAGATTGATGGAAATTACGAACATGGCCGAACAATAAAAAAGTGATGCATAATGTCCTGTTTAATTGTAAAATCACTTTCGATAACTGTTCATTGACATTATGACATTATGCAAATCCTATGCTACTGGATGCTACAGTGAATTCAGGCGAGCGACCTAAAGCAATTTGCACACTAGTTTCATATATAAAATTAATTGTTTCTGTGTGCATATACCTACAACTCAACGTAGCTAACAGGACACGATATCTCTTAACAATACTTCAATTTCGATTTGGCACACGTGTTTGCAATACCAATATGCACAATACCACTATGACAAGTAATACCTCAAACCTATTAGTGCACCTATTTCAAATAAAATATCAACGGACGTTCAATTATACAGATAACGTATTTCTAAGAGTATATTGAACTTGCATAATTGTTATTTATATTTAGTAATGAACAACGAAACGGCCGTTCATAGTAGAGCTTGGCATTAACAAGAAATAATATTTTTTGAAACATATAATTTACGACAGAGACGCTTTTCCTCCATACACTCTGAACGATACCAAAGTACTGGTAACCTTGTTACAGTCGACGAACTGGCGGTATGAGAAAAACACCGGCTCTTTGGAATCTGGAAATGCCGATGTGTTACGAATATTGGCTAAACAAATATTCTCTTAAAAGGTGTAGCAAACGCTAGTTATAAGAGTGGCATTTGGCAAGTTTATATTTTCTTCAGATGTATTGCAATATTGTGCAAATTGCATAATGTGTTTTATATTCAGGCTTTTACTGATGCGTATTGATTTATATTTGCTATTTTAAGTGGAAATAGCACCGTCATTATTTGTCTCCAAAATGAACGTGATGACGAGCGAATAATTGCAATTGTCAACGAGGAACGTGTTAATCACTTTGCCAGGGAAAAACAACTGTATACACGCGTTGGCACCGATATTTTATTGAGGAATATTGTATAACGTATTGGTTTATACAAACTGTTCATATATCGGCACTCTTTCTTTAAGTGACGCTAAGACTTGCCATCGCTTACACTCGCTTGTACGCAGATGTTTATATTGTGTATCTTAGTTATTTGATAATATTTGCGTGCTTTACATTTCTGGTGACCCAGCTTGATTATATAGGCAATGGTGTCAGTAAACCGTATCCCACACGTTTAAATACCGTCGCTTTATTACTTATCGATCGCTGACTTAAATACGGCTATTTTGTACACTTACATATATGCTAGAACACAATACATAATAAAACAGAGAACAACATGGTTAGGTAAAGGCAGTTTTATGCTGTCTCATCGTGTATAGAAAGGCAATTTTCAAACACTTAGTTATCATGGACATAGTAATTTGGTCTTGTAATGATGTACAAAAGGCACACACGTAACATATGTGTTGTAATGAAATGTCCCTATTCAAAGTAACATCATTGGACTAATGGTGTGGGTCATACTAAGGTGTATCACTTGTCGTGCAAAAGAATTGTAATTCATTTTCTGAAAACGGACAAATCATGGATGCCATTCTATGAATGAATGTCTGTTGCGCAGAAAGTTGGATACTTCGATGTTATCGTAATCAGCTTCATCTTCAAACGTTATGTTTCTTTTTTCAAAACAATTACTTTTAATAAGAACTGAGTGTATACACATTGTTGAACCCCAGGGCAGGGATATTATTAATAATACATATTTCTCATTGTTTTTAATAACTATTAAAATCTATTCCAAATATAACAGTGTTTTTTAGTTAACTCATTACTTTTATTAATAAATCTTAAGGAGGAGCAAATGTATATTAACATTCGGAGCAAGTCATATAAATGGTTAACTCTTTTCACAAGCAATAATTTGAGTTCAATGACTTGTCAATAAATGATGTGCTTGTTGTGCTGAAAAATGATTCTTCTCATAACCAACGATCATATAAGGCGTCAGAATGAAACTTAAAGTCGGAATATTGAATTTATGAAATAAGCAATGTGTGCATTTATTTTCGTATTTCATTTCGAGGTACAGTTAGGCCTGATATTACTCAGATTGCTGCCGTGCATTTGAAGACGGGTTTTAAGTTCTCGACATATATGAAGCCAACAGTGCAAATTTCTTCCCAAGCTCAGAAAGTAATTGGCATCTCTGTCGATTTTCATGGCAACATGCGTGTAACTGGTTAAAGTGTTGATAGTGTCTCATTAAAAAATATTTACTTGATTGTATGCAGTGGCTTGCAAAGTTTCCTAGAGCAATTCTTGTTGCTCATAATTGGCGCAAGTTTGATTTTCCTTTTTTTGTTAGTGCATTGCTGAACACACACTGTTTTGAAAAGTTGTGTAATTGTGTCATCAGTTGTGTTGACTCTTTGCCAGATTTCAAGAAATTGTATCCTGGTCTGTTACACAAAAATGAAGATCTAGTGAAATATGTTCTCCAGGCAACCTACAACGCCCACGATACGTAATGTTAAATTACTAGCCCACAGCTTTACTGTGACTGCAATCCATAATTCAGTCAGTTCTAGTCATGAAAATTCGAAGAACATTAGATCGTTAGGCGTGCTGTTGCATTGACGAATTCTAAAGCGACCAAAAGCTTAAAACATTGCGGGATCTGGACTGACTCGTTCCGGAGAGGATGGCCTTATGGGTACTTTCATTGCTAGAAACAATGAGGAACTAACAAGAGCTACCAAGAGTCACAAACGTAAAAAATATTTAATCTAAAGTGGTCCTTAAAATCGGAAAGTTTTTCAGTGACGAAAAGTGACGAACCGAGAAAATATGGCTTTCGAATGACACACGGCAAGTCATAATCACGCAATGGCTTTATACTGATGCTAATTAATGTAACATCTAGTTGTCCTTAATGTGGCTGTTTTATTAAACTATAAATTGTAGATTATTGTGCTACTTGTAACATTATAACTTATACATCTTTAAGCTACGTAATATTGGGACAACTTTGACGTTTTGTGGAGAACTGCGGCTGTATTCATATGTTGCTTTTTGACTTTATGTGACCTTAAGATAGTATCATCAATATATTTTTATATCAATATTAAGCCCAAGTTAGCTAAATTTCTTCATATATCAGGGTAATAACTGCAGCTTTAAATAAGCAACTAGAAAACCTAAAAATAGAAGTGATATACAAATGTATTCTGAAGTTCATTGCGAGATATAATGAATTGAGGTAGGCACACGGAACTTTCTTGAGATGAGAACGGTCCAACTTCATGAAATTCATTCAGTGTGTAAAAAATGTCTTGTATTAAATACATATGTACAATAAATGCAATTCACACTACAAGTGACATAAAACGTAATTAATGTTCCTTGTCACTGAACGATATAAAAGTATATTTTATACGGGACTTAACAATTTGTAAAATCTGATCAATTAATTGTCCTGAATAATAACATTTTACACAAGTCTCAGTGGATTCATTATAATGCGAACGGTTATGAAATGTCGTATTTAAAGCACTCGATTTATAATGGCTCATAACAATGCATTATTATGCTCGACCCTAGAACAGGAGCACGGTTGTCAGTTAAACGAAAGGCACGAATCAATAACACCTACAAATATAATTCACGCTTAATGGAACACTTAATTGCAGCGAATTAAAATAATTGAGTGTTCCAATTGTAAAATAAATAAATAAATATTTTATTCCTGCTTTTAACTCTCTTATGAAGTGTTTCATCCATTTAACGCACGCTGATACTAGTCCTCCATATTTAGGCAATAAATTGCCGATTGCAGTGTTTTTGAAACAAAGGCGAAGTGCAATTTGATAACAAAACATAATAATGATCTGCAAAATTATATGCAGTCCGACGAACACGATTAGAAAAAACAACAACAATTATTTCAGACATGGTATTAATTTTATGCGAACATTATTTAATCAATCAGATACAAACGAATTGTCAAAAAATAGGCTAACCATAAATAAATAGTAAACACTGTAATTAATTGAATGTATATTATGCGTTTCTTGTGTATTTATTGTTTGTATTTAGTTCATGGGGTTAGATAGATTTCGTACGTATTATTATTAGTTTAATGTTATATTCTAAACAATATAGTTGTGCATAATTTGAGTTAAATACTTGAGTAGATTGAATTGCGATGTTCATGATATTTCAGTTGGAAATATATACAGCGAATAATCAAAGAAATGCTTACCGGTCGTACCTCTACCAGTAACCCATACGCCAGCGTTGACAATGCATGACATATATAATGGAACAATAAATGAATTAGACGTTGTGAAGTATATCCATAGACTCCCTCAATTGTTAAAGTTTGTTTTGTTTGTAAAGATATGTGCAAAGACCATGCGTCATTATTATCTTTTAAAAGCAAACGTTAGTTCAGAATCTGTCCAGAAATACCTTATTTCAATAAGGTAGACTATGTTACTATGTGCCTGTGTTACGGAGAAAAACTAATATTTAAGATGTAACATCTCACCGAGTGCAGTTCCTCATGATACTGAAAACCCTTTCCCACCAATAGGTATGAGTTGTTAATGTCACACTTCTAAGCAGAGATAGCTCCCTAAGCTGTTGACTAATTTCCCGGGACTCTATTCGCTTGCATGTTAATAAGCCATAATCAGTTTAATGCACATCTAATTTATTTATGAAATTGATGTTTCATTGTGTTCATCTTCACGTACATTAAGTAAAATTAATAACTTCGATTGTTTTTTGAACATTTCAAACACTAAGTCCCTCCAAGAAGTGATAAAAAGCTATGTAAACCATTTACTTCTGAACAAACATAGGGAATGAAGTGAATTTTATAAAAACTGACACAAAATTGAATGCAAAGAAATGCATAGCTACTGACATAAAATAGTTATAGCAGAGATATGTATACATACTGACATACTATAGTTATGGCAGAGAAAGGTATTGCGACTGACATACAAAAGTGAAGGCAGAGAAATGTATTACTACTGACACACCATGATTAAAGCATAGGAATGTATTGCTACTGACATTAAACTAGTTAAGACAGAGTCATGTATAACTACTGACATAGCACAGTGAGAACAGAGGAATGTATTGCTACTGACGCACACTATTTAAGACAGTGACTTTAATAACTACTAACACAAAATAATGATGGCAGATAAATGTTTAACTTTTGACACAAAATAGTGAAGGCAGTTAAATGTATAACTAATAAAAAAAATAATGAAGGAAGATAAAGGCGATAAATAAACTACTTACACAAAATAGTGAAGGAAGTGTAGTGTGTAATTATTGAAAATAATAAAGACAAATAAGTATGTTAGTGTTTACACACACTCATACAGAAAGGGTAGTGTGTAACTATTGACACACACGTATACAGACAGTGGAGTGCGTTACTATTAACACACAGTTATAACGATAGTGTAGTGTGTAACTATTGACACATAATTATAAAGGTAGTGTAGAGTGTGACAAGAGAATTATAACGATAGTGTAGTTGTAACTATTGACACGGAAGGGTAACGATATTTTAGTGTGTATCTATTGACAAAGAATTATACAGACAGTTTAGCGTGTTACTATTGACACACAATTATATAGATATTGTAGTGTGTAGCTATTGACAATGAACAATTAAGACAATAGTGCGCCTATACAGACTCAAAGTAGTGAAGATATAAGATGGTGTTACTACTGACAGTTAAAAGTGGGGATTGTGGGGTATGTACTAACTGATTAGCTAATTAGTTCCAGTCTCAGCTAAACATGGCCGGACCGACGGACATGTCCTGTAAAATTGTGTAAGGTCCGGCCTGTCGGTCAAATTTACAGGACTGATTGTCCGGTAAAAACAGAACGAATTTGTTGGTTTGTATAGGTTTGTTTACGTTTCTGAAAGTTTTTTGAGTTGCCAGAATAGCGATTGCGTCTTTATATACGTGCTTTTCCGTACCAACTCTCATTCTGCTGACTGAATTTTCCGAGGGCACCTGATTGGTCCATTTTTTTGCATCTTACAAATGCGGTCCAGGACGGTCCAAATCCATAACGGCCTAGTCGCTTAACAAGATAATCATAAATGCGATTATTAAATGATACATATTTCAATTTGTGTGGTTGTAAAAGCAATAGTTATGTATAATAATGATAATTGCCATTCGAACCGTTATTATCTTTGCTGGCAATGTTCATTCGTGAAAAAGGCTGGTGCCATTTATCGAGGCCGACGTCGGTTTAGGCCGTATTGACCAGACTCCTATCGGACATGCGCGTTAAGCGAAGCGTAGGTAAACACGGATCGGTTACTTTCGTTTTGGAAAATATTCTTAAGATATTACGAAGGAGCGATTCCCGGCGGGAAACGGCCAGCCTTACCTAATTCTTTATCTTTGAATATGTTTTAAGTAAACAAGACTAGTACCACGTAAGGCGTGTTTAACGTCAGATACAAATGTGTGACCTTGAAAGTAATAGCTGTTCAATCATTTATCATTTTATACCATAAACACCTTGATTCCAGCAATGAAACCACGTTATTTTACTTTTATATTCTGAAGTCGGAAGGTCCTGTAAAAATGATGTTCAATGGAAGAAAAATGGAATGATATGCAATAAACTTGAAAGTGGATCAACAAATACAAGAGACATTGCACATGCTATCATTCAAAACGACGATAAGACATTCATAATGCGACAAGTTGTGTATTTGTAAGCATTTTATATGTCAACTGAATACAGTTTGTTCACTCAGCATGCCTGTTATTATTCCTACATGAATGCTCTTAGTACATACTTATATTAAATGAGGTACTTTGCAGAGTAAAACTCTTTTCTAATACTGCTAGCTAAGACCCGCTAATGGTAAAGTTAACAATTATCCAGACATTTATAAGTCTAACAATTAGTTTAACATTATAAAAATCAATGAGGAATGGTTTTGGTTGCGGTACATTGTCTGATAGAGATGTGTATGTGTGTGAATTCGAGACATTGCATACATCGCTGATGCCATAGGCGGTGTCTATTTAAATGCGATAAGACGGTTCATATTTATTGCATAATGTACGCGCTAAATAGTTTCAACGTATTTAGTAATATATGTTTGTGTGTTGCATAAGGTAACATACTCATATACTATTGACACAGTAAGTGCTCCAAGAAGCGTATGCGTTTGTACCTTTTTCCAAGCTAAACGCAATAAAGTTGGTAAATGCAATCTTAAGCAGTAGACCGATATAGTCGTGGCTTGGTGCAGTATTTTTTACGATTTGGTTTAACGTCCAAGAATTAAACAAATACAGCTTTATTAATTGGAAAGACTAAATGCGGTTACAAAAGCTTTTGGATTGTCAAATGTCTGATGTTGATATATTGGATGAACGCAATAAAATAAGGTCTGTACAATTAAATCAAATTTGTCATTGTTTACAACATTGTCACAATCGACGTTTCTGCTATGTTAATCTCGCGATCTGGTTTTATCTTAAGATACATGCTATTCATATGGAATCGTTTTTAAGAAGTAGTCATGGTTAATATATTGAATAGACGAACATTTCCGAATGTCATTTAACAACCATTCACATTCGAAGTTTAAGACGAAATTCCCGAAATATTAACGATAATGCAGACGTTTCAAATATCAAACCATTAATTTTAATTCCGCGATTATGCTGCGCCATTCCATATTGTATTGTATATGATTGAACGTACTGATCAAGCGGGATATATTTGGTAAACATATATGAACCATATGCATGCTTATTGTAAGTGCAAAACAACATAAAGTAATTCTTGCTGTTATCTCTCATCGAAATTCCAGACAAAAATCATATTTAGGTAACGTTCATAGCTAGGTCCATATTTGTAGTATATAGTGTTTTTATATGATTGAATATTTGCATAACGTTCATTCGGTTAATAAACGTTTTTACGTTATTGGGAGTGGGAGCGTGTGTGTGCGTGTGCGTGCGTTTTTGTGTGCGTGTGCTTGTTATGCATTTTTCGTTGCTAAATGTGTATTTTTAACTTTTGACAATGTATTGTCCTCATGCGCCTTATAAGGCGTATTGGATTGAAATAACACCAACCTACATTTGTGTACACGTAAAAACATCAAACATCTCAAATATAAAATACACTATTTGCAAATAAAAGCCATATTATTAGTAAATATTCATACTATACATGCATATTGTAAAGTATTGAAGAAAATATGGGTATTGTTTACACGTGTGTGTTGCCACTCTTTCTAACAGACTATTCCCCTGCTCTCCAACCCAATCTCTGCTTTCAACATATGGTGTAGGATTCTATTTTTGTTTTAAGTATTATATTATATATTGAACAGTAGTTATATTGCGTATTTGCTTTGAAAACAAAGTGTATACGTTAAGGTTAATAACAAAACATAACTTACCAAAATGTAAAAATATACAAAGGGAAAATGACTGTACCTCTTGGCTCGGCTATCACCAAGTGGTTGATTATCAACACAAGGATTTGATCAATCTAGGCTGGTTTCAGTCAAATCTCTGAGCGGATGTTGAAAACGTCGACAGGCAAGTAACATTAAGCTTATTTAACAATACAATGTTTGATTTGAGGAGGAATGGTTGATAATGTACATCAAGAAATTGTGCAAAATACTTCTTTTAAGAAATACAGTGTACATTTGAAATAGCCGCATTATTTTCCTGATTTTGTCAAATAATGTTGGTGTTTGTTTCGGTTTCATAATTCCATCAAAGGATACAGTCTTCGTAATCTGAAATATATCGATTCATCAGACAGGTTGTCATAAATTGGACATAATTTTAGAACGAATATCCATGGAGTACAATGTATCATCTTCAAGCATGGTGAAAAGACACACAAATCTGTGTAAGATTGGAAATAAGGTTTATTTCTCGACAGCATACCCCAACGTCAATTCAATGATCGACCGTTATATGTTCTGTTCCTTTTAAGATATCGGTATTATGGAATCGGTATATAAACTTGAATATGTAACATTTCCTGGCAATTATATCTAACAATTGAAGACACACCCGAACAAATGTATACCAAACTATTGTGCTAATGAAAATATTTGTGCGTTAGAACATCCGAGCTATTCTCGAAAGTTATTTATGACGATGAGTCACCATACTACTTAAATCGCCGCCTGACGTCGTCAAAATGTTAATAAAAGCTGTTTTTCAAATTGTGTTACAAATATACCAATATTTAGACGACTGTCTGGCAGGTGGCCTTCTCCCACAATATATTTTTAATATATCTTGTGATATAGTCTTTTTCTAATGGATAGGTTTTAAAAAATTGATTTAAAAAACAACAACAACTAATCCGACTTGTAAATAAAATAGTGTTTATATATGGAATACCATCTAACTTATTATGTGATTGCAATGAATTAACGTGGAAGTCATAGAGGCTCTACTTAAAGAAGCAATATTCGTTCAAAAAACTATATCCGTTGACATGACAGCCACAGTACGCCCTTTAACAGTATTACATGGTGGTTGCGGTCTGAATCAAAAGGTTGTTCATAGTTGATCCCAGGTGTGCACTAATTTTCGAGTTTGAAATGTGTTCAAATAAAGGTTTCTTAAATAAGGTATATATGGTATTAAAGTTGTTCAGGTGAAAGGCCATTTGAACCATAGGTTTATATAAACGAATGTTAGAGCGCATGGACGTACAACTCAACGTAGCTAACATTGCAGGACAACCCTCTTTCCAGTATTTCATTTGGCACACATGTAAAAATAAACACTGACCGTATGACAAGTAAAACGTCAAAACTATTATAAATGAAAACAGAAAAAAACAGTTTGGGGGTGTTCAATGTACGTAATACTGGTTAATTTAGTGGTAATTGCTTAGATAAACCATTTATTTTGATTGCACATATATTTTATTTACTGATATTTCCGAACAGTTTAATGCCAAAGCGGTCGCCAATGCTCCTGCTGAAAACAATATTTGTTTGATTTCAAGGCCAGCCGTGTATTTGCCCAAACAGAAACCTTTTTTGTATTCAATACAAGGCATACAACGTATACATGTATATGATCATGAAACAAAGTGAAACCATGTAGCAACAAAAATGTTCAGACATGTTATACAAGCTATGCTAATATATATATTTTTTGACCTTGTGGTTTCCTTACGCAAAAAAGGTTCATATGTATTTTTGGTTGCTTTTGATAGATGTTTTTTTTTAGAAAAAAAAGAGAAAATTCCAAATCAAACAGAATAGTTATGAATACGGATGAGTTTCATAAAGTGGGTAGAAAGCATACTGGACTTGTTTATGAAAGTTTAATGTGTTTTCATTTTTGTTCAAATATATAAAGTGTATCATTGTTTAGGGCTATTTCTTTTTTCAATTTTAATCTTCAGTTTTACATAATTGATGAAGCAGTTTATTAAAGGTAGTTGTTTTTTGCATTTCATACTGAATATTAAATATTTCATTAATATAACTATGTAATTCACAGCGTTATTAACCTCTTGTATTTTAAAGGTATTTACTCCTATACTGATGTCTAAGAGAGATAGTTTAACATTTAATTGTTGTTTCTCTAGAAAGGTTGCCAATTGATTCCACAGAGGTTAAATATGTTTAAACTCCCAGAAAAGGTGTTCTATTGTTTTAATATGTTCACTGCACATATCACATAGAATTGTGTTGGATAGGTTGCACTTAACAAGATATTTATTTGTAGCTATGATCCTATGGATGTATTTATATTGAACATTTCTCAGTGTGCTATCAGTAGTTGATTTATATGGCATGACAAATATTTGTTTCCAATTTAATTCTTTTTTTCCAAGAAGGTTTTGCCATTTAGTTTGAGCTGTAGAGATTTCGGCAGGGGTTTTAATTTGAAGTGTGTAAAATAAAGCCGCTAATATATGTTTATATAACTTTTGTATACAGTCTTTGTTTGTTCTTTTAATGGAAAACATAACACTATTATTAGGTGCATATTTACACTTTACACATTCGGGACTTGCATAGTTGTATAACCTGTAAGAGGCTATTACACACACAAATCATCATTATCTTCGTTAAGGCTGACATTTTAAAAGACTATGTTAGTGCGGACCCAAGATCCTCCGATAAATCAAAGGGAAAGGTATTCAAGCTACGTTGATGAAACTCGCACTTTGTTGACGCCATGCATCCAATAAATAATTATACCGTTTTTAAGTGAGGTTAAACAAACAAATGTATTTGCTAGTCAATTAACGTGTGTATCGTAGAATTTTGAAGAATTAACTAACTGAAGTAAGACGGCATTGGGTTCGGTAAAAAGGCACTGAAACTATTTTGCTAGATGTAAAAAAATTAACACATTTTTGTGAGGCACTGCACTCCTTATAATGGTAAATTGATGCAATTTTTCACAATTATACTAAGTGAGTTTTCATACAAAATTGACTGCCTTGCGGATACATATCTATCAGAAAAAATAAATGCTTTTGTATTATAATAACATTTAATAAATGTGGTTAACTACTTACTGCGCTAGTGTGATTAATTATAAGTTTAAATGAAGGAGCAATTACATTTTCATTTTAAATGTACCTATTAGAAAAGAAAATAGATTACTGCAATACATTCCTTCAAACAAGTACAGCTAGTGAATTCATTACATCTATAATGAGTTATAACAGCGCGTCTTGATGCATAGTGAGATATTATATAAAATATGTGTGTAATATGTAAATACAAGCGCATTGATTATAAGTTATAGCCGAGTTTACCGTGTATGATAATAATATAGCTGTTTCGTGCTGTGAGAAAAAAAAGTTTAATGCATGCACGTTTAGTGTCGTCCCTGATCAGCCAGTGCGGAGTTTAGGCACAGTCATTAAACCCCTTTTTTACAGAGCACGGCTCAATTATTTGTATTAAGTATCCATGGAATATTTGTGCTTTTAAGTTTGTTTGAATTCACTAGTTCACCATTGGATAAAGTGTAGGTAGAGATAATCGTTATCGTATGTCGTGCAGTATAAGTTATTCCATATATTATCTATTGTCATCTCAAAAAGCCATTCATGCCGTACTAAGAATGAAATTCCATTTTGCCGAGAGATTTTTTTGTTGTTCGGTGTAATCGTTATCCACTTTTTCAAACGTTTTCGTAAACCACTGTCTTGACGTCTCGTAAATAAAAGTGTGTAAAGCGTAAAACTTAAACTGGAATACAATATATATATATTGTCCTTACTGGAAAGTTAATCACACAATAGTACAAATCACTTTGTTACAAACTAACGTATTATAAATTTATAGAATGGTATAGAGAAAAAACATGGTGTGCATTTTCGCATAATCTGAATCCCACAGGAAAGAAATTGTTGTAAGGAAAGGCATTCATTTCAATATATTTACAAATTGAAATTGCCAATACGAGTTGAATGTTCTTAATGAAATTACAGGAAAGGAACATCATGTTTTCGGAATACTTTGGTGCAAACATTTTAAATCAAAATGTTCATTTTAAACTTAAAAGTGTCGGCGATTGGCTAATCGTACATTTCAGAAGATAGTACAGTATATAATACACCAACAAGATAGAACAGTGATGTTCGTTCTACAAAAACGCCATGTTTATTTTACATTCTCTTGATGTATATACTTATTGTAGTGTAATTAGTGCGTATTAAAATATTTCTTGAAAATGTATGTAACTCTCTCAAATATACTTGTTTATAACATGACCTACGCTCCAAGAGTGAAATAACGTAATGCTCAATTTTGTTTATTACACGGGTGTTATTACACTAGTTATAAAACTGTGAAATGGCGTCATTATTTTCCGTTATTACGTCATTTTCCAGAAAATTTCTTCAGTTAAACTCTTTTGCAATCTAAATAAACGGTGAAAAGAGCATAACATAAAAAGAAAATGTGTTGGTCATGTTATAAATATAATCTTAGTTCGTGGTCATTGTGTATTGAATTTATTATACTCGACATCTAAATAAAAATTAAAAAAAACTCGGAAAGCCTCGTTTTTATCTTTATTTAGATGACTTGTTTATATGTAAATATACTATATAACGTATTATTCAGTACGGAATATTACTAAATTGTATATATACAATTCAGTAATAATCCGTACTGAATAATAAGTTATATAATGCATTCGTTGACTTCCTCAAATGTTTTGTAATGTTTGAACAGATGGGTGCATTATATTTAAAGGAAACACTCGAGTGTCAACTGTGTTTTCTAAACTTGTAATAGTGTTATATATCAACAATTAGTTAGTGTCAAATATATAGATCATGATTGCTCTTAATCAAATTGATAATTTAATCAAGTGCTGTATTTGATTCTTTTCTATAGTTATGCAAAATAACTGTTTTAAATTCGCAAGTGTATTATAGTTGATAGAGGACAGCGTACTTCACAGACAATATTGCTATTGCTAACTCTATTGTAGTACGACGCTCGTATTGTGCGTCATAACCGCATGAATGTGTCACCTTAGCACATTTGAGATGTATGAGCACTAAGTTCAGATAGGCAATTTAATATTGTCAGTCACCTCCAATTTATGTATTCCATCGTAAACAATCTAATAGATACAAGTCTGTTCAGGAACAGCTGGAGACAAACGGTGTCATGTTCTTATGATGGCTTTAAAGATGGTGTTTTGTTGAGGAATTCGAAATCATAAAAATGATTAATTTCAGAAATAACTTATGCGTTTTTGTAATATGTGTTCAATGTTTTGACATTGATAATCGTATCATTTAATAAAATGCAATGCGGTCCAATCCTTGTATACTGCTATATATTCAAACCTATTGCATGATGGCTTCTCATAAACTTAAAACTTCACTTCAACTAAAGAAACCCACATTTCATTTGGGTTAATTCTTTCAAAACTCGAAGGAAATACGTATGAAATTTACACAAATAAATATCGCTCGTTGATAAAAAGAAAAAAATGCAATGCTTACATTGCCTTTGACACGGACTATATTTTACAGATTTATTAATGAAGAGTTAATTGGTTAAGTGTTTTTGTAACAACTTTAGTTCTATTATAACCAAAACAAATACCGCGTTTAAAACGGGTTTCCAATTTTAAGTACATTAAATCTCAGTTATTATCGGGCTATGACCGGTTATCATTATGTTATAATGTCATAAATTATGCTTCCATTGACAAAACATGTTTTTAAAGAATATATTACATATTTATCATGCAGTATAAAGAAGTGAAACTCCAGCTGCTAGAGCAGTATTGAATTTTCATTAAACACAATTAGTTGGTCCTTTATTTAAGGCAAGTGACCGATTGCCCAAACAGTACAAAACAGCACAATACAGCACAATACAAACCAACATAAACACAAAATATGAATAAAGCTGGGGTCACCGCCTTGGAACGGTCAATGCAAAGCATTGGGGGTTTTAAGGCATCCGTTTTATTGCTGCATAATGTAGTATAAGAAAATGAATATGTACGATCTGCTTGTGGGGTATGATCGACATAGTAGCAATGATAAATTGATCCTTATATTGATAACCAATTTGGCATCTTCCGTCATAGACCAGATATAAAGCCGGACGCGTTATAAATTGAAATATACGGCATACATAATCCGTCTCGAATAAACTTTCATGAATATTACGTCTACGAGCTAACACATTGTTTACAATAATCTTCTGTGTTTCGCAATCATTTTAAAGTATATAAGCATATAACACTGGTTTTCGGCTTGGACATTGCGACCGGTGTCATATTAATCAACACATCTCTTTTTGTACTGCTGATGCATTAAGGAGCGCGCTAAATTATACAATTCATATGTGTTGATTTCATCAATCGTCCATGAAACTCCAATCCGTCGATACAAGTGAAATAAGGTGATCTTCACCCCAAAGTCTATTACATTCTCTGTGCTACAGGGTCATTTACTGTGAATCAAAAGTGAGGCATCCGTCTCTATGAGTGCGACAAAGCAAGAAGCATTTCGTTCTCAGCTTTGTGTGTATATTATATTTGACATTGCAAGTTTCCTGAAGTTTCATGCTATACGATATCAACAGGATTTATTATTAATTATACAAAATATGAATAAACTTGCTCCGATATTTCTTAATGTGTTTATTTTATCGACGACGTTAAAGTATAGTTTGAAGATGATTTACAAAGAATCGAATCAAATTCATTTCGGATATTGGATTTTGATTAATATTTAAAAGGTATATAATAATACAATAAAACGCTCTGACCGGTCAATTTATTTATTAAACCGTGTACTGCTTTTTGTGATAAGCATTGCATACAAACATTTAAAAAGTGGCTTTAAATTTAATGCATTAAATAATTTAAAATAGATCGGCATATCGTTGTACTTTTAATGATATCAGTGTTGGTGCATGTGTCACTGAGCGTGTTGTGTATTTAATTATGTCTGATTAATGAAATAAAAGCTCATATTGGATCGTCGATCGTTTATACAGTTTCAGCTGTACTCGATGTTTATATTATAAGTTGTGTGAAGTTTTTTTACTGTAAGTGATGTTTGTTTAATCAATACAAATCACCGCTGGCAAAGACTGAATATGGCCGCAACAAATAAGAATGTAGAATTTGATAGTCAACACGTGAAAGTAACTATATTGTTAAAAGCGTGAACTGTTAAATTAAATAAAGAATTTATTCAAATTAATCATCAAAAATTAGTCATCTTTCAGACAGTAAAATTGCACACGAGAATATTTATCAATATTTACATTCAGTTTCAAGCTCCCAGAGCAAAAATGACATATGTAGCTGAATGCTCCGAAATACAAGAAGAAACTGTGAGATAGGAGTGGACATATGTCAACTGAGAAAGCAAAGTGACAAACGGTGTATTTCGTAAATATCAATTATATCGTATGGTTCATAGTTATACGTAAGGGGTTATCTTATAGACCAATTAAAGTGCTAATGGATCAACAGTGGAACAACCAACCACGAGAGTATGTATTTCTGTTAGGTTATTCAGTATAATTGTGCTGAAATATATATACAACACTATCCGGGTTACAGCAAAGTGTGCGTTTTTGTGTATGCTTGTAGCGTTGCATTTTCTTCGACATGCACTCGGTATAATACCAAAGTTATCATAAACGTTTTATAAGCAACGAGCTAGTTTTTATTAGAATACAAACGAACATGAAGGAGGGATTGAGCATTTCTTACGCATATCGGCTAGGCCATATTTCATTAAATATTTTGCAAACCATATAATCATACGGGTATGCAAAACTTATATAAGTTCTTTATTTGTTTAGGGATTGTTGTGAACATTGCATACTTTGCATTATATTCATTGTTTGCTGTTGCGTATTGATTTATTGGTTGTAATTGATAACGGACTCTCCCCCCGCTAAATTCAGGGGCGTTCCTAGGCATCCTGTAATCGGTCTTTTTCAAGCAAGAAATTGATGAATAAAATTGCCAAAACTTGGCTGAAAGATAAAAGCAAAACGCATCATCTGCAATGAATTTTCCAAAATTTTTGTAGTGAGACACCCCCAAGCAGGAGGGGGGGACCCCCTCCCGCACCGACCCTCCGCTCGCAGCTTCGCAGCTCGATCGTGCCTATAGCTAAAATAGCCTCATGAACGCCCCTGAAATTGATTGCTATACACAAAGCACAAAACCAATAACGCACTGCAAACTATTAGGTCACCATGGGAATATGTTTTTAATATAAAGATAAATCGGGATTTTTCGAAAACGGTATATGTAAACATAAAATTTATTGCTTTATTGAATTCAAGTGATATTAATGCAATAAAATCTGCTTTAATTCAGAAATATAATCAAAAGATTGGAAAAGTTGTCCACATGACATATATAGTTTGATTAAAAAAACTATAATACATTAGTTAAATAGTGTTGATAGTTATCACCTTTACATTTATTTATACACTCTTAAAGATAGAATATATAGGCAAGAATGTATCACAAGCGTTTGACATCATAGTAATTGTACATTCTGCTGCTACGTTTTTTAATCAGATGAATATTAAAAATGGAACTGTTTAAAGCTGTTTGGCAAGTTTAGAGAATTGACTTATCTTGTTTTTCTTTTGATTAAAAATAGTACGCGCTATATACTAACGTATATGTATACACAAACATGTGTTATCACTGTTTGTAAATAAGACATTTTTATCAAAGGAGGGCCACCCGCGAGTTATACATATATATGGTTTGTTCATGTACGAGTTATTTAATATTCACCTTTATATTAATGTAAGTATTTCATTTATTATGAATTTGATCTAAAGTAAATAACAAACTTGCAAAGTAGTATACTATAGAATGATTTTGATTAGTGAAAATAACAAATATAGTGTGTTTTTTTAATTAATTGACATAATATTTAATACAAAACCATACATGTATTATAATCACAGCTGTTAAGCATAATAATTAATGTAGCTTTGTAATACAATTGCCATTAAAAAACTTGTAACAAGGGAAGAAGAAGCATGAGCCCTGTATTGTAATATATTATCTGACAGACCGTCATTAAATGTATGAAACGTCGAATATCCGAAAAATACTATACATAAAGCCAATCTAATATGTTTACAAATTGTTCAGATGAAACAAAATTGACAAGTGCGTGTAATGAAAGATGATTCATATCTTAAATGATTTATGTATTGACCAACTGTGTTTTGATAAAGACACCTCCTCATTGTTTGTTTAATAAACATATGAAATAAAACATAAACATACACAAACACTTCCCACACGTCCATACCATATTGCAAATAGTAGCTACGTAGCTAAATTATCAGTATCAAATATGTTCATATCATCAGTGATAAACAGGTAACTTGTATAAAGCAGAAACAGAAAAAGTGCTCAAATTGATACTGATATGACCGTCAGAAACGAATAGCGATTGTGATCAAATTGATTAAAAACAATACTAAGCTCCATAAAAATGCCCGAACTCGTTTTGTTAGCGCCGATTATACCTGTATGAGTATTCAATGCATTTTGAAAAAGTAATATCGTTACAAACAGCTTGTACACTTAGAAACAATAAAGTGTTTATACTATTGCCAAAAATATACACTCATGTGTAATCATATTACATCAATGGCGACCAAGATTGTTTGAAGGCAAAACTGTACACAATTTACTGGAATACTGCAGCGTCAGTACTTATCGAGCCCTTTTTGAATATAATACTGGTACAGCTATTTGAAGCAAGCCCGGGTAATGTTGTAAGTTTCATACAATTCGGATTCAAATGTTGTGTTTTAGTATTTATGAATTCATAAAATTAAGCAATCGTTTCAATCGTGTTAATATGACAAGTTCAATCGATAATAGCATATGTGGAAGATATTTTTTTTTAACCGTGCATTTGAACAATGGACACTGATCTTTGTATTTTGTATATTCAAATTTTCGTAAAGTTCGATAAAATTTAATATTTCGACACATTAGGTAAACTACAAACTGTTTACGGATAAAATAATGATACAGTTCATTTGACTGATATTATAAACGATATACACATATAATATAAGTCGTATTCACATGTATTGGACCATCGGATATTGAGCCTAGGGACTTTGTTTTATGCATTAGCTATGCTTATCTTTCAACAATATAGAAATATAATGTACACTTATAAGTATAACGGAAACCTACAGGAGACAGTGAATTCAGTAATGTATGGGAGATTTGGGGCAAAATTCATCATCATGGAGTGATTAGGTCTCTGTTAACATTTCATTGAATGCATATAGTACGAAACTGTTATCTAGATTTTCTTTTACGGCTTATTTGAAAACAAATAACGTTTGTTACGAAACTTCTGTTATGAAAATGTATCCGATTTCGATAATCCGTTACCACTTGCAACACACAAGACACAACTACCAAACAGGTTTTTCTCATACAATGTTTCTATTCAATATTACACAGCTGCACATATATTGGAGTGTGCAAAGCGTTTTCGTATGACGCGCAAAATAATGCATTGTATTGACAGATTATCATAATCCCCGGAATAGGCTACATTACGCGCAGAGAGTTTTGATGCTGTTATGTAATCTTCATCATTTTTTGTGCAAAAAACAATTCTCAAAACCCTGATCTCAATACGTATTGAGCAACCCGTAATAATACTTGTATACAAAGCATGCATGAGACGGTAAAGGAAATAAAAAGGGTTGCCCTATGTTAAGCAACAAATTTAACAAATAACTTTGTTCCGGACTGACGTAATGTATAATCAGAGAATTTAATAGAGAAGACAAATGGTATGCGTTTTGAGTTATTTAAATTCCACAGGAGAGTGTTTAATTTTAAGATCGGCATTAAATTATATAGAATGAAACATTTAACTTACTCGTTCGATATAAATGTACTTAGTGAACTTAACCTAAAGGCCATTACTTATGGGGAAGATGATGAACTGTTTTATTTAATAAAAACAAATGAGCAACGGTTAAACATTTAACCGGTTTTTTAACTTTTTAAGAATAAATCACATCCGAAAGTGGTAAACAAAAACATAAATGTATTACTAGTATATAGCACTGTACGTCTGCAAATATGTATTTATTTATTCTGAATACACCGTTCACCAAAAGCACATGCTGCATACTCACGTGCTATTTCTTTTTATCTCATATCGAACAGAATATTCGTGTTATATTTGCTCAGCCCGTTATCATGGAGTCTGTGTACTGTGTCCATATTAAGCGGTTAGTTATTTCATAAATTCTTCGTATCTTAAATAACGTCATGGAGTGCAAATAGATGACGTTATCGAATACACAATTTTAAACTGTATTCCTTTAACAAATTTAATATAAAGGGTACTATGTGATTAACACGGAACTCGCGTAAATGATACTATTGACAAGTGGGCCTTCTGTTAGAAGAATAGTATATTAATTAAAAAGTGTGTATATTGTGTATATCTCTGCGTTGTAAAGTGGAACTCATAACCAATTACGCGGGGGCATTTTGAGTGAATAAATCGTTATAAAACACCGCATGTACACAATATTACAAAACTCGAAGTTATCATATGAGCGTTTTATTATATACGCACATAATTATATCAAAGAATGTTACATATCTATACATATTTTTGCTGTCAATATTTTAACTGTCGAGTTATTTTCAAAAAAATCTAATGCATTCATCATTGTTTAAATTTGCATATTGTATTTGTAGTAATAGCACTTTGGAGGAAACAGTAATACTTGTCATTTACAATTCTCTAAAATATTAATTATAGGCTTTTTTATTATAAACCTGATTTATAGAGCGCTTTTTTCATGTAAAAAAAACACGTTCAAAGGCGCTGTACAATAATGAATACATATCATAATCTTGTAAAAACATAAAATAACCATAACATTGTAAAATAATTTAAAATCTAACTAAGCATATGATAAGAAACTCGTAGCCTGGTAAAACAATAGAATCAATAAAATCTTCACATGAAACATTACTATTATAAAAGGGATTAACATTAAAACAACAATTGTGGACTATCCAAGTACATTAGCAGTTTATCGCATCTGAAGTGCCAATATTGATTTAATCAGTTTCCGTAGACCAGCACGAAGTAGTGGGTCTTTAATTGTCTTTTGAAACACAGGAGTGTTTGACAGTCTCTAGCATATATAGGCAGTGAGTTCCACAATTTCGGAGCAACTGATTTGAAGCTCCTTTCCCCGTAATTCACTTGTTTGCTTTTCGAGGGTACCAGTGCCATCGATTGGTGTGCTGAACGTAGATTACGCGTTGGTCTATTGACATCTATCATGTCCTTGATATACGCTGGAGATTGGCCATGTAGAGCTTTAAATGAAAGTGTCATTATTTTATAGTTCACTCTGTACTGTACAGGTAGCCAATGGAGGTCCTTCAAAGTCGGTGTGATGTGACTGTACTTTGATGATCTAGTTATTATTCTGGCAGCAGTATTCTGAACAAACTGCAATTTGTTGATCGTATGCTGGGGAATTCCGTACAGCAGAGCATTGCAGTAGTCCAGTCGAGATGTTACTAACGCATTTACCAGGGTTTTGGTGGCATCTGTGTTGATATATTGCCGAATGCGACCAATTTTCCTTAACTGAGTGTAGGTGGATCTACAGAGAGAATTTACATGCTGATCCATGTTTTTGACGATTTTAAAACATTTCAATTATAAAGCCTTTGATTAATTTCGCGAGTTCTGTTGTCATGTTGTGTATTTTCTTATATGACGGGGATTGTGAATATAATGTATACAAAGTATATGAGCACGGATGGCCGAGTGGTTTCAGCGCTTGACTTTTACTCCTAGGTCAGTGTTTCGAGCCCAATTGTGGATTATTTTATTTATTCGATTTTATTATCATTGTTTGATACTGTATACATTCAGTCCGAATGTTAACATATATAAATATGCATCATTTAAAGACAAACATTATAACGTACAAAAATATGTTAAATGTCCCTTTAATCAAATACAAATAAATTTAAAATCGTTTTATATGATTTATGTATTACATATATAAGGAATTCCAAACACCAATATAAAACTTTAAGAGCGCGTTCATAATGGTACAATAAAGAGAATGGCATCAGCCTAAAACATGTAATCAAATAATGCATGCCCAACGGAACACGTAATTTATGTCATTTAAAACAACTGTGCGGTTCCACAACTGTAAAATAAATCAACATGTTTTTATTTCCGCATACAAACTCTATGATGAAGTATTTCCACTAGCTTTGTATTAGCCTTTCACATTAAGGCAATGCATCTCAGAGTGAACTTAATTCGGAAATAAAAAGGAGGAACAATCGATACAAAAATATAATAATGGTATCATTATGTAGTAATGTTATGTAGTTTTCCGAAGACGGTTAGAAAAAAGTATGTTTTGTTTTTATATTGTACGAATTGCTGCGAAAAGTATTTATTGCAATGAAGGGACATCACAATTTAATAACACAAACATTCTGAATAATTTGAAATTGGCGAATAATTAAACTGTTCTATCACACAATAAGCAAATCACACTATAAAAACAACGAAATTAACTTTTCTTTTTATTGGTGTTCGTTTTCGTTTTTGGTAATAATGAGAGGAAATTGTGTTTGTATTCATATGTTAATATAATGTATTATTATATTTCTACAATTGATGACAATGCAGTTGTGTATGAATGAGTTAAATGGCTTTTGAGTACATGCCATGAACAATTTAAAATATTTGTATTCTTTATGACGATCGATGCTAGACGATAGTTAATCATAATCAATCAACCATTCGTCAGCCTTGCCAAGGTTTTATCACAAATACTTACATAATACAAAGAATCGAATACTATGACGAAGAGTATGTTTGTGTACACCCTTAATTGTTGGATAATGTTTTTGAATATAAACTGGCCTGCGACATTGATCCAACTAAATCTATGTCAACACGTATTTATAGTATTAATTGATGTCAAACAATATAAATGCACTTCAAGTTAAATCTTCTGCAAATATATATTTATCCCATTTGTATATCGACATTGACCGTATAACACCCCATGGAATAAACTAATCTGTATCCCATCGTGTTGAATATACCTGTCGCGTGCTAGGACTACTTTTTGGTTTAAACACTATTTATTTAGTTCATTGAAAGTACATATAAGCAATACAATACAAACATATATATTATATTTGAGCAATATGCTAGGCAGGCATAATTGCAGTATTGCTTTACATAAAGGCTGTAAAATACAATTGGACAGAATTGAGAAGGAAGCTCGAGGCTTATACTATGTCTCTCTTCTGTCAGTTAGAAGCGCTGCTGTAATGGTGTAAACAACCAAACGTATAACAACTGTTTAAAGACATGTCAAAATTTCGCACAATATATTACAGTGATAGATAATTGCATGCTGGTTAGAAATGTAAAAATACTATAACTTATAATACAAAAAGTATAACAGAGTTATGTAGATAGCATAAGAGCTAATAAGTGAAGAAGGAAAGGGATAGCAGTGGAAGAGTAGAGTTTCAGAATAAGAGAAGTTGCGGTAAGATGGAAGCAGTTGCGGGAACGGGGCATCGTTAGCAGAATATGGTTTATTCCTGAGATAGAAATGGTTTAGAATCTATGACTATCTCGGATGAAAGACTGAACATGTTTGAATATTAATGAATTTACTTCATATGAGCCGTCTTTAACACCGAACAGAAGAAGTTGCAAAGTAATGGGTAAGAATCTAGACATATTGTTAAAAAGGATAACTCTTTTATCTGTATAAATGGGACAATTGAAGAAAAAGTGATATGTGTCTTCAATCGCACCGCATTGACGCATTGACAGTATGGACTTTGTACAATGTTTTTTGAGTACAAATGTTCATTTAAACTGCTACAATGCATTCGTAAACGCGCATGTAGAATATTAGATGTCCGCTCCCCATCGTAGAAATGCTGGGGAATTATTTTCTTATCTTTGCTAAGATTTGCTTTGAATGCAGAGAGAGAAGGAGCCGTTCTCACCAATTCCGGTAAATTGTTCCATAAGTTTATAGTTGATGGTAGGAAAGATCGTGTAAAAAGTTGTGATTTGCATTGGATACTGCGAATGTTGTTAGAATTACGAAGTGGATAAGCAGATCTTTCTCCCACACTAGAGGGGATAAGTGTGCACAAGTATGGGGGTGCTAGTGAAATATACATTTTATAGAATTGGGTAAGTTTATGTTTTGTTCTCCTATTTTTTAATGGTTCGAGAGCAGTTTCATTGTATAGGTTTTGCAAGGATGCCAAACTTGTTCCCCCGCTGATTATCCTTGCTGCTTCCTGTTGAATCTTCTCAAGTTATATTTCATCTTGTGTATTAATGTTATCCCATACTATATCAGCGTATTCAAGAATTGGTCTAATAAATGTTGTGTAAATCGATAGAAGGGACTTTCTATCGAGCGTAAACTTGAACGTTCGCATTACATTGAGTCTTTGCCATGCTTTCTTCTTGACTGATTCAATATGGTCATGCCAGGAACATGTATCAGAAAAAGTTAAGCCTAGGTGCTTGTGAGACGAAACATCAGTGATTTGGCAGTCGTTTAAGAAGAGAGGGGGATGGATTGGGCGGTTGATTTTTCTAGATATAACTAAGGATTCGGTTTTGGATGGATTGAAGGTTACCAACCACTTATCAGCCCAGGAATGAATTTTTGCAAGATCAGTGTTAAGATGATTAGCTGCATCAACAGGGTTGTCGACGATGATATATAGCGTGGTGTCGTCTGCAAATAGGCGAATTGGACAGTGTATATCTCGTACTATGTCATTTATATAAATGAGAAAGAGGAGGGCCCTAATATAGACCCTTGAGGGACACCAGCGTTTATGGGTAATGGGTCAGATCGGCAGCCAGAGATTACAACACACTGGGTCCTCTCGTGTAGGTAGTCTTTTAACCAAGATAGAAGATTGCCCGAGATACGACTAAGCCGGAGCTTGTGGATAAGTCCTTCATGTCATACTCTGTCGAAGGCCTTAGAAATGTCGCAAAAAACGGCTCGAACCTCTTTCCCTTCGTCAAGGGCTTTACAAAAGGAGTGATACACAGAGATTAATTGGTTCACAGTGGAATCTTTTGGAATGAATCCTGATTGAGATGGGGTTATATATTCAATAGCCCTTAAATGGTTAAAAATATATTTGTGGAGAATTCTCTCGAGACATTTACTTAAAACACTTAAAAGGGAGATCGGTCTGTAATTTTCAACATCCTGAGGATCAGACTTTTTGTGAAGTGCACAAACAATTGCTTTTTTCCAGCTCCGTGGGACCCTTCCATTACTAATAGAAAAATTGAAAAGATTTTGTAGTGGACCTGAAATCTCAGATGCAATTTGCTTCAGAACTTGACTATTTATTTGGTCTGGACCTGATGCCTTTCCCGTTTTCAAAACTTTAATGGAATCCAAGACATCTTGACGGGAAATAATGAGATCTTCAAAGACGGGACAATCTGGCTCTTGGGAATGTAGGTTGTGCATATGCGTACTTGGTGTAGTTAAAGTAGTTTGAGATTGGAAGAATGAATTAAGAATATTTGCTTTATCAAGGGGTGACTCATATATGGTACCATTAAGAATTAAGGGAGGCAACTCGTTTTGTGTTGTGTTTTTATTTGTGATTTTTTTTATTATTTTCCAGAAGTCGGATGATGAGTGTTGATTTTCACGTATAAGTTAAGCGAGATTTTCAAAGTGCACTTTTTTCGCTGATCTGACAAGATTATTAACAATATTACGTTGTAGGCGAAAAACGTGCCAGTGTCGGTCTAAATTGGTAGCCTTGGCTTTTTTGTATGCTCGTTTGCGGCGTCGGATTTCCTTACGAATATAAGTATGTAGCCATGGAGGATCGGCTGTTCTTATTTAACATATTTTGTTCGGGATTGTAGCTTCGCAGAGACTGATAAGTTTACGTGTGAAATTTGAAGTATATATGTCAATATTATTATCACAACAACTGTTCCAATCGAAATTCTGCACAAGTTGTCTTAGATTAGTGTAGTCCCCATCTTTATATCGCCATATTTTACGTTTAAAATTAGATCCAGCTATTCTATTGAAGTTTATGACGCAGTAGACTGGGCAATGAAATCGAAGTTGCTGGTTAAGAAAGGGTTCTCCAACGCCGCTTTTTAGCACTTTCAAGGAAGATGTTACTATAAAAAGATCAAGAATGGAATTCGAGGTTTCAGTAAAATGTGTAGGTTCTTTAATAATCTGTGTGAGATTATACTGTAAAAGCAGGGAGTCCATTTTGATCCTGCACTGTGGTTTATTCATGTCAAGATTAAAATCACCTGTGATAACAATATTCTCAATACCGGTGTCAACGGCTAGTGAGATCGAATCGTTTATGCATTCTAGTAGATAAGGAGAAGAGTTTGGTGGTCTGTAGAAAGAGCCAGATAAAAGACGCCTTCCCTTTATACGTAGTTCGACCCATAGACATTCTAGATCATCATTTTGTAGGTCAGGTCGCTCAATGGCAAAGAGATCGGATTTTACGTATACTAGTATACCTCCATGGGGATCGTTTCTTCTATCCCGTCTGAACGGCTTAAGATAAGAAGGGAAAAGTAGGTCGTCAGTGTCAACTGTTGAGCTGAGCCAAGTTTCAGTAAGCACTATAATATCAAAATTTTTGAGATCTGCATACAGAATATCTTTCTTGGCGAGGTAGCTCTGAACGTTGTAATGAACAATTTTTAGATTATGGGCAAATGCATCATTTATTGAAGATGAGAAAGATATACCCGAAGAAGAGGATGACATATCAAGGGAGCTGTCGGGTCCAGGATTTGGATGGACATCGCCTCCTCTAAGAAGAAGGATTGCCAGCCAGCAAACTAACTCGAACATATTCATTTGTTGAAGTCCTTTACTTTTCATTGTACGTGAGTGGAACAAACCTATCCTCATCCTGTACACTCCTATGTCAGTGTACATTATGTAATGCTGAGTGCAAGAAATAATTGGATGAGGAAAAAGCTATCGTGACTACTTTTTATTCTACCACTGAATGATTTATCCTAAGACATCTCTAGAGTCGATAAAACTTTAGCTTTAAAATTATACGACCTACAACCTTTAGATCTAGTAAAGGATAATTAATAGTTCGCCCTCCGTATAATGCATCAGCTGATTGATGGCGCCATAAAATGACGTACTTATTGCGTCATTATCCCAGAATATGTGATGTCATCTTTTGGTGTACACGATACTAGTATGCGATGTCTGGAAATAAAACATAAAAGACGCGTTTTTATTTCGTGTTAATGTATCCTGAATGTTATTATGAAAAGTGCTTATTCTATGGACAACTTACCTCGGATAGAACCGGTGAGAAGAAGGATTAAGATCTACATGTAGATCTAGCTTATTCGTGTTATTGATTTTCAGAATGTGCATGCCTATTTGGATGTGAAATTGTGTGTAGAACATACTGATTGACTGGTGTGTAATTTGGTAGTAGTCTATTCGAATTGTTTTGCTTTTGGATGTAAGTAATCGTAAGGGTATTTTCTTTCATGAATAAACTTTGTCTTTGTTTTTTTTGTATCAAGGGAAGTCTATTCAGTAAGAGTAACCCGTTTGCAACAAGTGTTTCAAAGCCTTATAAAATTATTACGGAGTATCTTGTGTTTCGGTGACAAACTACAGGATGTGAAGACTAAATCTAAACGCCAACAAAATCTGCAGCGTACATGAACAAATTAGACGAGTATAGTTTTTTTTATAATTTATGTTTACAACGACTATGTGTGTAAATTTACATGTACATGTATGTTGACATCGACATCATTTTGTCAGGAGAAATCGCCGCCATATTGGATTTTGATCATTTGCTTTCGAAAATAAAATGAATTATATTAAAGTAAAATATTCTTTTCGCGATCGTTATGTGTTACAATTTGAATGCTGCGTAAAATTGAATCGAGGCATAAAGTGATTTTTTTCTCGTTTTACAGTTTTCTGGTTGAAATTGTTTAAGACCATTTTGTGTACCAAAACAAATACATTATATATAATCACGCCTGGCTACATTTGTTAGATTTTAAGCGCTTTTAAGAACGAATAAAAATTATTGTAAAGGTTATTATAACTTTTTATGTTAAATGTCACGTTGGAAAATAATCGATGGGATAAATAGAATACTAAGGCTCGCATTCCCGGTGTTCTAAGCCTCGCACCATAAACTTCTCTCTATTCAAAGTTATCTCTCTCTCTTTTCTTCTTCTTCTTCTTCTTCTTCTTCTTCTTCTTCTTCTTCTTCTTCTTCTTCTTCTCTCTCTCTCTCTCTCTCTCTCTCTCTCTCTCTCTCTCTCTCTCTCTCTCTCTCTCTTTCTCTCTTTCTCTCTCTCTCTCTCTCTCTCTCTCTCTCTCTCTTTCCTTCACTCTCTCTCTCTCCCCTCTCTGTTTGTGTGTTTATTATCTTCTCCGTTGCAAGGCATGATTCGGTGTTCTTGTCCGTCTTCCTTTAAAGACGAGGTATACGAGATTTGTCAACGCATTGGATAAACTATAACAGCTTTCGACTCATATCACACTATATTTTATCCCACCTTATAGATAATTCAATTTGTACTATCGTGTCTATAGTCAATTGACCTGACACAAACTGCGTTTCAGCAGCATTTAGTATACTGATGCTTCGCTACTGTTGGTTATGTCTAGCCCAGAAATATCATCTTACCGCATTTTGACTTACTTTCGACCAAACTATGCTATATTACAAAAGTGTAAAAGTGTAGTTCAGCGAAATATACATTCAATATGTCTCCTTTAAAAATGTAACAGAACACACCAAACTAACATATAATGTTAAATTAATATCGTGTCAAGCAGAATACATTTGAGTCCATATGATTACTTGTTACATTGAAACCATGAACGTCTATTATTAAAATGAAGCGTGAAAAATACATATGTCAGCTTTCGCTTATAATTTTATGCATGTGGCAAGAAGATACCCACATCGGCATACAGATAAACAATGACATAAATGTAAAACTAAAAATGACGGTTTCGTTTAGGGGAAAACGAGTTATTTAGACATGCATGTGTCAAAGTGAACGCTAAAAGAAAATACACTACTGTAACAACGCCAATCTAGCAAGCCAAAAATGCCATGAATTAGTTTGCATGTAACAAGAGCATGCTTGTGAATGAAAAACATTTCTTTTGAAAGCATCGATGATAAATAATGAAAAAGGAAGTGTAACCAAAACTCAAAGTTCCATGTTGTTGAACAAAGGTCACAACTTTACGTTGCAATGAAATCGGCGTGCTAAACGCAAGGCGCACAAGTGCGTTTCAATGTTCTTAAAAAATTAACTGCTTTGAGTACCAATAAAAGTTTTTACAAAGTAAATATAACATTAAGTAATACTTTGAAAGATACACTATGCATTTTGAGTAATTTTTAAAAGTTGCAGAACTAAGTGAATGTTGCGAATTTATTTTTAATAACTCGTAGTTTTGAGTTTGACTTTGCTCCGGTATGTATCATGTTGGTAATTAAGGATTATATAAATAAAGTTTAGGCTCCGTCGTGTTTTTTTTTTCAAAGTTGATCTATAAATAAAAGTTATGTGTTACCATAGGGTGTTGATAACTAGGTGTCTCATAAGTGTAGCATATCTTGTCTTAAAACCAAAACAAACAAAAACAAATGTGTAACCGTCCGGTTCTTTTTATTTTTAGAAAGTTTCTAAGTGGCTGTAAAATGCAAACTTATATAAAAAGCAAATATAAACATACACAAATTAATCTGAAGTCACAGCCCGATAACAGTCAAAGTTAATTGTTTAACACGCAGAGCCAATAAACCAAATTAAAACTTATATAATTCATACCCTGTATTATAAAATTCTAACTGATTTTTTCTGTTATTTATTTCGTTTATTCAATATCCAAACTCTCCAATGTCTGTGCTGTCTTGCAAAAGACAGAGAGTTGTGAAATGTCCAAGAATAAATGCTTTCATCTGCAGAGATGCATTTAATTAAAATAAAGTCGATAGTGGTATTATTAATAGATTCTAATTAATATCTGAAACTTGTTTATTGCAAAACAATAATAATGACAAACATAATGTCGCCGTCATTACAGTGTTTCCGTTTATTGACTTACCATACGCTTATTTCTAGGTATTGTGATACGGTAATTACAGTAATACAGTCCGTCATTGAATGTGTGCGTAAAGTGTGTGCGTGACAAGCGTCAACAAATGATTATTCAAATTACTTATCTTCCTGAACCGTTCTGCAGTGTTTTGTTAGTGCACATGCCTAATTTATCATGTTTGTATTACATGAATAACGTTCAACGGGTTCCATTTATTTTATAAATTTAATAATCTCCTACCAAATCGTAAATACCGGCTTTCCTGTATTTGATATGCTACAGCGTTTGAAAAATATCCCATAATAAAATCATGGAACTCTGTGACCTTATATTGAGAACTAAGTGCAGGAAATAACCCAAAACCACCTTCATGTGTGGTTCAAACTTGAGATTCGCTGATGGCATTGACTGTATTGGTGGCACCAGTATTAAACTATAAGACCTTATATATAGAACAGAACCGTAGCATATGGAATGGGTAGATCATGGTGACCAGCATGGACAACACCAATGCAGAAACACAAAGAACGGCAAAACGCTTGAAGACGTGACCTCTTTCAAATAATTGGGAGCAACCTTGTTCATGGATGCACAGCTTATGTAAAAACAAATCTTGATCTCACCCTCTGCAGATGACAAGACTAAAAAGTTATTGACAAGCATCTCCAACAGCTTACCGTTCAAGGACAACTACACTATATGCTCGTTGTCTCCAGCCAGCCTATGCAGGCCAACATAATACGATGATGATTATGATGATGACGATGATGATGATGATGATGATGATGATGATGATTATGATGATGATGTTGATGTTGATGATGATGAAGAAGATGATGATGATGATGATGATGATGATGATGATGATGATGATTATGATGATGATGATGATGATGATGATGATGATGATGATGATGATGATGATGATGATGATGATGATGATGATGATGATGATGATGATTATGATGATGATGGTGATGGTGATGATGATGATGATGATGATGATGATGATGATGATGATGATGATGATGATGATGATGATGATGATGATGATGATGATGATGATGATGATGATGATGATGATGATGATGATGATGATGATGACGATGATGATGATGATGATGATGATAATGATGATGATGATGATGATGATGATGATTTTTTTCCCTCTGTGTGACAAATATTTCTTTTGCAATTTATGATACAGAAGGTTATACACTCTCGATATTTTGAGAAAAATGCCCGAAACTATCATACATCCTTCATAGCACTATGTTGAGCAAAACCGAATCTCATAAACTGTGTCTAGACGATGTCACAGCACTGGCCAATATCGCGGGTTGTTTCAAGCTGGATCGCGTGTCATGCCATAGAATTGAATCAAGGGATAATTTGTTCGCGACCCAGGGAAGTCCAACGTGTCATATCAGATTGAATTCACATTACGATCATAGCGTTTGGATTAGTTCAATTGCATCGTGCTCCAGTTTTTGTTTATATATTTGGCAAAACACTGCATGTATACTATCTGATTAGCTTTCCGTTTATTCATGAAATAGCAATACAAGCTTTGTCCGAGTCTGAATGTTAAGCAAACACTTATTCCAATGAAAATATTTCGAGCTAAAGTATTGTATCAGCACAGATGTGTATAGTGAAGACAAATGTCGTGTATTTGAAATCATTCGAATTAAAGAAACCATTAATTATGAAGTGCTGTATTCAATAGAATAACACATTACATTCAAATTGATTCTGCGTTGCGATTATTGTTTTGCTGTGTTATTTTTAAGTGAAGCAAATGCTCTATTGTTTCCGATATTTTGAATGTGTAGCATTATCAAAATTGTATTCAATAACGAACATAAACATAATACAACGCCCACTTAGCAACTGTGAGAAGGCATTTTAGCTCCACATTGTCTTTCGTATTTCGTCTTAGGTGCTGAACAAATTCTCTTTTCAGTTCTAAGACATGCATATCATTTTTATCAGCGTTGTTGTATGGAACGCATAGACTGTCTTATATACAAATGACGTTAATATAAAATTATATAATTTTCTTTTATATATAGATAAAATGTACAAATATACAGATACGAATGTTTTATTCACAGATAATCTTTCATTATATAAAATGATATTTTTTATATGAAATCTTTAGCTGAATATATTCAAATAATGTATTTAAATATTGTGATTAGGCATGTATATAATGGTTACATGTATTCATGAATAGTCAGATTGACGTAATACTACAAGCTTTGGTATTAGAAGACAGTGAAGGCGTTCCATATTGTTGAGCATTTCTAGAACAATATTGTTTTATTTGAATTTAAGTGTTTGATAAAACCAATACAATGTAAATAGGTAGCGTATGTATGTAGATGTAAGAATGATTTTAACAAGTGTGTGAATGTCGTCATTTAATAGCAAGCATGTATTGTCATTCGGCATTTACAACACTGAACGTAATTTCAAACGAAAAATAATTGGCTTTGTTAATACAAACGTGTTAAGGATGTTGAGTAACGATACACATCTAAATTAACGTGTCCCGTTGGTAAAAATATGAAAGCTTGTTGCTGTTGTTCTCAATGATTATTATAGTTTATGTGAGATTTAACGAACAAAACAGTTTTATATGAATTATTAATACTACTTAGAATAAACGAATTAATAATGATTATGTGTGTAAATGCGCACTTGTGCTGTAACCCAAATGCCACATAAATATATTTAAATATATCAATCAAACATGGTATAAGCATAGCTTTGTAATCAATCAATAACTTGAGCTTAAGCCTAGTATTAGAATTAACCGTGCAACTTTCCTTTAGTTAGGAAGTTGTTTGTGCAATCTGTATTACAATACGTTAACACTCAGGCCGTCAGTAAATGTTTCAGACACCGATAATTCGAATAATAGAGTATCGTGTTTTAGCCAGACACATTGTACAGCAAATTTAATCCGTTTGTTGTTTAAACTACCATTGTACTATGAAACACAATTTCAAAGGCTACTGTTTGACTAATTGTTGTTCGAGTCGTAAATATAATACATTTCTACTAAATATAACATGATTTAAAGAACATAATTGGATCAAGGTGGTCCGTTAAGGCGATCAAAAACAAAAATCAACAAAAACGCAAAAACTGAACACTTCTCATGCAACCATAAAAGTTGAAAACATAATTAAAAAAATCTAGGGGGTTAGTGTTGATTAATTGTAGTTTTGGCGATGTGTAGATGCTACGATTCTCATAGTGAATATACGTACTAAAACAAGAATACTGACACACTAAACTTATACATTACTGTATAGACCGAATAACAATGTTGATGCAAATGTTCTCCCGTTTTATCGATTAATTGCAATACGCGTTCACACATTGACATTATAGACCGATGCAGTGTTATTTGAATGCATCTCTGCAATTCTGAAACTTATAGCATTCTGATTGCTTAGGGCTAACTTGACTGTAATGGCGTATTGTGAACGAACTCGTAGACGTAAACATCATCTAGGATGACTGTAATAGGCAGCATCCTATACAATATATATATATATATATATATATATATATTTATATATATATATATATATATATATATATATATATATATATGGTTGAGAAAAAATATTAAACACCAACGAATGAATCTTTCTAAAACACTGGATCCAAAACGGATGCAAGAACAGAAAGCAGTAATAATAGATTGGAGAAATATGCTGTTCAAACAGTGCTAATTACATATTTTATACATATGCCCTAGCGCTTTCGACTTTTCGTCTTCATCAGGGGCTTGTCAACACAGATATGGTTGTACATGCAATATTGGACAGTGGAAAGTTCTAAAAATAGATAATTCAAAATTGATTGATCGAAACTCACCGATAAAAACGTGCACTCGCCTAGAGCCGTGTCCGTATTGTTACAGGCTAATTGAATGTTCGTAGTGATTTACAATAGACTGGCTCCAGACTCATTTTAGCAATGAGTCACGCAGAAAACATTTGACATCTGCCAAAACACAACCCTCTAAAATATGATGTATGTGTTTTGAAGACTCCATTATGTGTCATTTTTGTTTATTCCATATGGAGCAAGGGTGTTCAGTCGCCTTATCCAATATGTCTCCCGCGACTTGCGTTGCTCGTCGGACCACTGTGTATTTGCTTCTATACAATTCAGAATGATATTGTCAAACGAGTGGCCCGATTCGCTGAAATGTGCGGCAACGGGAGACCTATTGAATTTGCGAGTTTTCCAGTCGGACCTATGCAGATTCATGCGTATGTTCAATGCCATTTTTGTCTCGCCAACATATTGCTTGTTACATATACTGCACGTCATCAGGTATACGGCATTTGCAGTTTTGCAGTTATGTTTACCTTTAATGGATGAAATGGCACCAGATGTGGCTTTGAAAGTATTTGATGGGCGCATCATTTTGCATGTTTGGCACCGACTGGTGCCGCATGGTTTTGATTCTCCAAGAACAGCTTCTTCGGATTTTGGTGTTATTTTGGCACGTACAAGAATGTCCCTGATACTTTTGGGTCTTCTGTATGCCAAAATGGGCTGTTCAGGAAATATACGTTTAAGATTGTTTGATTTTTCGATTGTGGTCCAGTGGCGGTCAATGATGTTTTTTATTTTTGGTAGCCCTGGATGGTAAGTGACCACAAACGGTATGCGAGTGTTTGGCGTTTTGCTTTTGTATTGGAGTAGGTCCTCCCTATGTATATTGCCGGCTTTGGTTATGGATTGGGATACGTTCGTGTCATTGTACCCACGTCTGCATAATTGGTCGGATAGCTCCTTTGTTCGGATTTCAAAATCTGATTTTTGGGTACAAATCCGCCGTATTCGAAGGGCTAAGCTAAATGGTATATTCCTACAGCAGTGTGGTGGATGGCAGCTTGTAGGTAGAAGGTACTGGTGGCTATCTGTGGGTTTTGAATAAAGGTCGGTTATAAGACTGTTGCCCTCAATTCGTGAGACAGTATCTAAGAAAACGTGTTGTGTATTAGATATTTCGCTGGTGAACTTAATTGATTTATGGAAGTTGTTGGCAAGTTCAAGGAATATTTTGAGGTTGTCTTGTCCATGAGACCACTGCATGTCTATATCGTCTATGAAACGTAACCAGCGATAAGGTGTCAATGGTACCGCCTTCAGGAGCTGTCCTTCGAGATGTCCTATGAAAATGTTGGCAGATTTAAACTGCAATTGACTCCCAGTATACCTGGTAAGGCTTCCAACCGCTTCCTTTCACGATGGAAAGAAATTTTAAATCATGCATCATTCCAACTCATGGGCTTGCTCCTTGGGTATTACCAACATCGAACAAATGTTCTACAACGGGAAGAGAATGCCATTAAATCCGTCATGCACCACTCGTTAGATCCTGTTGAGTTTGAAGACTTGCTCTCTGAGGTTCAGAAACATATGGTGTCTACTTCTGAATCGTACTCACAGATGAAATCAAAGAAACTTTCTGATCTTAATAGTGTTTCCCATTTGACTAATGTGAAGTTTACTAATGTCTCTAAAACCAAGAAACCTAGAATTCGCCGATTTGAACGTCGTCAACCCAATACTCGACCTAACAGTCAGCCCAATATTGTCGTAAATCTTTCAAGCACAAACCTTACAGAACACGAACAAAAATTACTTTCAAAGGGTCTCAACTTTTGTCCGAAACCACCCCACATTGACAGAGGTAGCCTGATTGAAGATAGCAAATCTTTTAGTAGACAACTTAGACTCAAGTCCCATTTTTCAAAAGCAGAACCACTTTATGATAACAGCTCTGTTCCTATCGAAAGAGAAAATTCAGATTCACAAACAGAAACCCAAATCCTTAATGAAATGGGTAGCCTTGACGAAAGACGCAGTAGCCTTCAGGATAGGCGCAGTCCTAGTCAGGAAAGGCTAACAACCACCACATCTGAGGATTGTGAACTCACAAACAATAATGAAATGTACCCCAAATTCAAACTAAAAAGCAAATGGGAACCGCCAAAACAATCTGTATCGCTCGAAACATTTATTCATAATGTCGAATCGGACATTTCAGAAGCCCAAACAAATACAAAAATGAAAAGCAACCTCACTAAACATGAACGACAAGCTCTGCGGTCATTGAAAAACAATAATGACATTATTATAAAACCAGCAGACAAAGGGTCCGCGGTTGTCGTTATGGACAAAGAACAGTATATATCTGAAGCCGACCGACAACTCGGCGATGCCAGGTTTTACAGGCGTTTAGACTCTGATCCCACCCAGGAATTTCAGGCAAAAGTAGTTACAAAACTCAAAGAAATGTTACACTCTGGAGAAATCAGCGACAAAAACTTCGACTATCTCTCAGTCACCAACCCCAGAGCTGGCCGATTTTATCTTTTACCAAAAATACACAAACCCGGCAACCCTGGTCGTCCAATTGTCTCAGCGAAGAGCCACCCAACTGAACGGATTTCGGAGTTTGTGGATTATCATCTCAGACCTCACGTAGTAAAACTTCCGTCGTATGTAAAAGATACAACGGACTATCTTACAAAAGCATCATCCGACACTCTACCAAGTGACACATTACTTGTCTCCATGGACGTTGAATCTCTTTTTTCAAACATTCCCCACGAAGAAGGCATTGAGGCCTGCAAACATGCTTGGGAAACAAGAAACATAAAAGATCCTTCAACAAAAACATTAGTGGATTTACTGACCCTTATCATGAAATGTAATAACTTTGAGTTCATAGGGTACATTACCTCCAAATACAAGGTACAGCAATGGGAACTAAAATGGCACCATCATATGCCAACATTTTCATAGGACATCTCGAAGGACAGCTCCTGAAGGCGGTACCATTGACACCTTATCGCTGGTTACGTTTCATAGACGATATAGACATGCAGTGGTCTCATGGACAAGACAACCTCAAAATATTCCTTGAACTTGCCAACAACTTCCATAAATCAATTAAGTTCACAAGCGAAATATCTAATACACAACACGTTTTCTTAGATACTGTCTCACGAATTGAGGGCAACAGTCTTATAACCGACCTTTATTCAAAACCCACAGATAGCCACCAGTACCTTCTACCTACAAGCTGCCATCCACCACACTGCTGTAGGAATATACCATTTAGCTTAGCCCTTCGAATACGGCGGATTTGTACCCAAAAATCAGATTTTGAAATCCGAACAAAGGAGCTATCCGACCAATTATGCAGACGTGGGTACAATGACACGAACGTATCCCAATCCATAACCAAAGCCGGCAATATACATAGGGAGGACCTACTCCAATACAAAAGCAAAACGCCAAACACTCGCATACCGTTTGTGGTCACTTACCATCCAGGGCTACCAAAAATAAAAAAACATCATTGACCGCCACTGGACCACAATCGAAAAATCAAACAAGCTTAAACGTATATTTCCTGAACAGCCCATTTTGGCATACAGAAGACCCAAAAGTATCAGGGACATTCTTGTACGTGCCAAAATAACACCAAAATCCGAAGAAGCTGTTCTTGGAGAATCAAAACCATGCGGCACCAGTCGGTGCCAAACATGCAAAATGATGCGCCCATCAAATACTTTCAAAGCCACATCTGGTGCCATTTCATCCATTAAAGGTAAACATAACTGCAAAACTGCAAATGCCGTATACCTGATGACGTGCAGTATATGTAACAAGCAATATGTTGGCGAGACAAAAATGGCATTGAACATACGCATGAATCTGCATAGGTCCGACTGGAAAACTCGCAAATTCAATAGGTCTCCCGTTGCCGCACATTTCAGCGAATCGGGCCACTCGTTTGACAATATCATTCTGAATTGTAAAGAAGCAAATACACAGTGGTCCGACGAGCAACGCAAGTCGCGGGAGACATATTGGATAAGGCGACTGAACACCCTTGCTCCATATGGAATAAACAAAAATGACACATAATGGAGTCTTCAAAACACATACATCATATTTTAGAGGGTTGTGTTTTGGCAGATGTCAAATGTTTTCTGCGTGACTCATTGCTAAAATGAGTCTGGAGCCAGTCTATTGTAAATCACTACGAACATTCAATTAGCCTGTAACAATACGGACACGGCTCTAGGCGAGTGCACGTTTTTATCGGTGAGTTTCGATCAATCAATTTTGAATTATCTATTTTAGAACTTTCCACTGTCCAATATTGCATGTACAACCATATCTGTGTTGACAAGCCCCTGATGAAGACGAAAAGTCGAAAGCGCTAGGGCATATGTATAAAATATGTAATTAGCACTGTTTGAACAGCATATTTCTCCAATCTATATATATATATATATATATATATATATATATATATATATATATATATATATATATATATATATATATATATATATATATATATATATATATATATATATATATATATATATCTATATATATATATATCTATATATATATATCTATCTATATATATATATATATATATATATATATATATATATATATATATATATATATATGTACTCTTAATCACTTTTGTTCATTTTGGTTACTTAAAAGTACAGCTGCTTGTAACTATATCGCGTACAATAAAATTCAAAACCGTATGTAAATTGAATGTACACTTGTCGATATTAAACTCAAGCTTAGTTTGGGTTATGTGAATGTGAAACTATAAATCATATTTTTTTGGAATGGAAGCATGTCAATAAATTGAGAACATAATTGTTTTCTAGAAGCAACATTTATTCAAATTGCATGGATATACCATCCTTTCTATTGGGATATGCACATGCAAATGGGCGATTGAAAAGCATACTTGTGTACAATTGTAAAATGAACAAAACTAGACCCTTTATTATAGCAGCTACATTTTACATGTCCTTGCACTATCATGTATTAAATGCAATTAACAATGTTTAGTAAAGATATGCAACTCTTGTTAGCTCTTTTGTAATAGCCGTGATAAGGGATTGTATTATTCATGTATTGTCAATCCTTTGCTATATCGAACGGAAACAAACGTTTGCGTATACAAATCGAACCTGCGGACGGAATTTTATCAAAAATATATCAGATCGATAAGTTGTGTTTTCATTGGATAAATACCAGTTTTATAATAGTATGTTAGTTTAACCCACTCCCAGGGTAAGCCAACAAGATGTTACTCAAAGCATTATGGGAACGAATGTCTCAATACAATTGTTGTTCCGTCAGTACGTGTATGGGCAAACAATCTCAATTTTAAGTACACCGTCGTAAAAAAACTTTAAGATTTATAACTATTTACAGTTAATTTAGCGGTTAATTTCGCTGAATGTAATATTCGATTGCAATGTGCATGGTATGCGGTTAGGGACTGCTATATTAACAATCGTGTTTGGATAAAAGTATGTTATTGGTGACTAAGCTATTGATTGTGTTAAACTATGAAACACCTAGTAAGCCGGATTCTTTTAAATATATATTTAAAAAAACAGTTGTTTATATACTGTGTATATCATTTATATAAGTGAACTGTTGATCGGCAATACTTTCAAATTTTCAATAATTATGTGTGCTATTATTCTCATAGATAATTCATGAAAACACATTTTGACAAATGCGCTTTAGATTCGTGTTACGTTTTACTTAGCTGACTGTTGTAATTGCGAACATATTTTGACCACTAACTAAATAAATGTTTAAGACCATATACATGCTTGTTATTAATTAACATATACATGCAAAATGTACGGAGTTAGATCATATAGGAAGTGATAAGTATGTGCAATATAGAAGATTGGTCTCATCTGTTCTTGTTTTCAGCCGAATGGCTTAAATGAGTTGCGTTTGAACAAGTATACATGATGCCATTAACGAGACGAACTCAATCCTTATTATACAATTACAATTACTGTTTCACAATGCTCTTTCTGCTTTACAAGTATAAAATATGTAAATAAATAAAATAAATGTGTCATATATTTATTACTTTATAATTCATCACCTAATTTATATAGAAGTAAAACAGTGTTTGGTATCAATCACATAGTATGTTGATAATATATTTTGTGAATCTTCTGTTTAAAAAAAACCTTGATGAAACTTAGCTTTGTATATACGGATTGTAAACAAAACACCTTACATCTAAAACTTATCAGATTATTTTAACAAGTTCGCTTGTTAAATTCGAACAATATTCAATAAAACTTTTTTCTTACATTTAATTATAAAAACTACAGCACGCATATAATATCTTACTAAAAAAACCTCAAACGCGTAAAACATCCCAATTGAACGTCTTTGTTCATAATTTGAATATTATTTCGATTGCTTTTCTCAATATTGACTATAATGTTGGACTAACTTGCATTAAAATAAATGATATTCAAGTTTAAAATGACATATATGCAAAAACAATAAAGACTGGTTACACGTTTAGGTCAATTTTGTTAATATCAATTGCATGGTATGTTTCATATTTCTAATGCATCATCTTTTTAATATTCAACCAAGGTTATTTGTGTAGCTTTTCGGTAAAGCATTTTTTTATTGCGCTCCAACACATGGCAAAAATAACCGGTTTTCAGCACAATTCGCGTTTATTGTTTCCTTATAGCGTCACCCTTTATCCGCAATGAACTTCGGCAATTACTAAAACACCCATAAATGTGTTATTGGAGTCAAACTGTCGGTATTATTTATTTGTGGAATATTTGTGAAAAGGACATTGTCGCGTAGGTACACAACCTATTTGTAAATATTACTGACATGACAGCTTTTATATTTCTACATTATTGGATGGTGTAGACCAATTATAGAACCAATGCATCATCTTTGGAATAACAAAATACGATTAATTGTCTAGTTGTAACGTCAAGCATTATTGCGCTTTAATATAGGGCAAAATACCCCGTTTTAAGTACAGTTCGTGTTTTTGTTTGTTACTTTTAGCGTCACACTGAATCCGCCATGAACTCTGGCAAATACCAAAACACTCGTAAATGTGTAATTAGCGACAAACTGATGGCATTAAAATAGACAATTTTCTTTTCGGAAATGTCAATTATAACGCATATTTGTCAGCCATATTTTAAGGGTATAGGAAAAGACGCATATTCAATACACGTTGTCTTTATTGTTTTAGGCGATGATGTGTACAGAACATATATTTTATTAAATTCAGTGTTGTTTGCTGTTGCGTATTTAATCATTTGTGATAATTTATCATGCAGTTAACAAAACCAATACAGTATTGCAAACAATTAAGCCTGCATTTTGACGTGGCTCAAATATAAAGATAAAATCCGTTTGCTTCGGCAACGATGTTTATAGACAGACAATATTTTGCTTAATTGAATACAATTACGTCCAATGCAATTATATCTGCAAAAAGATAGCCATATAATCCAATTATTGGAAAAATAGTCCACCTGACAAATATAGTTGGAAAGTAGTAAACATTAGATTAATGATTTTGATAGTTATTACGTGTACTAATAGATATACACTCATAAAAATTGAACGCATAATCAAGAGCGTGTCGACGTTTATGCCAACTGTATCGCATATTTGCAAAATCATATTTTCTAATGGGTGTTGCAAACCATGGGAAAAGACATACGTTTTTATATGTATTTATCAATGAAAACATAACGCCGATTAAATACTTGAAGGTGTGTTGATTCATATACTTAAAAGGTGTTGTTCATCTCGAGCACACTCTACATATGCACAAAACGTTATTGTGGTAAGGCTTGATCTTAAATTAAATTGGCGAATGTTGAGTACAAACATTTAACCTTCAATTAAGGACATTCATCGTTAATTTAAACGCCAGAAATTTATTGTGTCACATATCAAGTTATAGCTTGTGCTTTTACACGGCATTCTCAATGGGAAAAACTAATTGCCAATCATAATCATATGTCGTAGACTATAATGTTTTGATTCAAACGATTGGCTGAATGTAATACCCGTTAATTTATTGCTATTTCAATCAGGTTCGCCATTTAAAGTTATTCTATATTTCTTTAATATAGTTATTTATGTTGACGCCCTGACCTGACAAAGGTATGGTTTTATTTGAATTGTGCAAGAAAAAGCAACACAATAGTTGAACTAAAAATGTAATTTATTATTGTAAATGACGAATACTTTAACTGAATATGTACAAAACAAAGTTTGGGACCGAAAATGCGCCATATCTACAGCACAAAGTTGGGGCCCGAAAATGCGCCAACTATGTATAAAATAAAGAAAAAGAACATGTAATGACAACGAAATCAACACATATTGAACATGAGTGAAATACAAGAAGTTTTCAATATAAAGACAACATGTTAAAACTCTGTGCTTAGTAAGCTATATATGTATATAAAAGGGGACTAGGGACGGGTGGGATTAAAATTTGGTGTGTAAACAGATAAATAATGTTATTGAGACAATGATTTTGTACGTGGTAAGAATCAAAAATGAATGATTAAGGTTACATACAACTGTTAGTTTTCGGTGAGTGAAAGGAAATCTGCCGGACTAAACATAAAATTATTTATTACCTACGCCAATAAAAAAAAAATTTGATAACAGTGCTTTTGTCGCTAAAGTTGTTTAAAATATTATTCGTTCATCAAGACAAGCTTTGAGTATGTCCAAACATAATTTGAATCAATACATTAGCAATACTTGGTCCAAAAAAATTCTTAACATGTGTCAATAGTAATATATTAATTGAACATATATGCTTTATGACGCACAAACAGCATTGCCGAGCAGAAACGTTACAATAATTAATAATAACGAAACTTGTATCAATTTAAGTTTTTTGTAGATCACAATGTGTGGTTGAACGATCGCTTGTTCCTTTTGTTAAAAATGGATAATATTATGTTATATGAAATTGAATGAAGCACAAATTTTTATATAAATATACGATAATACTTACATATTATTTATTTACATTCACACCAATGCTTCATAAAACTATCCTAATTAATCTATGAATACATCTTAATCAAATATTGTGAAGTATAATATAATAAAAACGTGTGTTTAGATAAACAAATCACAGCTGATCGTGGTAACAAAATTATGATATTATACATACGCTCATGCGTTAACTAATGACTAATTGAGAAATTAATCATGATAGAGCAGGTAACACACCTCTAGTTATTTACTATACTACACATTATCTAAACTATGGATCTATTTATTTGCTGACAGGTGTAAACATTTCAGCGTATGTGCGTTGTAACGTGCGTTTATTAACACACTTATGAAATCAAATTATAAGTTTAGCTGAGTATTACAATAAACTTGAATGTATTCGTCAGTAAGAAGGTGGTTTGTGTATTCTGTATGACTGTATTCCAACATACATTCCGTTGTTAAAGGTATACTAGTACGAGCATCCAAAACAGAATGTACTATTATATAGTTCCAGACATATTGAAAAGTCATTATAATCTGTTTGCTGTCAAAGCTATTGTCAGATGCAACACAATTCTGAAGTCAACGATGAGAATAATAGCTGTTCGTGTCTAAAGGATAACAACTATAGCTAATATGAAATTATTCCATTTATGTTATTTCAAATATGAAGCACAACAACTTCTTCTCCTATTAAGTACCGTACTCTTCTGGAGCATAGGCGCATTTTTACTATTCAGCATTGAGCCCTGAGTAGAAAAAGTACTTGGTTTCTTTGGGGGATATGTAAAGCACGCTATCTTAGTGGGGATCGAACCCGTTACTTCCCGATCGCTAGGTGGTCATCATATCTATTACGCGACGGCGATCTTAAAACTAAGCATACTTGAAAAATATGCCATTTTTAATGAAGCAAATATGCATACATCAGCGAAGGATTATTTACAGTCTTAAAATGAAGCAGATATGCATTTCGTTACAGAATAACGATGCTGAAACCCATTTGTATGTATGTGTAAGAGATACTGATGTTAAAATATTGTGTTTATCGATCATTATCTCGTTATGTTAATAATAATGAAAACATTGTACATGCAAAGAGCTGTTATTTAAATATTTCCAAAACCATGATATCATATTGGATGCAAGCTTGCGAAGGGTGTCATATCCAACGCAAAACGTCTGTGAAGGATGGCTCATTCAACAGACTGCTGCATTGTTCGTCTCCATAATTCTTCGTTGGAGACCTTGTCTGGTAAGCGGAGCTTGAAAATCTTGGTGAGGCATGCGTTGATCAAGACCTGCCTTTTCTTCATGGCGGTGTCAGTGGTTCTCCAGTGCACTGCTCCAATGTGGAGTATTCAGTAGCTTCACGATGGTATTGAAGAGCCCTATCTTGATGTCTGACAATTTCGTTGGGTTCCAACATGTTCTACACATAATAGAAGGCTACTCGTGGTTTACCTATGCGGATTCCGACATCTGCATCCTTTCCTCCTTGGTTGTCAAGAATGCTGCCGAGATAGGTGATGCTGCCCAACTCCTCCAGCGACTAGCTTTGGACTATTATTTGTGTGTTTTTGGATGTGTGGGTCTTGACAAAATTGCTCTTACCTCTGTTGATGATGAGGCCCAGTCTTGCATAGTTATCGGCTACAATGATTTTCTTTTCCTGCGTCTGTTGTTGGTTGTGGGAGAGAAGAGCCTGATCATCGGCAAAGTCGAGGTTTTCCAACTGTTTCTAGTCAGGGAAAAGGGAGAGAGGACGGACTAAAAACACCTGGCGCCGTTACCTGGATGCAGATGCTAATCAGATCTTCTTAACATTGGGCCAGTTGGAGCGACTCGCTCAGAACCGAGACGCGTGGTGGAAGCTGGATGGCGGCCCAGTCGGGTCCACAGGCAAAATTGGTAAGACGTTTTGAACGAATTTACAACAATCCAAATTTAAAAGAACGAAGGGTCTTTTCAACTACATTCACTTTCATACATTAGCTAAGTAATGTCATTTTAAAAGCATTTTAAATTGAAGTAGTCATTGATAATAAAACAACACAAAGATAAGTTTTATTAAAGCAGTTAAATTTACTTTAAGCATCACTTTGTCAAACAATCTTTCAATTTAAAGGTTTGACTGTCAATTGTGCTTATTTATTAAGACGAGCGGACGTTCTGCCAACACATCACGCGTCACAGATAGCATAACTTACATATCGTCCATCTCCGAAATAACCCTTAGAAGAGGTAACACATGCCCATTTACGCTGTATAATGACACACACAGCTCTCCGTTAAATACTTTTGTATTCCAAATTATTTAATGATACATATATATACTAACACATATATAAATGGATCTTCTACATGTAAATAATATAGGTCCGAATTTCCAAATACTGCGGGAAGTATGCACACACATGGCATGTGTGTATTTATTTCAGATACGGTTTTGTCTGCTAAACAACAAGTTAATTTGCTTCCGTTTGACACGTGCACGGTATTGTTTGTTGCATTTGTTATTTGTTTTATTACTTAGAATTTACCATTACATGTAAATTAGTGGTCTGGTTTCGAATTTACGCAGTATTCCCTTTGCTTCGGATATTGAACACGTGTGCACGTTTGTCGATGGGATCATACGGCGCCAAATTGCACGTAATATATCAATTTCATGAACATGCATTTATTGCTTTAATGTTTATCAAAACTTCTTTATTGTGTGCATCTTGGAGTGATATTTTACATGGAACTATTATGTAGTTGAAGAGTCAAGCAAACAATACAAATACATTATTACCGGTACGTGTTTGTTGTTTCTTTATTTAATATGCCGTATGAGTATAATAAAACGATTTTGATCATAATTAAGATCAGTGCATTATACTCATAAGATGCAAACAAACACAAACAGCAATACGAGAAGTTAGTATATCTTAATTCTTCTGTTGTGAGAACAGTTTACGTAAGTTTCATATTGCATATTGATTTGGACGAGTGTGAAATTGTCGTATATCAAACAAGTAATTAATTGGGGCCTGTTCCATATAGGTGATTATGGTCTTCAACCGAATAATTCAGACGTTTATACTATTTGGTATGGTTATCAATTTGTTATCGTTTACTTGTCATGTATATATCACACTGAAAAAGACACCGATATTTACAAATGTTAAGCATTGGGTTTACAGTTTTAGTAAATTCACTATTAAACCTGATACAGATTTAGAGACAGTAAATATAAAGAATGCATACACTCAACAAGACGCCTTAATTGCCCCTGTGAATGTTGTCTCTAAAATGAATGACGCGAATTAACATGTCATTAAATAATGAATGCCTTACATTACACGTAATTTATGTTATTTAAAATAATTGTGCAGTTCCAAAACAGTTTAATAAATCAGCATAGTTTTATTCCCGCATACAAACTTTATGATGAATTGTTTCCTCTAACGACCGCGTATTGTTATTACCCATGCATATAAAGGAAATGCATATCAAACTGAATTTAATTATGAACAAAGTGGAAGTGCAATTCGATACAAAGATATCATTTGTGTCCGCAAGAATGTAATTATGTTCGACGTAGGCGTTCAGAAATATAATTATTTATTTAAAATATTGCAAGAATTGTTTCGAAAGGAATGTATCACAAGGAATGTATTTCACAATTTATTCAGCAACACACATATGTTGAATTATTTTAAACTGGCGTTTAATTAAACTGGTTCATCACACAGTAAACACGGCAGAATATTGAAACAACGAAAAACAACTGTACGGTACAAGCTCCGACTATGTTATGTAAGACGCCTTGTAAATAATAATCTTAGTTAAGGATGTTCGATCGTTTCCACTTAACGGTAATTGATTCACTATATCGCAGAAATTAACAACCTTTATATATTTTCACAGTTTCAAAAGATTAGGTTGGAATAAACGAGTGAAAATTTTAGTTTTACTGTTTGATTATGCGCCTATAAATTTTCGGCATTTACATTTTTTTCGAGATTTACTGCAATGAAACCAAGCGTTCGATTGCTTGACGTCACTTCGTGATCGACATCGATGAAACGCTTGCTTACGCTGTAGATGTTATTTTCTGTGCAAATACAAGCGTCTATTAATAACGAAACGATAATTTGTCAACAATTAGAATCAGATACTTGGCTTAATAAATTTTTATTTAAAATGTCTAATTTGGATATAAATCGGAATACAAAACAAACCTTAAAAGGTAATTTAAAAAAAACGTTCCAAAGAGCAATGTGGATTTCAATAGAAATATTATTTCCACCGACAATCAGGATTTCCGGTATGACCATTGTTATTTTGACGATTTTTCTATCGGATCGTCGGTAAGCGGGACCACATGTGATAACAGCGATGCCAGTTGGAAAATTGGTAGACGTGTCGTTGAACTCGACACATTGGCCGAATCGCTTTCAGCATGCAGTGCTTGTCATGTGCCCATGAATTTACTTAACACAGTAGAAAGCAGGGATTTCGGACAGGCATGTGTTTTTTACATACAGTGTAGCAATTGTGGTGCAATAAATAATGTGGCTACTGGACGGAAACATGGCAGAGTTTATGACATGAACACAAAGCTTGCATTGGGTAATTGTTTTTGTCTTTTTGGTACATTGGTGCATTATATCAGGATTTATTGTCTAAATTACTTTTGAATACATTCAGATAGTTATCTGTGTAGTCTACATGCATACATTTTTATATAGTATTCGCTATATTTTTCCTTCATATTTTGTCTGATTTACTGCCAGTAAACACAATTACAGTAGAATGTGAATGGTTGTCTTTAGTTAAACATGTATATTTTAAAATGACATTTTAAGTTTATGTTCTTCCTGCAGCCCTATTTATTAATACCGGTAATAAATATGAAAGTTTACAAGTTTACAAAACAAATAATATGAAATATTCTTAATTCGTCAAATATCTATTGGTTTTGAAAATAAAGGGCTTAAATTAATTATTATTTGTGTGTATGTAGATGTAGATCACTAGGTCTTATAAAATTATGTAACCTTTGTAAATTATTGACATTATTTCATATTATTTTTTTCAGCATAAACATATTCTAGCATTGTGCATTGTCAACTGTTCTGTCATTAACTGCAATTTGTTTCAAGTAAATCAGAAACTGGGTGTTTCGCCTGGGACTTTCACATCGAAACTGGAATTTTTCCGTGACCTTCAGCACAAAAAAGAAAGGCTATAGCTGTTACTCGTGCAGCAAAACAGCGACGCATAATGCTCAAAACTGGAACGGTATTTTTAATTATGGGCATTTTATTTTTAAAACACAGTATTCTTCATGTGTATGCCCCCAATTGGCGATATAGTTTTCGCACTGTCCGTGGGTCGGCCGGTCAGTCCGTCACACTTTTCGTGCCTGCTCTCTAATGCAAGTAGTTTTCATCCGATCTTCACCAAACTTGGTCAGAAGTTGTGTCTATACCAAGTTCGAACATGGTGATGTGGGATCCTGGGTTTCTTACAATTGTATGGAATATTTTTTATGTAGTTACAAAGTTGGAGTTTGGGGCATCCGTGTCGTGTGGACACTTTTCTTGTTTGAGATTGTTTCAATAGATCCATCAGTTATATATGCAAAGAAGTAGTAACATTTAAAAGCATATGCTAATGTTTGTAAATTGATTATTGTAAAAGCATTAATGTGCTGTGTAATCATTTCTTTAAATAAAAATCGGAGATAACCCGTAAAGGTGCAAGCACATTTTCCAATTTGAAATTCTGTGGTCCTGTTCAGGCATTCAAAGGACAGTGCAAGAAGTACGAGCGGGACCAACATACAGATCAAACATAGAGGACCAAGATGTTGAAGTTACAACTATACCCCACTTGTACCCAAGCCTGGTCCAGCAGGGCTAGACACTTCTGGGAAGGAATTTGTTTTCTTTGATTTGGAAGAGGGTTAGGTAAAGTTTATTTTAAACATATTCCTTATTCACAGTGTTGCACATACAGAAGTTTATCTTGGTCCAATTCAGGTATTTAGGTACTCTAAATCTCCAAAATTGAACTTCTGTGAAAAGATATACATATTTACTTACATATGTAACATAAGTCAACCTGCTACTGCTGAGTAACTCAATGTGAGATATCATGTGAATTGTTGGTCAACCTAGCATGTGATTGAATTGCAACAAGGGTTATGTTCAGACTTATTTCTCATTTTGCTTTCATATATTAAATCATTCTTAATCTTTATTGATAAAATGATAGCAAATAACTCTTAGATGGTCAATGTTACATTACCCACAACTGGCTATAGTATATTAAAGTGCGTCATTTAAGAATTTTTTTTCTTCTTAAGATTTATGAATAAATAAGATGCCAAAAACTTACTTTGATATGTCCATAAATCGAAGCATAGAGCGTTTCAATTTTTTTAATGACAGTTATTATGCCCCCCTTGGAAGAGAGAGTTAATACTGTTTTGCTGGATGTTGGTCTGTCGGTAGATCATTTAGTTTCCGATCAATAATTTGTCAACTTTTTCACTGATTGGCTTTTAACTTTCCATGTGCATAGGGATTGGACAGTATATAACCCCTATTTAAATTATGGTCACTTGGTCAAAGGTCAACGTCACAATAAATGTATAAAATTGTTTCCAATCAATAACCCTTCAACTGAAAAATTCTCTTAAACCACAATGCATAGAGAATGGATGTGAAGGAACCTCTTCTACGATTGTTCAAATTAAGCTTCAAAATAAGTCCTGTCCTGGGGGGGGAGGGAAATGTTTTCCCTTTCATGTTTATTGTAAACACTGCAAAAGTATTTTAAGAAGTTTACATTGTACTTGGGCGAGCGACCCAGGGCTCTTAACGGAGTTAAAATGGATTTTGTGCAATTTCTATGTAAAATGTTTGTTTTGTTTTTTCAGAGCGTACTTCTCACAAAATTCAGATAGCTGCAGTGTATGCAACTGGTCAGTTTCAACACATGTGATGCCTGAGAAGTAAAAGATGTCCTTGAAAGCGTCCAAAATAACTGGAGTGACAGTTGTTGGTGACTCTATGCTTGTCAAGGGACAAACAGTAACAGCTGTTTTATAACATTCTTACAGAAATGTTCACCTGTTATTTTAGTTGGGCATAATATAGAGTCTTTTTTATTGTAAAGTGTTGCTCCATGCTATCCAACTTGTGGGAAAATGTTTGAGTTTCAGCAAAATATGTGTGGCTTTGTAGATACTTAAAAATGTTAAAGGAATTATTACCAAATATGAAATCATATAAGCGGGAATATTTAGTTAAAGACGTCATTGGTAAATTATACATGGCACATGTCGCTCTAAAGGATGTTTTAGCTTTACAAAAGTTAGTGAACTCTGTTCCTCTTGACCAAAATAGTATAAACAAATATTCATTCAGCTATGACCGAGCAGTATTAGCATACAATGTGTAACTAAATGTTGCTTCCAACATGAAATCTTTGCAAACCATGATTAATACAAAAGTTATAAGTCAAGGTGTTGCAAGGAAAGTTGCAGGAAGTGGATTGCAACTTAAACATTTGAGTACTGTATCAAAAAGAAACGGAGTGGTTTGAGGAGCACCCTGTCAGAGGTTACAAACGGACAAATCAGAGTAAGAAAAACAGAGAAAATAATATGTGCAATAGCGAGTTATTTGTTGCCTGACATCTAATCAATTGTAATTTGCATCATGTATATAGATTAGCTATGGAATCTAATAGCTGTTACATTATTGCTTTTCCTTCTCGATGACAAAACATATTTGTGATTCTTATGTCAGTTGTATTTCTCATGTTTCACCCAAGTTGTAAGATATTTTTGGCAGTGCATTAAACAACAGATGGTGTGTGAAACATAACTGCCCCGCTTATTGTATTCTATGTTGTTTTTAGCTCCACTATCCAAAGGCCAGCGGGGCTTATGTCATGATCCTGTGTCCGTCGTGGGTGCGTGTGTGCGTTAAATTTTCCTTTAAACATCTTCTTCTCCTATACTACTGGTCCAATTCTGATGAAATTTCTCAGGAATGTTCCTGGGATGAACCTCTTTAAAATTTGACCCTGCCCCATGGGTCACAAAATTGAACATATGCTTAAATAGGGTCTATTTTGTGAAAACTTTACACATTTTCTCGTCCATAACCATTGGTCCTAGGGCTACCAAATTTGGTATGTAGTGGCACCTTATAGTCCTCTAGGAGTGTGTTTAAACTATGCCCCTGGGGTCAAGTTTGACCCTGCCCCGAGGTCACAAAATTGAACATCTGCTTTTATAAGGCCTTTTTTGTGAAAACTTTAAAAATCTTCTTGTTCATAACAGTATAGCAAAGGGCTACCAAATTTGGTATGTAGTGACATGTAATAGTTCTTTACCAAGTTTGTTCAAATTACACCCCTTGGGTCAAATGTGAAATTGCCCCGGGGGTCACAAAACTGAACAGATGCGTATAAAGTGCTTATTTTGTAAAAATACTTTCAAAATCTTCTTGTCCATTTGGCCTAGGGCTACTCAATATGGTATGTAGTGACATCTAATAAACCTCTACCAAATTTGTTCAAATAATGCCTCTGAGGTCAACTTTGACCCTGCCGCAGGGGGTCACAAAATTTAATAAACGCTTATAAAGCGCCTATTTTGTGAAATCTTTAAAAATCTTGTCGCCAACCATTCGGACTATTGCTACCAAATTTGGTATGCAGGAACATCTTATAGTCCTCTACCAAGTTTGTTCAAATTATGCCCTTTGGGTCAAATTTGACCCTGACCCGCGGGTCACAAAATTTAGCATTATATACGCTTATATCTTGCTTATTTTGTGAAAACTTTTAAAATATTCTTGTCCTTAACTATAGGACTTAGGGCTACCACATTTTGTATGTAGTGAGATATAGTAGTCCTCTACAAAGTTTGCTCAAATTATGCCCCTGGGGTTAAATTTGACCCAGCCAATGTGGTCACAAAAGTGTACAAAGTCGAGTAAACCAGATCACACTTTGTCATGTTTTTAATATAAGCTCTAAGTTGGCTCCGCTATATATGGAAGATAATTTTACTCCAGTCAGTAATATTCACAATAAGAATACTAGGTTCAGAGTTAGAACACAGTTAGACTCTCCTAATACTGATCTAAACATGCATGATTGCAATAGGTTTGCCATTCCAAGGGTCAAGGGTTCTGGCAAAAAGTCATTTGCTTTCAATGGGTGTACTCTCTGGAACTCTCTTCCTCAGCATATCAGAGATGCCAAAAGTATTCCATCTTTTAAACACAGTGTTAGGGAGCATTTTTTAAGCCAGATAGATTTTTAATGTGCATCTCTTTGAGATTTTTTTTACTGTTGATTTAACTTGAATGTCAATATAGATAGATTTATTGTGTCTTATCTAGTTGCTGTATGATTATTCTTTAGCTTGGCAAATAATTTTATGTTAATTTTTAAACACTTAAATTGTGATAACTTCTTAATAATTGTCTAGTCTAGAACTTATCAGAATATATTCAATGCATTTAGGTTAGTGTAACTTAAATATGTTAACTGTCTTTCATTATTATTCACTGTGATATTACTATATACTGTGATATAAAACGTTGTCTCCTATGTCATACAATATTATAACTAAAGGACCACAATGGAAATAAGGGTTTAATTGCAAACCCTTTATTGTGCAATCCTTAACGTATAATGTTGATTGACATGGCTTTGTTTATACATGCAGGTTGTTTCTTATTACTTATTGTGTGTATATAACATGCTGCCATGTAAATCTATGCATTTTATGTTGAAATAAATCTATCTATCTATCTACATGTGCTTAAATAGGGCCTATATTGAAGTAATTGCACATGCGGAGAATATTTGTTTCATGCTTTTTTCAGCAGTGGAGCGATACAGGGTCATCATGGCCCTCTTGTCTTTAAATACACATCACACAGTTCTAAAATAATAATTTTAAAATAAAACATGTGTTCAATTTTAAACCCATAACATCGGTTACATGTGGGTGGGGTAATTTAAGTTGTTTATTTGAACATCAACATTGTTTTTTTCATTTGCTACATCTGAAGTATTTTCATAACAATGTACATTATAAATATGTTTACGTGTATCACATTTCAGTTGATAATTTGATTGTTATGGAGCAGTTATTATATAAATATGATTTAATTACTATTACAATGTTAGTTATTATATTTTTGAAATTAAGTCCATATTAAAATGTCTGTAGCAAAAAAAAATCCACGGTGACGTATCAATTTCTTTACTTTATTTTAATGCTAAGCTAGTTTCCTTTAATTATTGAGAACTTCAAATGAATATGAATATTACATTAACAGAAATATGTATCTGCATTGCATCTTATCTATTTTGAACTTTGCAATAAAAAATTCAAAACAAACAAAAAACTAGTCACACTTATTTCTCATTATTGTTAACGATTTTCAATATTTTCGATTTTAAAAGTGTTCAGTATGGTAATACAAATGTAACAGTTGTTAATCTAATACACTCTCAATATTACTATTCCATTTTAAATGTATGACACACAAACATTTTACCGTACCCCCGATTTTATGACCCGAAAAAATGACCTTTTTTCAAACGCACTTGGCATTTAAAAACCTTCGTTATCTCAAAATAATTCAGTGTAACCTCCCTTTTTTATTTTTTATTTATTTCAGATACAGATCAAATAATCAGCATACAAAAACTTATAGCATTCCGGATATTTTGAAAATTTTCACAAAACGATCAAACATCCTTAAGTCATTGATATATTAAAAAAGTACCCTTGTGTTGTTTTACACACATGCATCACATGACAATTCTTTAAAGAGGTAATGATAGTCTCAATTCTTTAGCTTGTATAATGTGTTACATATCGTGTGTTTAATTAAAATTAACTCGATTTTTGATACAGCATGCATTACATGACAACTTTTTTGACGCTTGTCAATATATGCCGATTTGAGAGAAATCACCACTTTTCGCAAAAACTCTTAAATAACAAGTATACTTATGCATTGTTTATACTTTTTGTTTATAAATTAACCATGTAGCCTTCCAAATTCATGCTGCATTGTTAATATGTGTTTATAAGTTACCGTAATTACTCTAAGTTTTCCTACATACTCATTTTTCGTCAAATTTTTTTTCGTGACTCTATATTTTCGGACATACGGGTGTTCGTCTATAATCAATGTCTCAAATGTTTCGGACAGTATATTTTACAGCGCAGTTTACTAGATTTCCGCCCTGTTTTTGCTTATATGGGACCCTTCGATCATGGAGTTTTACAAACGTATGAAGGTCATAAAACCTGGCATAGAATGCCCTGATGGCAATGGACCATTACAATTATTGGATATTTTGCCGTGTATACATGTAATAAATTGTTTAACTCAACATCATTGGAAATTATATCGTATTTAGGAAGCCCTATGGTTATTTTCTATAACGTTTTATATACAACTGCAGGTAAACAATTATTTTATTTAAAGCAGAGAAGGAATGTACAATGCAATACAATTATTGCACATTTATTTATTGGTAAAATTTCTTGATAATAATTGACTTATAACCATAACATATACAAGTATGTCTCTAAATTGTGGAAAAACAGTACTTTTGGATATTTTTCGTATCTAAATATTCGGACCCGAAATTACAAAAAATGAATTGTCCGAAAACTTAGAGTAATTACGATACGTATTAATGTCGTTTAAAGTGAAGCTTATACCCAATTGAATCTCATTTTTTTAAATGTTAAAAATATACCTAGGCATTATACAGTTACAAATTGAAACCTTATGTAACGGCCGCTTTGCCATTGGGAGATGAACATGTAAGCTGCAAGTGCCTTTCGTTTTTGCGTCTTAGGTGGTGAACCGATTTTGGTTTAATATTTGTATGTGTTATGACGATAATAATTGGTAATACTGCCATCTGCATATTCTTTATTTATTTCTTATAATCAATATATTTTCATCATCAATATTTGTTGTTGAGTATTTCTAGAAATTTACTTTTGTACTTGAGTTGCAGTCTTTGATAAAAATCATTAAAAAGTAAACAATAAGCTTATGTGTGTATATATGTGTATCATTTCGGTTAAACTATATGCAATTTTTTAAAACAAGCCAACATGGTAAACTTAAGTTATCGAACACAAATCAATACAACTTAAATTAAACACAAATTTATTGTGTACTACATGGAATAAAATAAGGTAATTTGTGTATCCAACATTTTCCAAAATCAGCCAATCGACATTTTTACGACAGCACGACGAAATGTTTTCGCTAAAAAGCGCGTGTACTATTATCAAAATACGAGGTTTATTAATTGAACCGAACTTACTTGAGTTGGAATGTAGGCGAAGGTGTTCGCAATCCATTTCCTACATAACTGAAAACTGCTGTTGCATTACTTACCGCACGTGTTTCATCACATTATTGTCATCGATTGAATATCTCCGTTTGTCATCAAACACCAATCGTAGCCATGAGCGCATTTTACATGAACTACATTGGGAATGATGTTCAATCAATCTTCGGACATGACGAATCATGCAATACGGATTCAAACGCGAGGCATTAGTATTTATTAGTGAAAACGAGTCTGATATCGTTCCGTTCTCACCGGCGGTTGGCAATCTTGTTGATATGTCAAAGCTCATCACCTTGTAGACACAAACTATTTTTAAATGATATTTCCTTTTATCATTGAGTTAAATGATTTTATAACAAATAAATAAATATAAGGTTTATTTAACACCTTGCCTTTATCCAACGGCTATTACATCAAACGCAGTAAAGACGCAGTAACGACTTGTAGACTATTTAAATAGTTAGAAAATATCAAGATATTTAATAAACATTGTATTGACCAAATAAAAAAATAAAATGTATATTTTCGAGTTATTTTATTAAATTGTTGTCAATGACAATAATCATAACAATAAACTAAAGAAATACAAACAATGGCTGTTTGTAAAACATGCATGCCGCCCCATATGGGCTGTCAGTTGTAGTGGCAGCCACTGTGTTAATACGGTTTTTGGCACTGTGACCTTGACCTTTGACCTAGTGACCTGCAAATCAATAGGGGTCATCTGCGAGTCATGATCAATGTACCTATGAAGTTTCATGATCCTCAGAATAAGCGTTCTTGAGTTATCATCCGGAAACCATTTTACTATTTCGGGGCCCCGTGACCTTGACCTTTGACCCAGTGACCTAAAAATCAATAGGGTTCATCTGCGAGTCATGATCAATGTACCTATGAAGTTTCATGATCCTAGGCATAAGCGTTCTTGAGTTATCATCCGGAAACCATTTTATTATTTCGGGTCACCGTGACCTTGACCTTTGACCCAGTGACCTCTAAATCAATAGGGGTCATCTGCGAGTCATGATCAATGTACCTATGAAGTTTCATGATCATAGGCTTAAGCGTTCTTGAGTTATCATCCGGAAACCATCTGGTGGACGGACATACGGACGGACCGACATGAGCAAAACAATATACCCCCTCTTCTTCGAAGGGGGCCATAATATGTGAATGATGAAAACTAAGTACTGTACATAGTTTTACATGGTATTTCTTAAGGAGTATTAATGAAAGAAACAGGAAACGTCACATATTTTTATTGCCAAAGAGAATCTGAACAACACAAACAAGAACTACAGTAACATTACAACACATTACAAATAACAACTACCGTACCATTAATTATTTCCCAATCAATACAAAAATGATGGTTAAAACTGTGGGCAAATCGATATGTAGATTAATTATTGTCCAACTGATGGTAAACACCACTTAATTGCACACTGTGAAACCACTGATGGCAATCAGGAGTTAAGGTTACAAAATAGCCTTGAACATTTTGCCTCATGACATTAGAAAATCCCCCACCATCCATATAAACACTTTGTTTAACAGGAAACACTCCTGGTAATTTAAAATTTTCTCTTGTTCGAAGAGATGCTGATATGACCCAGGCTAGGTGTCCTTATATACATTGTATTCCTGGCTATATGGATTTAACTTTACACCCTGGCTACAGCGAATGCTGGGATATAATGCAAACAGACATTTCCGAAAGTGCCGGACCATCAAACCTGACCAACGTTTTAAAGACAGGTTCGATTAAATAATTAGAGCAAAAGTTTCTTTATTTCATAGAATTAAAACCTAAAAATAAAAGAGAGCTTAAATGAATTAAGAGCAGTTAAAGTTACTAAATGTTACTGCACATGCGCACCAAACTTTTGCTCCTATGCAAGTAAATATGTGAATAGTTTTTACTGTTAAACGAAAACACGTTCTGTAGCTCACATCAATGTAATCGCGGTATAAACAATTCGTTCCCAATCAAATTTACGCTTAATAGTTCTTTTTCATTGATTTATATATTTTTGTGGCAAGTTTGTTGACATGTGTAGTTTAATTCTGAGTTGTCATATAATGTCAGGGCCAGAAAATATTTGCTTTATAGAGTTAGAAGAGTTTGTTTTGTTTCATCGAGTATAGAAAGAATTTTGAATAACTTGATCTCATATGCATATAATTTTACATTGTGAAATGATGAACACAAATACACAAATAAACAACTATGTTTTCTCATTGAATCCTTCTGTTCATCATTGCAACATGGGACACGTTTTAAGCCATGCTTAACATTATCGTGAAAATGCCATGTAATTGATATCATCAATTAATTATTCTCAACCCAGTTACATATTATATGCCAGTCTTAGAGTGAAAGTCAATTCCGCGGAGAGAGTGTTGAATCCTCTCTGTTAACGTACTCCACATTGTGTTCAACAATTTGAAATACTTTATTGCAATATGTACTTAACATTGATATCAGTGCATAGAGCGTATGCATATAATGAGAAGCGAACAGTTTTCCTGACTAGAATGTAAATTGTACCAATCACACTGTTCCGCACTGACGTTTTGTATAATCAGCCACTCATATTGTGAAGTCAGATCTGTGCATTTTGCGAAATTTGAATTCCGCAGGAACACATTGATTGTAAGGAAAAGCATTTAATGACATATTAATATTGCCGTACGATTTATTTGTGCTCAGTTAACTAAACAAACGTTACAATTGCGTAATGGGATTGGAAATTATAAAGTCGGTAGCCTTTGATACAACGTTAGTAACGTGAAATCATGTCACGGGTGTTAACAGTACGGCATCATATAATTCGTCATTGCTAGATCGCTTCCTGTTAATAATGGGGTTTGAAGGGTACTCGGTGTGATGAATTATTTACACGTGTTTATGAAACTTCATGCAAGTGATCCATCTGTTAGACAAATATTCCACAATATACAGTATATATTTGTGTTTCTGATCCATACGTAGGTTGGGCTTATACCACATTGTATTGGGCATGTCTAACGTATATCAACTCAGTATAAATTACTGATTGTAATAAAATAATCAATTACGGCTAAACATTTGAATGTGAGTGGTCGCAAATAATTGTTTCATGGAAGTATATTTTACATATAAATATTCAAAACTTGAATACAAGGAAGTTTAAAGTGATGGTATGGGCATTTGACAATTTTGCATTGAGCTGAAAGGACTTTACAGGTCAAAAGAGTTAGTTAAAATGTGGTTACTGACAAATTATCTGCAACTCATCTTGCTACCAGTTGTTTATTAAAAATATATTTTATATTCGATATTTAACATGACTCACCAAGTCATCTAAGCCGAAATTATCCGTAAAACAAAATTGTGTCTTTGTGTCGTATGAACGGATCTGCACTAAAACTATATGTGGGTTCACATCGTACATGCATGATCAGTTGTCAAACGAAAGAACGGTTGATATTCAAAACATTATTTTCTCGTTCCGGGATATTGTTTTAGCATGTTGATGCTGCATAAACAAATATATGTGTATATGAAGTGAAAACACCAAAAATAAACAACGGTTGCGATAGACACCTAAAAACTGTTAAATGCCTTTAATATCACTTTAAACTATTAAAAGAAGTTTCAACAATACGGGTTGTGTGTATCGACCTTTTTTATGAAGTATGAGTTTTATAAAACGCTTTTATGGTTACCAGTTTATAGAATAACAAATTTTGCAAACTATCCACAATACCAGAAACGAGCATTGTAATCGAACATTGAATGAACGATATGGTTGTAAGCATACTCCAATGTATGCGGGATTATTCGGGATCATACCGTTAATTGAAAAAATTGTCTTGGATTCAAACACCACACCAAAATTTAAAATGAATTTAATACAAAATCAAACACCGAATTTTTGTGGCAAGTGGATAGACAGTAAAATTAAACGACAGATACTCGTGCATGTATGTTATCACATAAACAATATTCAATTTGTCAAGATTTTTTAATTGTTAATAACAAAATGATTATGACAACTAATAGGATTTATATAATCATAATTGATGTGATGATATATCTGGGTTATGATGTTGATAATGATAAGTAACAGAAAGAAAATATTTCCAATTTGAAAATAAAACTTTCAAAAGGCCTATTTAGGCGAAATATGTCAGAAAAGAGTGAAACTTTTTTCTGTGATAATTGTACACTTGTAATTTGTTTACTATAGTTTACACAATATAAAGAAGTGAAAGTCCAGCTGCTGGAGCAGTATTGAATTCTCATTATACACAATTAGTTGGTGTATATTTAAGGCAAGGCAAGTGAACATATGCCAAAACAGCACAAAACAGCACAATACAAAACAACATACATAACACATAAATGAATAAAGCTAGGGTCGCCGCCTTGGAACGCTCAATGCAAAGCATTTGGGGTTTAAATCGGTTTTAGAGCGCTCAACCCCACACTTGGCCCAGCAATATTCATGATACATTTAAGTGTAAATGAAATTTAACCTCATAGCATTGTAATTCAAATTAAACAATAATAAAAGGGAATTAAATAGCATTCAAATTAATTACCATTTAATTACTCAATAGTAGGAAAGATACCAGAGCAACAGAGCTACAACTTTTATAGGAACGATGAAATGAAACTACGAACAAGTGTCAACTACAGTCCTTCTTTATAGAAAAAGATTTAGGAATATAGCATCATAAAGTTAATATTTCAGATCATCATCGCGCAAATACAGGAAGAAGCAGCAATCATGGATGTAAAAGTTCCATATTACATTGCTTGGTTGTTTATGTAACTGCAAAAAAAATCAAACAAGAAACGCTTGTCAGAGAGAAAATATAATGAAAATTGAACGCTATAAACCCAATGACCTATGCATGTTGATAACAACTTTGAAAGTTGGTCGTATGACTTCTTCAGATGTGTATACAGATATGAGTTAACGATTATCCAGTGCAAATACACAATAGAACCATTGTCTTGTAAAAACCTGCAGCCACAGTAAACAACTTCACGCCGATTTATGCCATGTGCTTTAAACTGGCGCCCGCGGTGTTTATGATATCGATGAAATTGTAAAAATGAGGTTAACTTTTTGGCATTCAGTCCTGTTTTTATAGTTATGTGTCGTTTCATGTTTTGTATTTATTTATTTACGCTAATTAAAATTGTAGTATAGACAGACGCCCGTGAAATTCATGAGTCGATGTGCGATGTAAGTATAATTGTAGTTTTCATGCCGATTTGTTCATACGTCACAAATACACAATTATTTTCAACAGTGAAAATTGCCCATAATAGCGCTTTAAAGATTCCAGATTTTAAGAGAAGAAAGATATAATGAATCAAAAACCAACAAACACGTGTTTTTCAAGTACGCAACCATCATATCCTTTTGTTAAAAACGAGTTAATTATATTGAAAAGTTTAACATAAACATGTTGTTTAACATATTTTAATTTGCGAACACGCTTCAAAACATTTCCATAAAATGATGGATGGGAACTTCCATTAGTTAAATGCCATTTTAAAGAAACATTATATTTTGAAATTAAATCACCATACTTTGGGTGAAATTTAGCGAATTTACTTCTTAGGTTATGATACAAAAAACCTTGTTCTAGCAATTTCTTCGTTAATATAAGATTACGATCATTAAAATCTTTAATACATGAACATGCTCTGACATAACGTACTAACTGCAAAATACAAATACCATAGTATGGACCTTTAGGGATGTTACCATCTAGGAACGAAAAATTAACAATGTGAAAGTTAAAGTCGTCCCGTTCGTCGTATAAACTAGTTTAAATCCTAGTATTATTAATAGTAAGATGTACGTCTAAATACGCAGCGTCTGTATTGGATTGACACGAACTATTTAAGACTAGTTCGTTTGGGTAGATTGTGTGAATATATTGTTCAAAGAATGGATTATCTAAATTAAGTATGTCATCATTGTACCTACTAGTAAGGTTAAAACATTGAATCAAATCTAGTTGTTTAGTTGTAGATAAATCTTACATAAACTCGCTTTCATAACAATATTAAAAAAAGATCAGCTATAAGTGGCGCACAATTAGTACCCATAGGAACTCCGATAATTTGTTTGAATATTTTACCATTAAATTCAACAAACAAGTTATCCAGAAGAAAAGTAAGTGCTGCACAAAAGTCAAGACAAGTCCAAATGATGTAATTATCTAATATGAAGTATAATACTGTTGGAAGTTGTGGGATGGTCGTATTTCAAGCATTTTATATATTATTACTGGCTCATAATGCGGGATATCAATGTTTAGCCCAAGAACATTTCATTGAAGCGTAAACGTAATTTATCCCACTTTTACAGCGAATTCGGTTGATTACAGCCCCTTTGATTAAATTTCTGCTATAAACCATGGCACGAAATGACGTCATTTGTTCGAAACATAACAGCATATATCCAGCAAAATTATCCGGTTAAACTAATTTTGTTTGAATAAACATATTAACATAGAACAATAGATTAGTGTTGATAATAAATCAGGTTTATCATGCCCCGCATGAAAACGAAAAAGAACTCGCCAAGGCTCGTGCTTTTTGTTTTCTAAACCTCGCAATATAAACCTGATCTATATTCAACACTTACCTATTATTCTCTATGTAATTGGAATGTTAAAATATTTACCATAAATTTAAATTGTATATTATTTGGTAGTTAAATCAATGTATTATCGATGTGATGTGATGTGTATGTCGCTCTTAAAATGAGCTCAATACGAAAAAAAATGCAAAGACATTTTAGCACTAGACAAACATGCTATTTATACAAAAGACACTGTAAAGTTTCAAGTGTTACCTTACTACTATTTGGTGACTAACAATCGAACAATTAGTATATCTGTATTGGTTGTCATTTTTGCATGCAACACAAAAACAAAATATATGTGTAGGTTTAGGTACTGAAAATATATGCAACATGTAAAGCCTTAATAACACGTTCATATTGTTGTCATTTAAACAAATTTAACGGGTATAATTAAATATTGAATGCCTAACGTTACACCTCATTTATGTCTTTGAAAATAATTGAATATGTTCACAACAGTTAAATTAATAGAAAATAGTTTTATCTCGAATATAACCTCTTGCAGAGTGTCCTCTCTTGTTCACGCACAACGTTATCAACCGTTCATATTAAGCCAATGCATCGCTGATTAAAGTGTTTCTGAAATAAAGAGGAAGTAATATTCAAAACAAGCAAACAATAATGGTCGGCCATAAGTGTTTTCTGTCCGACTTGCACGATTTTAAGTTAAAGCATTTATTCCCGACATGTTATGAATGTGTGCAAACATAATTTAGTAAACCAAACACACTATAACGGCCTCGTTCCTGTATGCACGCATCTCATGTGCATAATGCGTTGTGTTTATGTATTTATTGTGTTCAGTGATTTGGAGAGTAGATGATTGTAGAATAATTACGTACCAATCTTTTTAGAAAAGGAATTATTTAAACTAAAGTAATCATACTGACCATCGATACTAACAAATTGTGTATCTGTATCAATCACCCATACGACAGCCTTACAAATGCTGCTGTACAGAAAAAAAATATGATTTATTCGAGCGAAAGTATATTCGTGAAATCACTCGAAATATGTGTTATTTCCGAAGATATGTACAACAGATAAGGCATCAACTAGACCAGTGTCATATATTTGTCTGAACTACAAATTAAACTATAATTTATGTACTGACTTCGTTTGTTTGAAATATATAGAACATGCATGCCGCATACTTGGAATATGATTCATACCCATCCATGCAACCATTATAATAAAAAAAAGTATGCGATGTTTTACATGTTGTTACATCAAATAATTATATTAATGTATGTAAGGGTCGCTTATGGCAGTATACTATGCAAACATTACAGTGAATGACTTCCTGGGTGGTTTCATATTTTCAGAAACTCCAAGTTACGTAGTTTTTCATTCAATATGTTTGACATCAGCGTAACTATATGCCAAACTAGCATATCATATATCAGTCAACTGTTGAAAACGGATTCCGATGTGATTCAAATTGATAATAAAATCATTCCTAACTTGGCTCGTTCTACTTTGTGATACGTATTTTAAGCTAACAATTTATGTTTTACCAGCATTTTTTAAATTAATCATTCAATACTGCCCAACTTTACTTCTTCTACCACTCATACATAAGTTCAGCAAAACAATGTATATCATTTGCATAAATCACATTGTTATTTAGTTAATAAATTGAAACGAACCAATACGGTTAATAATCGTGTAGCAGTCTAAAGTCATAAATATGTGGATATGGTTAAAAGTATGTATATGATTTCATATGAAAACCAATATATACAAAACGTTAATAATCAAAACTTAATTAAAGATGACCGCAACGCCTAAAAACGGTGAATGCAAATCATACAATATAAATTCGACAGTATCAGAATGAAGTCACAGCACGAACTACGTAATTACTATAAACAGTTTAAATAACGTACGCGTATTAAATCTCATTACATCAAACATGATGAATACGCGTTAGTAACTGAATAAACACATTAACACGTTTCTATTCCAGAAAATGAATTTAATGCATTTGTTTTTACCGACGTTCTCTGTATATTGTTTGAACCCAAACAATAACTCTCAAATTAATGTGTATTCTTGGAAACACTGGGAAGTGGGAATTGTTTGAGAATGCTAGTTCTGATTTGTAGCGCTGTATTATAATCAAATAAGGTTTTAATTGAGTAATACATAATCACTAGCAACTCATTAATTAATTGAGCTACGTTTATGCAAAATTCATTATGATTAACAGTGCCAATTACATGGCTTCCGTCACATACTGCGGATGCAATAAAATAAAACTTAACAGTCTAAATGGTCCCGTGTATTGACTTACGTGAGCATAAGCGAATGGCTAGGTATTGGGACAAAATATACGTCATCCGTTCAAATTTGTGTATTCGTGTGATGTGTTCGTGACAAGAATTTGTGACATGAGATGTGCAAACGTGTTTTTCTCGTTTTAAATATTGCTCAGATGTGTACGGTTGGTTCTTCCATTTGGTGTTCTAATACGAAACCGAAAATTACAGTGATTCGTGTTTTGTTGTGTGTGTGTTGTTTTTATATCGTTAAGAAAATAAAACTTACGTTAAAACTAATGTAAGAATACTGCAATTGATGTCTTAAAGCCACGTTCTAAATTGACGTAGAAATGTTTAGATTAAAAATAGTAACATTTAAATACAACTCTGGAAACAAATATTATTGTGTATTGCTATGTGGAAAACCTGTTCTATATGACAAATGAAAATCAAATTCTGCGTATTCGTTTGATGCTATTAATAATGTCAGAATGACAAAAATTAAAGTATATCTTGAGAACAACGGATTGCTATTTAGACGATACCTTTAAGATGGCAATGAGGGAAATGAAAGATTATTACTTCCATAACGGCTGACATATCATTTATCTGAATCAATCATTTGATTATCAGTCTTGTTAATATAACATATTGTATTCGGAACACACAATTCTATAAATACTATGATTTAAATTGTACAATTTAAGGACGTGCAATATTCAATATTTTACTAACATATTACACGGATGAAAACGAATGTTCACAATAATATTTTATAGTATTGTAAACGTACAATCATGCATGAAACATTATAAAACACGACGTACTTAATGCTATATCACATGTAACATTCAAATGTAAAGTATGCCGTACTATTCTTTTATTTTTGTGTATGAGTTGTTTATTTTTAATGTATAAGAGAGCGTTGTATTGTATAATTCTTCCTTGGAATATAATCGCGTATTTTTGTAAATTCATGATGTTTAATGAAAATTTTTACATCATTATGGAACGGTCAATGAACTTTTGAGCATTTTTTAAACATGCATTTAAGGTACAAATATGATTTATAAAAACAAATACAAAGTACATAATTCCAAGCATAGTGATAACCACAGCTGTTCTACTATATTTTAAAACCAATCTTCAACAAATTCAAGAATTCAATATGATTGTGCACCTTTCAATGCTGTTGTTCATTGTCCTATCGGTTTGTATGTGGATTGTATCCTTGTGAAGTGTTTCGTTTAGCGTGGTCAGCCTTAAATTCTTATCGAGGGATTGAGTTTACAATCGCTTTAATGACATGCAATCAGCCTCAAGGAGAGAGTGAACGGCTGTTGGCTCAGTGTATGCGTACTGAAATGTTGGCGCTTTCTGGTCGAAAGTATATTACATCGATGATACGATTTGATTGTTGAAAAGAGTTATAAACTTTAACAAATATAAATTAAACATTTAGTTCAATTAGGACTGTTACTCAATTATAATTACAATAGAAATACAATCTCAATATGCCCACTATTTTTCAAACGCGTACTGTATACAATTTTTTTTAAATATTTACGACCTGTCAGATGAAACGGTATATATTGAGATTACGAAGACTATGTCATTTGATTGAATTATTTATAATATAACACAAACTAAATGTTTCGATAGAATGAGGGAAATAAGGCTGCTGTTTCCGATGTAAACGTTATTTCTATTAAGTAGTATTGCTCCTTGATGTGCAGTATGGGTCATTCCTCTACCAATAAAATATGGTATTGTTAAAGAAGCTAAAAGTTTAACGTCTTTTTTTTCAACATCCGCGCAGAGTTTGGACTGAAACAAGCATAGCTAAATCAAATGCCTTTCTTGATAACGAACCACGTGCAAAGTGCTACCTGAATTTTCCCGTTTTTTTAATATTTTTGTATTAAGGTAATTTATGCTTTGTTACTTACCTTAACTTATACACTTTTTGTTAAGTATATGAAAGTTATAGTGCTTTTTAAAAAATATTATAATGCTTAAAACAAAATTAAAATCCTATCGAATTTGGTAGGATTTTTTGTGACGGCAGAGATTGTTTGTGAGGTCATGGAACGACAACTTTGCAAGATTTTTTGTTCGTTTGCGAACATGTATAATGTAGTCCTATCGTCTGCTAGCACGAGCGGCAGTATCCACTTGTACAAAATACACATTGCTCTTTGATAATTGACAATATATATTATAAATATCCTTATAATAATGCCATTTTCGCATATTGTGTAATTTCCATTTTAGATGTGTATGCTTAAACACTTTACTGTCTTTGCAATATGTGTGTCAATAGTTACACATTACATAATCTTTATAAATGTGTGTCAATAGTTACATACTACATTATCTATATAATTGTGTATCACTAGTTACAAACTTCACTATCTGTAAAAGTGTGTATCAATGGTAACAAACTTCACTATCTGTATAAGTGTGTGTCAATAGTTACAAACTGCACTAGCTTTATAAGTGTGTGTCAATAGTTACAAACTACACTATCTTTATAATTATGTGTCAATAGTTATAGACAACACTATATTAATACATGCGTGTCAAAAGTTACACACTACACTATCTTTGTAACTGTGTGTTAATTGTTGCGCACTACACTGTCTTTATAAGTTTGTGTCAATAATAACACACTAAGCAGTCTTTATACTTATGTGTCAAGTGTAACACACTACAATATATGTACACGTGTGTGTCAATAGTAACAAACTACACTTTCTTTGCTATTCTGTGGCAATAGTTACACACTACAATGCCTTCCCTATTTTGTGCTTATAGTAACGCATTTATCTGCCTTCACCATTTTGTGCTAGTTGTAATAAAGTCACAGTCCTAACCAGTTGTGCCAGTATCTATACATCCTTCTGCCTGCGCTATGTTGTGTCAGTAGCTATACATTTATCTGCCTTCACTATTTTATGTCAGTATCTATAAATGTATTTGCCTTCAATTTTTGCCAGTATGTATACAATTTACTGCCTTTACTTTGTTTTGTCAGAAGTTAATGGTAAGCATGGTGTATTTATCAGTTCTTTTAGCGACTCAGTGTTTGAAATGTTCAACAAACAATTGGACCTATTCATACTACTAAATAATCGTGGCGTTGAACATAATTAATACTCATTTTCATATATAATTTGATGTGCATTAATCAAATTTTATCTTATACCATGCATATTGACCGAACAACCAAAAATAGAGTCCCGGAACATTAACAACAAAAATAGAGTCCCCGAAATTATTTAACAGCTAAGAAGTTAATCAATGTAATGTCTGCATAGAAGTGTGCCATTAACGACCCATAACTATTGCTGGGAAAGGATTTTCAGCATAATAAGCAACTGCACTCGATGAGATGTCACATCTTAACTATTATTTTTTCTTCCTTGCGCAAGCACACAGTAACATATCCTGCCTTATTTTAATAAGGCATTTCTGGACTGATTCTGAATAATCGTTTTATTTTAAAACATAATACCTGAAGCATGGTCTTTTGCACATATCTTTACCAACAAGACAAACTTTAACATGGTGAGTTAATGGATATACATCACATCGTATTATTAATGTATTGTCCTATCATTTATATACTATTGCATAATCAAGGCTTGCGTTTTGGTTACTTGAACAGATACGACATGTACGCATTTGAGTAGTTATTTCTTGATTATTCATGGTATGGATTGCCAACTGATATATCATAAAATACCCATTAATTCCATTCGAGTATATAATAGTATGCACACCTATATTCACGAGAATAAAACAATTAAAAAAAATAAGTACGAAATCCATCGACCTCCTCCCCCGGAACACCAAACACAAGAAATACGTAAGACATTCATACAAGACATGCAAAGTGTGTATAAAGACGGGACCGTTTATTCAGGTAATTACATTGTTCACTATTGATTCATGATTATCCTTTTTTTTAAATTCACTTCTATTTGATTGATCAAATTATGTTCGCACTCAATTAATGCCATGTCTGAAAAGTTGCTTTTTTCTAATCGTGTACGTCTGACTTTCTATAATTTTACAGACCATTATTATCTTCTGTCATCAAATTGCACTTCCTCTTGTTTCAAAAACACTGCAATCGCTGATGCATTGCCTAAATATGGAGGGTTAATAACAGCGTGTGTAAGATTGAGAAAACTTTTAAATAGAGAGTTTGAAATCGGGATTGAACTAATTTTACTTTATTTTACAGTTGAAACACTACACAATTATTTTAATTGGCTTCAATCATATGTTCATTATGCGTGGATTATATGTTTGATGCTATTTGATGTAATTCATTAAACTGACGACTGTGCTCCTGTTATTAGGTCGAATATACTACTGATTAACGAGCAATTATAAATCATGTGTTTTTAATACGACAAAATCTCAACCTTTCGAATCATGATGCATCTCATGAGACTCGAGTACAATGTTATTAGAAAGATCAATTAAGCAAGTATAGTTTCACTTATATTGATTGTTTGCATCTTGAGTGTTTTACTAACTGACAATTCTTAACTAAAACTCATACATCATACTGCAATAAAGTACAGACACATATGCACTTATTTTTTGTCTTATAGAGGATTAGTTTTCATTTTTTTAATCCTCGTATACAATATTTGTTAAGTCAATAAAAAAAACAACGAGGCAGTAATTAAGCATTCAGCAAATTCTCTTATGGTGTGAACTTTTAGCAATTTTGTTTGTATATACATGTTGACAATTATTTGCAAATTGAAGCACACTCGTGTTCAATTCTTATTTATTTTGGTGTTTCCATGCATTGTTTACACCATTGTATTATTTATTCAAAATACCCAGACACAGCGGGTTATGAGCTTAACTTTACAATGCAGCAGTACACACAAAATAACTACCATTCTATTAAATCGAATACTATCCAATAAGAATGACCTATTGCTGATATTATTACTTCTACAAAGTATGTGAAATATATTTTGCGGACTACCGTTAGTATTCCATTGTACGTAACGTAATACTATTCTTTTACAACAGCTGCGTACCAACTATTAACAAAATGAACAGGCAGCATGTTAAATGATTGAGCTAACGAAAATTGAGTATTATTTGCGAGGTTAAATAAGAAGTAATCCTACACGATGGTGAACAATAGCTACACATTTGAAAATTTATAGAACAATATACTGATTATAACTGTATATTTTTGGGTTATATTTTTTTATTTGATACGAGTATTTTCATACATTAATCATTCACTATTAAAAGAATTCTTAAACTAATGTTGTTCAGAAAACCATGTATCATATGCCGCCACATTATCATACTTTATTGTGAGTTCACTGACCAGAATGATCTCGTATTGTCAATTTATATCTTTATTATATTTGAATAAATCATTTTCACAATTCATGTTATTTCTTGCATAATTTAACATACTCGTAATGCATTTGTCTGCTCTTTTCAAGTATCTAATTATACAATACGTTTGTTAGGAAAACGGTTATTGTAAAAGTGTGCGTTTATAAAGTCAGTCAGGTTCACTGTCTTTAACCCCGTTTTAGGGATTCGCTGTATACATTTATGTTGACTTGATGTTCAGTTCTTATTGTAATTCATTGTTTTGATTGTTACATCATAACTCACCTTGCGCAATGAACCTTCATTCTTAGAATTGCATCTATGACTGTTCTTTGTGAGAGGCATTAATCACTGGAAACAATTAGTTTGCCAACATCCGATACATCTTAGTATGACCCTACCCAATGGTACAATATTGACAAGGGACATTTCAATTGAAAACAAATACATGAGTGTCTATTGCGCATCAGTAGAAGACAAAACTTCTATGTTTGCGATAACTAACTGTTTTACAATTGCCTTTCCATACCCGATGACACGCCCTAAAACCTCTATTACTTTACCATGTTTACTCACTTGAAATAATGCACATTAGTTGCAAGATATCTATCTTTTGCAAGTAGTAACCCATTATCGCAATTGGATCAACGTTTTATTTTATATTGTGTTCAATCAGAGACATATGTTTACAAAATAAACGTGTATAAGTCAGCGTGGTGTAAGATTATAGACCCGATCTAATACATTCATAATTCTGAACTATTCACCAAATTTCCAAACGGTTAACTAAATGAATGAATGGCAACGGTTATTTCCCTCAATGAATCTCTTACATCTTATAATAATCCACTGAATTGAAATAATGGCAAGCACATTTGCATAGATTTTTTATATTGTGTTCAATCAGAGACATAAGTTTACAAAATAAACGTGTATAAGTCAGCGTGGTGTAAGATTATAGACCCGATCTAATACATTCATAATTCTGAACTATTCACCAAATTTCCAAACGGTTAACTAAATGAATGAATGGCAACGGTTATTTCCCTCAATGAATCTCTTACATCTTATAATAATCCACTGAATTGAAATAATGGCAAGCACATTTGCATAGATGCAAGCATACAATAAGTCCATATTGTCAATTACCGTGTCCGATTCCCTTTTATATGAGTATACGCTTTATACTATATTTCTACGTCGTTGATAATATCAGTAAAGGCATCTTTACCAGAGCCAGTATAATCTGTGGCATAGTTTTAGTTCATCTAAGTTGTAACGATATTTAACCCTATCGATTATTACGCATACCGGATTATAGCAAATATATATAAAAATTCGCATGGTTATAATAATATTCCGGCGCGATTAAGAAAATATTTTTACAAAAACATATAATCTCAAACCAAATGAACTTGAAATACACCGGTATTGTCCACGCAGCTGAGAACAAAGCGATGGCATACTTTTTTGCACACATACATACTCATTCGTCACGTTTTATTAAGAATTCGATAGAACTAATATGAGAACAGCGATCAGTCAAGGGAAATGACCAAAGTGGCCGTTGTCCACAAATGACCGTTGTTTTCGGATCACAATATAAGATGGTGGGTCAGTTTGTAGTATCGCTACGTCGTAACTTCACCCAGTCGTTTGCATACAATGTAAAACAAAGGCCCATTGCCGATAACTAAGCATAATAACATAATCAACTTACATTGAATAATACAGAATACTATCTTATAAATAACTTTAATTTCACATTGTTTAACTTAATCAATGACTTCATCAACGCTGGTATAATTGTTTACGCATGCATCTCGTTCATTCGTAAATAAAGCTTGTCACGTGCCATTGACGTCACGACTGAACAAGTCTAAAAAGCGTATTCGCTGTCATAAACCGATAGTTTGTACATTCAGTATATCCGACAGTTCGTATTACATTCAATTGAATGTATTTTTAAATAACGATTGTCGCGTGTCTTTGACGTCACGTCCGAACAATTATACAAGCGGATTCGTTGTCATTAACCGACAGTACGGTATAACCGTATCGTTCTAAATCAAAGCAAAAGAAGCTAAAATCTTGTTAAAAATATTTAATTTGTCATAAAAAATTGCAATTCAGTGTACATTTTTCCTGTATAGATGATCACTAATTCCGTTATCGCCTTCTTATAACAACACTCGCCAGCTAAGTGTAGTACCAACACAACTACATTACCAGTCAATCTTTTGTCAATATTTTCATAATATTATGTTTATTTTATTATTTAAGTTAATTTCCGCGTATGCCAATGTTTATTAATGAGTTGCATTATGTGTAGATCTACGATGATTCTTTTCGACGTACAATAAATAGGTAAGACATTTTCTTTCCAAGCTGTGTATCAATAAACAAACTTTTAAAATGTATTAACCGAATGCCTAAAGAAACATTTGGTTAACCGAAAATAAGCACATACGTCTTTAAAACGCATTGTATTTGATCTATATCGATTTTATTATGTGTACTTTTTTGAAAGTCTCCCTTTTTACACAATGTTCTGATCACTTGTATATTTTAGAATGGGACAATGCTATGTTTTTGTATTGTTATGACAACTGTTGTTAGATCAAATTGAGTCGTGGCGTTTTTATTGTGGTATGAGCTTAACATCAAGAGGAGGATATTTATGAAAGCGATGATGTAGATAATAAAAATAATGATGACAACAAAAATAATTGATGATTGTTATTGATGCTGATCATGAAGATGGTATAATGTTCATAATAATTATGATGGTAGTGTTATTTTCTGTGATTTTATGATGATTGTGAGTATGAAGATATAATTATGCATATGCTCCGCTGCGACCGCTGCTTATGCAGCTAAGCCGCTGATGCTTTTGATCATGCTGATGATGGTAATGATGTTGATGATATTGATAAAGATAATGATGATGATGATATACCCAAATAACCGTGCTTCGGTTTCATCTGTTTAAATCATTTTGTAAAACAACAAAACAATAAAACAATAAACTTGAACATCCAGTTGATAATGAAGTGTATGGGTCACTTTTATTGAAATTTTATATGCATCACTAACTACGAACGTGTCATGTCCTAATTAATCAGCAATTTTAAAATCAGTTTACTTTTAAACGTTATAATATCAATACGTTACCGTTTGCCCTCGTTGTTCTTCCTATTTGTTGCACATATTAATGTTGAAATGTATGATATAGGTTAAACATTCTCGATATCTTGAGAAATGTCTGAAACTTTCATACATCCTTCATAGTACAATGGTGAACACAATGGTGACCGATAAACTGTGTCTAGACGATGTCACAGCACTGGCCAATTCCGCGGTTTGTGACAAGCTGGATCGCGTGTCATGCCATAGAATAGAATCAAAGGATTATTTGTTCTCGGCCCAGGAAAATCATATGAGTCATATCAGATTGAATTCACATTTAGGTCAGTGCGTTTTGATTAGTTCAATGACATCGCGATATACTTTTTGTTTATACATTTGGCAAACACTACATGCATACTAACTGCTGAGCTGTCCGTTCGTATGTGCATGAAATAGAAATACAAACATGTGTCCTTCTCTGAATGTTAAGCAAACACTTATTCCAATCAAAGTGTCCGAGTTGAAGTATTGTATAAGTACATACTTGTATATCGAAGACAAATACAATGTATTTCGAGTAATTTGAACTCAAGAAACCAGTATGTGTTAGGTGCGGCATTTTATAAGAATAAAAATAAACATTTAAATTGTCAATGCTAGCCCAATGAGCTTAGTGAAGTACAAGGACAGCAGCATAACGTAAGATTAATATGGTATTGGTTTGCTTAAACAAAACCAATGTTAAATTTGGTTAAACACGAAAAAGCCGATTTATAAATATATGTATTACATCTGAACAGTGTAAATGCATAGATGCAAACATGAGCAGTACATGTTATTACTTTAATTACTTATATACAAAGAACTTTTCTCGTAAATAAAGCTTTGCAAAACACAAGCTGATTGATCACGTGTAATTTTTGTATTTGTGTGAACGTCGCACATTATTTTATTTTTTCATTCGTTTAGATGTGTCATGTGCTTAGATTTTCAATATTAGGAGGAGACATTTTCGTATTATGTTGGAATCATCACATTACGACAAGGTTGAAATATGAGGACGTTAAATAGTACAGAAAAACAGTTTTCATGTTATCCTGATGGAATACGAAGTGTACCTGGTAAGATAGAATCATTGCACAACTGATATTGGCAAAGTTAGGTGAGAGACAGCGCATTTACTTTCGTATTGACTCAAGCTGCGTTCTAGTTGTGTAAAAAAACAGTTAATAGAGTTGGGCTATGGTCCTTCTGTAAAGCAAGTTCTTGATACATTCATGAGGTATTCTGGTGTTGGTGTACACACATGTATTACAGGACCCTTGTTAAGAAGTTATGGAAGCCCCCTGTCATCTGCTTGCATATTTTGTTGTCTTCATAACGAGTATTTCATTTGAATGACATCGATTTTTTTATACAACATGCAGTTAATGACGCTTTCTTTGACGCTTGTGAATATTTGCCGACTTACTTGAGAAACATTGCCAGTTTCGCAGGACCTTTTACAAAACCAGGCTCGAAAAACTTATTTTTTAAATCTAATTTATGTTCGATATTTTAGTTTTATAAATAAACAACGTAGTCATCCAAACTGATTATGCAATGCTTTTATTGTGTCTATAAATAACTGATTTGCTCTTTTTTGTGTGAAGCTTATGTCTTTATGTTTCTTATATTTCGAATGTGTAGCACCACAAAAAACGTTATTCAATTACGAACATAAACATAATACAACGCCCACAAAGTGGTAGAGAGGCATTTTAGCTGCTCAGTGTCTTTCGTCTGAGGAGGTTCACCAATTATGGTTGAATATTAGACTATTTGATGACGCCAAGTGTTTATATTGCCAGCACAAGTGCATATTCCTTTTTCAATTTGTAAGACATGCATACATTTTTATCAGCGGTTTTGAGCAATTTTAGAACAATAATGTTTAATTTGCATTGAAATGTTTGATAAAACCAATAAAATGTAAACATGAAGTTAATTCATCTAAATGTATGAATCATTTGAACCATTGGTTGAATGTCGTAAATTCAAAGAAGGCATGTGTTTTTTCGTTCAGCATTAACAACACGGAACGTAATTTCGAACGAATAATTATTGGCTTTATTGGTTAGTGCGTGTGAAATATTTTGAGTAATGATAGACCTCTAAATTAAAGTATATTGTTTGTCAAAAGTTGATATTGAAAGCTTGCTTGTTGCTGCCGTTATAAACATATTATACTTTATGTGCGATTTAATGCACTCAACAGTTTTATGTTAATTGATTAGACCGCACAGGCTTATCGGGGCTGCGACCTTACGCTTTAATGATATTATTCATGTACAGAAAGTCTTTTCTCAGCAAAAATTAAGTTTAGATTAAAGGTATTGTCCCTGATTAGCCGTTGCGGACTGCACCTGTTAATCTGGAACGACACTTTACGCACATTCATTAGACCCCCATTTTACAGTTGTACAGAGCGTGGATCTACTATAAGACAACGAACATCCAAATAGGTATCAACGTGTTTTTGCATGACACATGGTTGAGCCAATTTAATCCTTTTGGTGTCCAAAACTTCTATTGTCAAATGAATCAAAATTCCAAAGTTTACTGTATGACTCATGGGTATTCGGGTCGTAAAGATACTACTTATCTTATATGAATAACATGATTTAAAAACATGATTGGATCAAGGTGTTCATTAAATGTTATAAAAAACAAAAATCAACAAAAACACATACAATTAATACGTCACATGCAACCGTACAAGTTCCAAAACAGAAGTTAAATATGACTTGGCTATAAGTATTGATAAATTTAATATGTAAATAATAATATGCGCATAGTGAATATGTATACATTAAACAAGAATAATGAAGACTTAAATTCAAATAGACATAACTGTCTAGACCAAATAACGATGTAGACGCAAATATCCCCCCGGTTTGTCGATTTATTGTAATACGATAACACGTTAACACACAATGTCGTCATATGCCGGTGAAGTACTTTCTGAATGAACCTCTGCAATTCTGAAACTTATTGCATTATAATGGACGACTAAAGGCCGATTTGACAGTAGTGCCGTATTGTGAACGATCTCGTGGACGTTAAATCATCTAGGCTGACTGTAATAGGCAACATCTTTTACAATACTTCCATTTCTATATGGACTTGCTTTACGTGCATTTGTTCAGTCCGCAATAACACTATGTAAGATACTATATCGTGAAGGTCATCTATATATGTCTAAGGTGCACTCTTAATTACTTGTGTTTATTTTGGTATTAAAAATATTTGTATACAGCAGTACTGTAACTATATATTAAAAATAGTATGTACTTTGGATGTAAACTTGTCGATATAAACTCAGGCTGAGTTTGCGTAAACTACTCGAACCTGCGGACGGAAGTTTTATAAAACATATTTTAGATCGATAAGTTGTGTTTTCATTTGATAAATTCTAGTTTTATAATATTAGATAAGTATAACCCACTCCCAAAGAAAGTCAACAATATGAATAATGTATAGTATAGCTTATTGTGTTATTCGAATCATTATGGGAACGAATATCTATATACTACTGTAGTTCCTTTAGTATGTGCATTGCAAAAATGTCAACTTAAAGTACCACGCCGTAGACAACTTCAACATTTATCACGTATTATAATACTATTATTATATAAATAAGGCGTCCATGGTGTATACCTATTTTCAAAGTATCGGTTATTATCGCTGAATATTACAAGTGTCATGTGCATTGTTCGCGGTTAGGGACGGCTGCATAAACAATCGTGTTTGGATAAATTGGTGTTATTGGTGACGTGAAAATACGTACAAAACTGGATAAATCTTGTTAGTGTCATCTGTTGAATATCACCGTTGGTCATGACACACACAAATTTAAGTATTAGCGAATTGTTGATTAACTGCGCTGGAAATGCAATTCAAACACACTTCGGTTATCAAGAACCATATAGTACGGATTCAAACGCTATGTATCAGTATGTATGAATGCGAAAACGAGTAAGCGATCGCTTCGTTATCACATGCATGGTAGTCGCATTAATTTGTCAAATTTTATTCGGATTTTGATCAAATAATTTTTTAAAGGGTGTTTCCTTATCGTGCTTGAAAGGCACATTAACCACGGGCACTGTTTGATGTATTTGCCATATTAAAGTATGCGTAAAGATCAATATAACTTTATATGATGATACGTTTGATCATTTGTTTTTTGTTATATTCTATACTTAATCGTGTCTGAATATATAATGAGAGTTGACATATGTTTGGCTATATTCTGGTATGCGTAATTTTCGCGAGGATTTTATATGGTTAAACGTAAGTTTAACTAAAAATATGTCACACCGTTTGTAAGCTGTATTTACTGATATTATAAACGACGTAAAAATATAGTATACAGTGTATATTAACTAGCGACGTTAAGCTAGCATCTCGACTTTATTGAATGAGTGTCACTTTGTTTATTCGTTGAACGCTGTAGAAATGTAGAGGCCATCGATTAAATATCGCGTACATCTTAATGCACAGCGACAACGATAGGCATTGATACTTTCATAGCAATTAAAAAGAACACAAGTATAAGTATATTACTTACTTATACACGCCTTTTTGTAAAACGTACATCTTTCTAGAAAACATTGTTTTATAAATATTGATCAGACTCAAACTCCGATAGACAGATAAATAACAACTATTTTGGACTAATTTCAAGTCAAAACAACAATATATGGCAATAGCAGTTTGAGTTGTTTCATTGCGTACGCAAAGCCACAAATGATGAACAGTTTGATCTCATAAGCAAAGTATGTGTTTATGGTGAAATGATATACACAAATACAAAATACACTTTTTTCAGTCTGATAAACTATTCAGATTCAATATTACACCATCTTCCAAGTTTTGGGTCGTGCTAAACTTTATCGAAGGTCGTGTCATGTGATTGATTCGAGTTAACTATACCGTTTAGATTTAAAGTCCCTTCGGCGTAGAATGGACTTAAGCAATATCTATTTAAGAGTTTCTAATACGGAAAAAGATTCTTTTCTATGTCCAAGTATGCATTTAGCAATTACATATTGGGTATAACTATTAACAGTTTGTATAGGTTGTCATTTTAACAATAAAGGAGTTAAACGCTAAACAGTTTTTAACACGACTCATAAATTGATATCCAAGCAGGGAAAACACGTACAGTATGCGTTTCATCTACTGACAAGTCATTTTGATTCAAATTAATGTATTACGTACATATCAATATATATGTTTGTAAACTTTGAAGTATGATCTAATTTTATTTCACGAGCAACAATATAACACAGTATTTTTAGTATGTTGCAGTCAATTAAATACTCGGTCATTTACCAAATCCTTGATTTGGTAGAAAAAGCTAACGAAACTGAAGCATTATAAGTTTTATGTTTAAGCATCATCTTAAATTACATTAACATTTATAATAATAGGTCTGGCAAGATTAAAGGGACCTTTTTACAAATGTTGGCATAACTTGTATTGAAGATGGTCTTTAAATGCTTAACATTGATAACAATTAACATTAGAATTTGAATGCTCCAGTTAAAATCAATAATAACAGAAGAAAAAAGCAATACTCATATTGGCTTGATCTAATTACCATTGTCGATATCGAGTAGCACTAAAACCACTCGGTAAACCGTTCCTACATAATTTGTGGTGTATTGTATACGTTATACAAGCCTACATAATGTGTGGTGTATTGTATACGTTATACAAGCCTACATAATATGTGGTGTATTGTATACGGTATACAAGCCTACATAATGTGTGGTGTATTGTATACGGTATACAAGCCTACATAATGTGTGGTGTATTGTATACGTTATACAAGCCTACATAATGTGTGTTGTATTGTATACGTTATACAAGCCTACATAGTGTGTGGTTTATTGTATACGGTATACAAGCCTACATAATGTGTTGTGTATAGTATACGGTATACAAGCCTACATAATGTGTGGTGTATTGTATACGTTATACAAGCCTACATAATGTGTGGTGTAGTGTATACGGTATACAAGCCTACATAATGTGTGGTGTATTGTATACGGTATTCAAGCCTACATAATGTGTGGTGTATTGTATACGGTATACAAGCCTACATAATGTGTGGTGTATTGTATACGGTATACAAGCCTACATAATGTGTGGTGTATTGTATACGGTATACAAGCCTACATAATGTGTGGTGTATTGTATACGTTATACAAGCCTACATAATGTGTGGTGTATTGTTTACGTTATACAAGCCTACATAGTGTGTGGTGTATTTTATACGTTATACAAGCCTACATAATGTGTGGTGTATTGTATACGTTATACAAGCCTACATAATGTGTGGTGTATTGTATACGTTATAAAAGCCTACATAATGTGTGGTGTATTGTATATGTTATACAAGCCTACATAGTGTGTGGTGTATTGTATACGTTATACAAGCCTACATAATGTGTGGTGTATTGTATAAGTTATACAAGCCTACATAATGTGTAGTGTATTGTATACGTTATACAAGCCTGCATAATGTGTGGTGTATTGTATACGTTATACAAGCCTACATAATGTGTGGTGTATTGTATACGTTATACAAGCCTACATAATGTGTGGTGTATTGTTTACGTTATACAAGCCTACATAATGTGTGGTGTATTGTATACGTTATACAAGCCTACATAATGTGTGGTGTATTGTATACGTTATACAAGCCGACATAATGTGTGGTGTATTGTATACGTTATACAAGCAATCCTCGTAATGTCACAAAATGTAACGATAACAACACATGTCTCCAAATTATTAAAACGTTTCGTAAATAAAAATGTTTTCCTGTGTTAATGCTAAATATATTTGCAATAACAAATAATTACTCAGCCTTCAGCCAGTATAATAACAAACTCGCATGCTGTTCAATTTCATGTTTAACTATTATAACAGTGTCAAGTTTTCAAAGCACAATCGGTATGTATAGCTGAATACTACAAGAAGAAACAGTCAAATCGATTGAAAATAGTTCACAGGAGATAGCAAATAGGTACAAAACTTATTTTGTAAAATATGAATTACACTGTATGTTGTATATTTTTATTTTGTTGGATATGTTGTAAACCAATTATAGAACCAATACATCATCTTTTCAATATTCAGACACGATTATTTGTCTAGCTTGACGGTCATGCATTATTATTGTTCTCCAATATAGGGCAACACGACCCGGTTTTCAGCATAATTTGCGTTTATTGTTTCTTTTTAGCGTCACACTGTATCTGCTATGAACTCCGGCAAATACTAAAACTGTCGTAATGTGTTATGGGAGACCATATGTTGGCATTAGAATATACGCGTATCTGTGGGGAAAAGCCAAGTGTTACGCTATTTGCGAAAACATATTTGTTAAATGGTGTTGCAAACCACAGAAAAAGACGCATACACAGATTTTCTTAATTTGTTTAGACCATTATGTGCAAAGTACATAAGTTTTATAGCATTCAGTGGTTATCATATAACGTATTTATATTTGTGATAATTTTAGAGGATATTGTCGCGAAAAATAGGTACAAAACCTATTTTGAAAATATCAATGACATGACATGTTTTTATTTCATTTTATTTTATTGCAAAGTACATATATTTTATTAAATTCGGTGTTTTTTGCTGTAACGGATTTGTTTATGTGTGATAATATATATTAGACAATGGACGCGTTAATTTAATATTAATATCCAATTAACAAAATCAATACAGTTTTGAAATCAATTAAAACTACATTTGGACGTGTCTGAAATATAAAGATAAAATCCGTTTGCTTCGAAACCGATGCTTAAAGACAAACAATATTTTGCTGAATTGAATACAATCACGTCCACTGCCATTATAACTGCAAAAAGATAGCATTATAATCAAATGATTGGAAAAATGGTCCACCTGACAAATATAGCTGAAAATTTTTATACATTAGATAAATGGTTTTGATAGTTATCTCTTTTAAAAATAGATATACACTAATTAAGATTGAGCGTATAATCACGAGTGTGTCGACACTTCTGCAAAATGTTACGCATATTTGCCGAACCATATTTTCTAATGGTTGTTGCAAACCATGCGAAAAGACAGTTTTTTAAAATGTATTTGTCAATGAACACATAACGCCGGTTTACATACTTGAAGGTGTGTTGATGCATATACTTAAATGGTTTTGGAATTGGAGCATACTCTACATATGCACACACAGTTATTGTGGTTAGGGTTGATCTTAAATACAGTGGCAAATGTTGAGTACAAGCTTATTACATCCACACACCTTTAACCTTCAATTAAGGTCACCCATCGTTAATTTAAAGGCCAGCAAATTATTGTGTCACATATCCAGTAATAGCTTGTAGTTTCATACGGCATTATCAAAGGGAAAAACGTATTGCCACCAATAATCATATGTCGTAGACTTGAATCTGTTGATTCAAACGATTGACTGAATGTAACACCCGTTGATTTATTGTTATTTTAATCAGGTTCGCCATTAAAAGTTCATGTATATTTTTTAATATATTCATATTAGATTACAGTGATTTGGTCGTTTAAGTTGTTAAAAATGTTATTTGTTCTTTCAAAACAAGCTTAGAATATGTCCAAACATAATTCAAAGCAATACATTAGCAATACTTGGTTAAATACGTTCATTGGTAAATAGTAGTACAGTAATTGAACATACATGTTTTATGACGCATTTAACACAAGGAACGTAAGTACGCACAAACAGCATTGTCAAGCAGAAGCGTTACAATAGGCCCCTAATTAATAAAAACAAATCTTGTCTAAATTAACGTGTTTAGTAGATCACAATGTGTGGTTGAAAAAAACGCTTGTTCCTTTTGTAATAAACAGATATCAGTAGGTCATACGAAATTGAATGGAGCACACATTGGTATATTACTATACGATAATACTTACATATTATTTATTTACATGCACGCTAATGCTTTATAAAACAATCATAATTAATCTATGAATACTTCTTTATCACATATTGTGAAACATAATAAAATAAATACGTGTGTTTCGATAGGTAAATCACAGCTGATCGTGATAACAAAATTATAATATTATACATACCCTCGTGCGTGAACTAATTACTAATTAAGAAATTAATCATGATAAAGCAGGTAACACACCTCTAGTTATTTACTATACTACACATTATCTAAAATGAAGATATAATAATTGGCTGACATGTGTAACTATATCAGCGTATGTGCGCTGGTACGTGAAGTCAAATTATAAGTTTAGCTTAGTATTACAAATAACTTGAATCTATTCTTCAGTAAGAAGGTGGTTTGTGTATTCTGTATAACCGTATTTTAACAGACATTCCGCTGTTAAAGGTATAATACAACGAGGATCAAAAACAGAATGTACTTTTATATATTTCCAGATATATTGAAAAGTCATTATAATCTGCTTGATGTACAAGCTATTGTCAGATGTACCACAATTCTGAAGTAAACGATGAAAATAAATAATAGTTGGTCGTGTCGTAAGGATAACATATATAGCTAATATGAAGTTATTTCATTTATGTTGTTTCAATAATAAAACACAACATAACAACTTCTTCTCCTATTAAGTACCGGACTATTCTGGAGCATAGATGATCTTTCACTATTCAGTATGAGGCCATGAGTAGTAAAAAGTACTTGGTTTCTTTGAGGGAGATATAAAGAACGCTGCCTTAGTGGGGATCGAACCAGTTACCTCCCGATCGCTAGGTGGTCATCATATATATTACGCGACGGCGATCTGAAGACTAAGCATAATAAAAAAACTGGTGACACGCACATGCCATTTTTAAAAGAGTATGTAAATACAGCTAGGTGATAGTGTGAAGACATTTGATTTTTCTAGGCAATGAGAAACAACTATGCATACATCAGCAAAGTATTAATTACAGTCTTCAAATGAAGCAGATACATGTATGCATGTCAGAATAACGATGCTGAAACCCATTTCATGTATGTGTAAGAAATACAGATGTTCATATATTGTGTTTATCGACCATTATCTCGTTATGTTAATAATAATATAAACATTATGATGATTGCACATTTATAGGGCTGTTTTTTAAATATTTGCAAAGCCATTATATCATATTGGATGCAGGCGTGCGAAGGGTGGCCTATCCAACGCAAAACGTCTCTGAAGGATGGCTTCTTCAACAGACTGCTGCAGTGTTCGTGTCCATAATTCTCCGTTGGAGATTTTATTTGGTCAGCGGACTTTGAAAATCTTCCCGAGGCAGATGTTGATGAAGACCTGTATTTTCTTTATGCTTTATGGCGTTGTCAGTGGTTCTCCCGTTCTCTGTCCCAAAAATGAGTACTTGCTTCACGATGGTATTGAAGAGCTTAATCTTGGTGTTCATGCCAATTTTGCTGGGTCCCCAGATGTTCCTCACCTAATGGAAGGCTGCTCGTCCTATATCTATGCGGATTCTGACATCTGCATCATGTCCTACCTGGTTGTCCGCAATGCTGCCGAGATAGGTGCAGCTGTCAAACTCCCCAAGCGCTTCGCTTTGGATTGTAGTAGATGTGTTGTTGGAGGCTTTGGTCTTGAACACCTTGCTCTTTTCTCTGTTGATGGTGAGGCCCATTCTGGTTAAGTTATTCGCTACTATGTTTGTATTTTTCTTCATCTGTTGTTGGGTGGGGGAGGTTAGATCCAGATCATGTATATAGTCGAGGTTGTCCAACTGTTTCCAGACAGGAAAAAGTGTGAGAGGACGGCCTAGCATCACCTGGCGCCTTGACCTGGATTCAGATGCTAATCAGATCGTTGTTACATTGGGTCAGCTGGAGAGATTCGATCAGAACCAAGAAGCCTGGAGAAAGCTGATTGACGGCCCAGACGGGACCACAGGCAAAGATGAGTTGACTTATATCATATATATGAGCTTTTTACATGTGAGTTTGAAAGAGGATTTTAAGAGAATTTACACTAATCCGAATTTGAAAAGAACGAAGGGTCTGTTCAATAACATTCACCTTCATACATTAAAAAAGTTATGTCGTTTTAACAGCGTTTTAAATGAAAGTAGTCATTGATTATTATACAACAGAAAGATAAAATTTATAAAGGCAGTTATACCTTCTTTAAGCATCACTTTGTCAAGCAAGCTTACAATTCAAAGGTTTGACTGTCAGCCACAATTTTGTTGAATAATAAAGTCGTGCGGACGTCCTGCCAACATATTTGACGTCACCGATAACATAACTTACATATCGTCCTTCACCGAAATAAACCTTAGAAGAGGTAACACATGATCATGTAAAATTGATAATGACACACACAGCTGTCCGTTAAATGCTTATGTATTCCCAATTATTTTAATAATACATATATATTTAAACAAACATATAAAGAGGTCGCCCCACATATATTTAAAAAAAAAATTCGTACTAGTGCCGAATTTCCAAATACCGAGGGAAGTATGCACACACATGGTATGTGTGTATTTATTTCAGAAAAGGTTTTGTCTTCTAAACAACATGTTTTTTTTTGCTTCCGTTGACATGTTCACAATAGTGTGTGTTGCGCTTATTTTTTATCACTTAGAACTTACCATTATATGTGTGTTGTGGTTTCGTATTCACGCAGTCGATTTCCTGAACATGCATTTGTTGCCAAAATGTTTATTAAGACTAACTTATTGCATGCATATTGGAGTTATATTTTACATGGACCTATTTAATACTTGAAGACAAGTCAATTCAAGCCAACAATAGCAAATGCAGTATTACCGGTACGTATTTGTTGTATCTTTCTTTAGTTTGCCGTATTAGTATAATGAATGGATTTTGTTAAAATCAGTGCATTATACTCATAAAATGCAAACAAGAACAATAAGCAATACAAGAAGTGAGTATAGCTTAATTCTTCTTTTGTGAGTACAGTTTACGTAGGTATCATGTGATGCATAGTGATTTGGACGAATGTGAGATCGTCGTATATCAAACATGTTATCCATTAGGGCCTGTTCCATTCATGCGATTATTGTCTTGAACCGAATAATTCAGACGTTTATACTTTTTGGTATTATTTTGTACGTGTAATTTAAATATTGCAATAACATTTACACCGATATTAACAAATGTGAAGCAAACACATTACTATAATTGAAAAATGCTAATAATGTAGATAAAACGACATACATTAATGCGGTATTTTCTGAAAGTGCGTTGAATGGTCTTTTAATTGTATATTTCATATCATTTTTTTTAAAAAGGCACAAATCGACTTTTAACGGACCTTCTCCTTAATATATTTACGTTTCATAGTTATTGAAGTATAATTATGTAACTTGTTTTGATGCATTAATAAACATATATTTTGGTTTCACAGTTTTAGTACAATAACTTTGAAACCTGATACAGATTTAGAGACAGGAAATATAAAAAATGCATACTATCAACAAGAAGCCTTAATGGCCCCTTTTAATGTTGTCTCTAAAACGAATGACTTGAATCGAAAACATGTCATCAAAAAATGAATGCTTATCCGAACACGTTATTTATGTTATTCAAAATAATTGTGCGGTTCCAAAACAGTTTAATAAATCAGCATAGTAGTATTCCTTCATACAAACTCTTTAATAGATTGCTTTCTTTTACGACCACATACTGTTATTACCTGTTCATATTAAGGAAATGCATGTCAAACTGAACTTAATTATGAAAAAAGAGGAAGTGCAATTCGATACAAAAATATAATTATGGTCCGCAAGTATGTTATATAGTTCGACGTAGGCGTTTAGAAATATAATTGTGTATTTAAAACGTTGCAAAAAAGGTTGCGAAATTAATTTATTACAATGAATGTATATCACACTGTATTCAGAAGCACACACGTGTTGAAGTATTTTAAACTTGCGATTAATTAAACTGTTTCATCACGACTGGCACATTAAACACGGCAGAATATTGAAAAAAAGACAAACAATTTAACGGTACGAGCTCCGTGTGTGTTTTGTAAGACGCCTTGTTCATAATATTCTGGTTTAAGTTCTGGATATATTTAACTAGAACTCCGCGAGTTTGATGTGTCGCCTGATGGTATTGATGTCAGACGAAACGGTCAAAATGGGTTCACTAAGACTTTCGTACGGACGGACGGACGTACAGGACAAACGCTATATGCCTCCCGCATCGTAGATGCCGGGGGCATAAACAAATCTATCACAAAAATAATGTTTAGAGTAAAGGTCATAGTAGTTATGAGCCTGTTTTGTGTCGCGGTTGCAGATGTCGAAATCTAAACGCGGAACCTAAGTTCAAGGTCAATGTCACAGGGGTCAAATATTTCATGCGCATGGAAAGGTCTTGTCCAGATGCACATGCGTACTAAATATGAAAGCAGTATCTGAAGGAACACAGACGTTATGAGCTTGTTTTGAATCGCGGTCGCATATTTCGAAACCTGAACGCGGATCCCAAGTTCAAAAATTGCATGCGCATGGTAAGGTTTTGTCCAGATACACATGCGTACCAAATATGAAAGCAATATCTGAAGGGACACAGTAGGTATGAGCCTTTTTCGAATCGCGGTCGCAGATTTCCACCGCAAGTTCAAGGTCAAGGTCACATTGGTAAAGAAAATTGTTTGCGCATGGAAAGTCGTTGTCCAGATACACATGCATACCAAATATGAAAGCAATATATGAAGGGCGACAGTAGCTATGAGTTTTTTCGGATCGCGGTCGCATATTTCAAAACCTGAACTCTGACCTCAAGTTCAAGGTCAAAGTCACAGGAGCAACAAACCTGTATGCGCCTGGAAAGGTGTTGTCCCCATACACAGGCATATCACATATGAAAGCAATATCTGAAGGGACACAGTAGTTATTAGCCTTTTTCGAATCCCGGTCGCAGATTTCGAAACCTAAACGCTGACCTTAAGTTCAAGGTCAAGGACACAGTGTTCAAAAATGTTATACGCAAGGAAAGGTGTTGTCAAGATCCACATGCATACCAAATATGAAAGCAATATCTGAAGGGACAAAGAATGTATGAGCTGTTTTCGAAAAGTGTGACGCCGCGGACGCCGCCGCCGACTCCGCCGAATCAAGTAACCACTTTATGTCCCCTGACTATAGTCGGGCGACACAAAAACTATATGTTGTTAGAAACACATGCATCACATGACAATTCTTTTAAGAGGTAATGGTAGTCCCTTTTCATGAGCTTGCATAGTGTGTTACATAACGTGTATTCATTAAAACTCCATTTTTGATACAGCATGCATTAATTGACATTTTTTACGCTTGTCAATATATGCCGACTAACTTTAGATAAATCATCAGTTTTCGCGAAAACTTTTCAATAACAAGGCTCCAAAACATGTTTACATTATACTAATTATTTCTTTTCGCTACTTTGTTTATATGTCAACCATGTAGTCTTCCAAATTGATTCTGCATTGATAATATTTATTTGTTTATAAAGTTACCGTAATTACTCGGTAACTCACCCATTTTTCGTAAAAACATGTATTTATTTGTTTTATGTGACTCTATATTTGCGGACATCCGGGTGTTCGTCCATAATTAATGACACCAATAGTTGTGACAGTATATTTTAAAGCGCAGTTTATTAGATTTCTGCCCTGTTTTCGCTTATCTAGGACCCTTCGATCATGGATTTTTACAAACGTATCAAGCTCATAAAACCTTGCATAGAATTCCCTGAGGGCAATGGACCATTTAAATTGCGTTATTGGGTAGATTACCATGAAAACCTTTAATAAATGGCTTCAACCAACATCATTTGAAATGATATCGTATTCAGGAAGCAGAATGGTTATTTTCAATAACGTTTATATATACAATTGCGGGTAAAATATTGCTAATAAGTAAAGTTGTATTTTATTTAAAGCAGAGAAAGAAAAGTACAATGCAATTAAATTATTGCGTATTAATATATTGGTTAAATTTTATGTTAATAATTGACAAATAACCATAACATATAAAATTATGTCTCTAACTTTTTGGACGCTTACTTTTTGAATATTTTTCGTATCTAAAATTTCCGACACGAAATAAACAATTATTAGAGTAATTATGATATGTATTGATGTCGTTTGAAGTGAAGCTAATACCCAATTGTATCTGATTTTAAACCTGTAGCATATACCTAAGCATACTACAATTAAACATTGAAACATCATGTAACGGAGATACTGGGAGATGAACATATAAGCTGCACACTGCCTTCGTTTTGCGTCAAAGGTAATGAACCGATTTTGGTTTAACATTCATATGTGTTATGACTTTAATAATTGGTAATACTTCCATCTGCATATTCGTTTTTATTTCTCAGAATCAATATACTTTCATCATCGACATTTGTTGTGGAGCATTTCTAGAACGATAATGTTTTATTTGCATTAAAGTCTTTGATAAAATCAATAAAAAGTCAACTAAGGAGCTTATGCATGTGGATATGTGAATCATGTCATCAATCGGTTAAACTATATGCAATGTATTAAAACAAGCCAACATGCTAAACTTAAGTTATCGAACAATATTCAATACAACTTAAATAAAACACTAATTCATTGTGGACTACTTGGAATAAAATAGGTATATTTTTGTATCCAACATTTTCCAAAATCAGCCAACCGACATTTTTACGAAAGCACCACGAAATGTTATAGCTGAAAAGCGCTTGTCCTATTTTCAAAATACAAGGTTTATAAATTAAACCGAACTTACTGTTTGAATGTAGGCGATGGTGTCAGCAATGTATTTCCTACAAAACTGAAAACTGCTGTTGCATTACTTACCGCACGCGATACAGGATATTACTGTCGTCGGTTGAATATCTCCGTTTGTCAGCAAACACCAATCGTAACCGTGAGCGCATTTTAGATGAACTGCATTGGAAATGATGTTCAATAACTCTTCGGACAGCACGAATCATACAATACGGATTCAAACGCGAGGCATTAGTATGTATTAGTGAAAACGAGAATGATATCGTTCCGTTTTCACCGGCATGGGCAATCTAATTGATGTGTCAAAGCTCATTACGTTGTAGACAAAAACTATTTTAAAATGATATGTTTTTTATAACAAATTGCGGCCCGTTGAATAAATATAAGGTTTATTGAATACCTTACCTTTATCCAACGGCTATTACATCTACAGGTCAAACGAAGTAAAGACGCAGTAAAGACTTGTAGACGAGTTAAATAGTTAAAATGTATCAAGATATTTAATAAACATTGTTTTGATCAAATAAAAAAATGAATATTTGTGTGTTATTTTATAAACTGTTATCAATGACAATAATCATATCAATAAAATAAAGAAATACAAATAAAACACTATTACACTCTGAAGTACTGTCGTCTGCTTCAATTAAACATTTAACAAGTAAACATTATAAAATAAAGACACATAAAATAAGTCTTAAAGAAAACATAAGTCAGATAATATTGATAATATTACATTAAACATTTGAAGGATGATCAAATGCAAAACGAAATGGAAAATGACTGATTTAAAATTTCAAATGGGAAAAAATAACTCAACGGAAAGAGAGAATTCCAAAGTTCAGGTCAAATTGTCGAAGACGTATCATTGGAAAAATTTATGAAATTTTACGAACTCGATCCAAGGATTCTTGAAGATACACCTGATGATGTAACTTTTAATGAAGAAGTCAGCATTCCATTTTCTGAACTAAATGATTAATGAGAGCACATTGGCGTAAGCACTGTTAAAAAGCGAAAATAAAGAAAACAAATAAACAGTAAAAACATCGATGGTGAACAATTTAAACGATTCCTGAAATTTAAAGGCGAGATCAGAGAATTCCATTAACTTGATGGTGATATTTACGATGAATATGTTGTAAATTTCATTACTTCATGCAAGACCAAGTCAAGAAAAAATTATGAACCCTTAAGTATTATGAAACTGCTGTCTAGTATAGATAGGAAACTAAAAAAACCCAAAAATATCCATATCTGATATGTTAAACAAGGGCCCAGAGTTCAGCCTATCAAGAGATGTCTTAAAAGACAAGGCAAAGGCAACAAACCGAAAGCTGCTTCTCCATTGACAGACCACGACGTTGAGGCTTCGTACCAGAAGCATTTTATTTGTTGTCAGACGCCCAGTTAATTGCTGAATATCACGTGGTACAATATTAACTGTGCCCACTTTGGCCTTCGCGGACCACGGAGTAGTACAATCTCTGGTTTGAATGATTTATTATTCGCGTAACAATTTTCTTTCAGTTTTCTTTTATCTTTTCTGAAACAAAAACATAATAAAGTTTCATTTAAAGATTACAAATAGTAAACAATATTACACAAGTCAGCATAGCTCATTTATTGTAAACGGTTCAGCACAAAGTTTTAAAGTTTTACATTTAATAATTTATCAAGAAAAGTTTAAATTACTTTTTAATTTATATTTGGTTTCATTTTTCAAACTTAATTTCCTTACTTTCTTAGGTTTCCAATGGTCATCTTTTTTTAAGCTGGGACGACGTAACCATTAGACAGGCAGCGAGTTCCTTGAAATGAATGAGCCAAACCCAAACAAGGCCAGGAGGTGATATTTAAAACATCCGGACTGTGCCGCCTGGGATTGGTATCACACAAGACGACCGATGTCCCATTGCAGCCTACAACATGTTTTCCTCTAAACGACCCTTTCTGGGAAAAGAGGCAATCCAGGCACTGCAATGTGACGTCAACAACATCGCCAGCAAGGATCAACACATGCAATGAACATCACGGTGATCAAGATGCAGCATACTCCCTCACACCCAGCGCTGTCATGGCCCCAACATCCAAACCAAGGCACGTCAATACTCCGAACATTGTTATTCATTCCTTCCCCGCCCTTCATATAATTTTTTGTTCCAGTTCTATTCGCTGTGTATTAACACTGTCGCATGTTTCATTCATGAACCCAAGTGGCGACCTTTTCATTTTTGACGGAAAATATTTGCATATTAACATTAAGTACTTAATATTTTATAATAAAAATGTGAATTTCAATGTATCGAATACATTTGAATCGAGGTCTATAATGTTAATCTCTTCATTTGTTCAGCATTATGACGCTTAAAGGCAGAACTATTTCGCGTTAATAAGCAAGAAGATATACGTGTTTAATATAAAATTATGCTAAAAACCTTAAAGCTACAAGCCCCGTTTTTAACATTATCTTTCAATTTAGATTTGTAAACTTTTAATGGTTTTGTAGGATAAAGAGAATACTACGTAAGTGTGATTGTGTACTTTAATTAATCCGACTCGCCATTTAAACCTCTCTTCAACTCGTCGGATAAATTTAAGTTCACAATCACATTCTCATAGTATTCTCTATACCCGTGCATGAAAATAACAAAAATAACAATGTATACACATATAGTGGACTATTGGATACGTTAATTTACCATTTCGACTTAATTGTATACTTGTTTTATATGCTATGTTAATGTGCTCAACCATGCATCATGTAGTGGGCAACTATTAAAAAAGCGAACACCTTAATTAACAACTATAAGCATCCAGTAAACAAGTCCAAACAGCATTATAGGTTAGAACAGTTTGTTTTGTTTCATCGAGTATAGGAAGAAATATTGAATAAATTGATCTCATATGCATATCATTTTACATTGTGAAATGATGAACACAAATACACAAATACACAACTATGTTTTCTCATTGAATCCGTCTGTTCATCATTGCAACATGGGAAACGTTTTGGGCCGTGCTTAGCATTATCGTTAAAACGCCATGTAATTGATATCTTTGATTAATTATTCTCAACCCAGATAAATATAATATGCCAGTCTTAGAGTGAAAGTCAATTCCGCGGAGAGAAATTTGAATCCTCTCTGTTATCGTACTCCACATTGTGTTCAACAATTTGAACTACTTTATTACAATACGTACTTAACATTACATTGATATCAGTGCATAGAGCGTATGCATATAATGGGAAGCAAACAGTTTTTATGACTGGAATGTAAATTTTATCAATCACACTGTTCCGCACTGACGTTTTGTATAATCAGTCACTCGTATAGTGAAGTCAAATGCTGTGCATTTTGCGATATTTGAATTCCGCAGGAACACATTGATTGTAAGGAGAAGCATTTATACAAATTTAATGACATATTAACATTGCCGTGCGATTTCTTTGTGTTCAGTGAAGTAAACAAACGTTTCAATTGCGTAATCGTATTGGGAATTTTAAACTTGGTAGCCTTTGATACAAGGTTAGTAACGTGAAATCATGTCACGGGTGTTAACAGTACGGTATCATATAATTCATCATTGCTAGATCTCTTCCTGTGAAAAATGGGGTATGAAGGGTACTCGGTGTGATGAATTATTTACACATGTTTATGAAACTACATGCAAGTGATCCATCTGTTAGACAATTATTCTACAATATACAACGGTATATATTTGTGTTTCTGATTCATACATAGGTTGAGCTTATACCACATTGTATTGGACATGTCTAACGTATATCAACTCAGTATAAATTACTGATTGTAATAAAATAATCAATTACGGTCTAAGATTTGAATGTGCGTGGTCGCAAATAATTTCTTCATGGAAGTATATTTTACATGTAAATAATCAAATTTTGTAGACAAGGAAACTTTAAGTGATATTATGGGCATTTGTCACTTTTGTATTGAGCTGAACAGAATTAACAGGTCAAAATATTAAGTTAAAATGTGGTTACTGACATATTATCTGTAACTCATCTTGCTACCAGTTGTTTATTAAAAATATATATTTTATTCGATATTTTACATGATTCACCCAGTCATCTTAGCCGAACTGATCCGTAAAACAAAATTGGGTCTTTGTGTCGTATGAACGAATCTGCACTAAAACTAAATTTGGGTTCACAACGTACATGCATTATCAGTTGTCAAACGAAAGTACGATTGATATTCAAAGGCATTATTTTTCTCTTTCTGGATATTGTTTTAGTATGTTGATGCTTCATTAAAATGAGTTCAATACGAAAACATTGCGAAGACATTTTAGCACTAGACACACATGCTATTTATACAAAGGACACTGTAATGTTTCAAGTGTTACTAAACTGGTGACTTACAATTGAAAAATGATTATACCTGTATTGTTTGTCATTTTTGCATGCAACACAAAAACAAAATCTTGGTGTAGGTTTAGGTACTGAAAATATATAGAACATGTAAAGCCTTAATTACAAGTTCATATTGTTGTCATTTTAACAAATTTAACTGGTGAATAACATGTTATTAAATTTTGAATGCCTAACGTTAAATGTCATTTATGTCATTTTGTCTATGTCTTTTATGCCTTAATGTAGGTCAAGCGAATTGTGTATCGTTTTATTTTTCTTAAAATTTGACCCGGCATGTGTAGAAATATAACAAGATATATGACTTGCCAAAAAGGAAATTCAATTCTGCGTTGAATAAGACCGGGTTCGTGAACATCGCTGCAAAATATATTAAGTAATGGCTGTTCAAAGCGATGCACCCTGTTTTCGGGTGTTTTCGAGTTGAATACCTTGTTATATATATATTTGATAGTGATTTTTTTTTTCTTCAGAAAAGTAGATTTTTCGTAATAATATGCTTTTTTTATCATTCAAAATGATGTTTCCACTAATTAATATCATAGCCACTCGCTTATCACCTGTAACCCATACGGCAGCCTTATTAATACAGAACAGAACAGAACAAATATTTTATTTCACTTAAGCATATAACAGCTCATCGTGATGATTCAGAATAATACATGCATGCGTGAAAATTGTTCGAAATCAATATATAAATAATCAAAGCACAAATATCTAATAACAGATTTGTATTATACAATACAAGTTTACCAAAATGTTAACTAATTATCCGATAGGTGAAAACAAGTATGTGTGAGAGTGTTTTGTGTTAATATAAACACTGCTCTTATTTTGACATATAAACAACATGTGTACCGAAAACAGTGGTAACAGGCAACACAATATATGCATTCAGTTCATTATAAAATATACTCAAATGAGAAAATAGACTTTGAGTCAGGTAAAAATAAAATTATCTCTTTTTTTAAAGCATATTAAACAGTAAATAGCTAACTTCCTAAGCGTTCCTTTATTATTACTATTCAGAAGTGTCAAAAATTTGTGCATACTTGGTCTAACTGAGAAGTATGATGATATATATTTAGTTCTTTCCTCTAAATAAAACGGACATTTAAGTATAAAGTGATATTCATCTTCTAAATCGTTTAGATTGCATAAAGCGCACTTTCTCTCGTTTCTGCTAATGCTATAATGTCTTCCTGTTTCAATTAACAAATTATGCGATGATAGGCGTATTTTAGCAATGATATTTCTATGTTTTTTATTGTCAATCACATCTAAATACAAAGACCTTTCAAATACAGGTTTAAGTTCTTTATACAGTATTAATGAAGTTGATGAATCAACATTAACTCTCCGCTCAGATACATACTAGTCTCTGAGTCTAGTCTTTAACAAAGGAATACAGCTTTCAATAATAACTGACCCAGGAAACAACCATACATCTGTAAATCCTGTTTGGTTCAATATCTTGCGAACTTTGGAGGACCAATTAACAGTGTTATTTTGTGTTTCAATTTCTAATCTTTGCATATTGATGACAGTAGTAAGAATACAATTTCCTTGTTTGTTTTGATGCAGTTTTAAAAAATATTTTATAATTCTTAGGTATCTACCAATGTATAAAGGGAATCGGCCAACTTCAGCATACAGTGACATCGAATTTGTTGACAGTTTTACATTTAACAGTCTTTTACAGAACTTTCTGTGAATACGTTCAATATTAGTTGCCGTAATAAATCCCCATACTTCGCAATTATAATTAAGGATTGACAAGACATATGCATCAAACAACTTGAACATAACATTAATTGGCACGTCCATATCTTTTGTAATGCAAAACAGGGAATTCATCGCCCTTGTAGCTTTGCCATATATTGTATTCGTGGCAGGTATAAATGAGCCCCCACTTGACATAACGATACCAAGGTAGTTAAAATTGCTAACTATTTCAATTTCCTTTTCTTTGTAGGTCCATTTGCATTTTTTGTTAAGCGCGCCCCCTTTTCGGAAAACCATTATTTTTGTTTTGTCAATATTAACAGTAAGATTCCATTTATCGCAATATGATTCTAAATTATTCAATGATTCCTGGAGTCCTTCTATAGTTTCTGAAAAAATGGCAGCGTCATCCGCAAATAGAAGGAGGTAAATAGACAATTGATCTAACGTTATGCCGGCGTTTAGTCCGTTTTGTAAATTAAATTCTATATCATTAATAAATAATGAAAACATGATCGGCGATGTTATTTCTCCTTGTAATAAGCCGACTTTGCTACTGAAAAGGTCCGAAAGTGAGCCCATGTGTTTAACTTGAAGTTTGACCTCGCTATACATAGAGCGGATTAGTGATATAAGCTTGCCGTCGATTCCCGATAAAATCATTTTATGCCATAGCTGTCCGCGATTTATAAGGTCATATGCCTTCCGGTAATTAATGCTGCTTTACAGAAATAAAAAAGATCTGATTCATTCGAGGGAAAGTATATTTGTGAAAGCACTCGAATTATTTGTTGTTTGCGAAGATATGTACAACAGATCAGGCATCACCTAGACCAGTGTCATATTTTGTTTCTGAACTACACATTAAACTATAATTTATGTACTGCATTCGTTATCATTGTTTGAAATATATAGAACACGAATGTCGCATACTTAGAATATGATGCATACCCATCCATGCAACCATTATAATCAAAGAAGTGTGCGATGTTTATCATTTTGTTATACCCACAAATTCTATTAAAATGTGTGTTTTTTTTTATGTTGATATTTTAAAGTTGAATGCCCTGTACGTTATCAAGTAGACCACACTTGACATTTAAACATGTTAATTATAACTATCACATGTTAGTGTCGCTTATGGCAGTATACTTCGCAGACATTACAGTGAGTGACTTCCTGGGTGGTTTCCTATTTTCAGAAACTCCAATTTACGTAGTTTTCCATTCAATATGATTGACATCACAGGTAAAATCAGCGTAACTATATGCCAAACTATCATACCATATATCAATCAACTGTTGAAAACGGATTCCCATGTGATTACAATTGATAATAAAATAATGCCTACCTTGGCTCGTTCTACTTTGCGATACGTATTTAAAGCAAACAATTTATGTTTTGCCAACATTATTTAAATTTATAATTCAATACTACCCAACTTTTGTTTCTTCTACCGCCCATACAAAAGTTCAGCAAAACAATGTATATCTTTTGCATGAATCGTTATTTAGTTAATAAAGTTTAAACGAACCAATAGGTCAATGATCGTTTAGCAGCCTTAAGTCCAAAATATGCGGACATGATTAAAAGTATGTATATGATTGCAAATAAAGAAATTATACTTGACCAGAACGGTCAATGAGCTTTTGAGCATTTTTTAAACATTCATTTAAGGTACTAATATGATTTATCATAACAAATACAAATACAAATTTGTATGCGATACGTAATTCCAAGCATAGTTTTAACCACAGCTAAATATTCAAAAATTCAATATGACTGTGCACCTTTCAATGCTGTTGTTCATTGTCTTATCGGTTTGTATGTGGATTGTATCCGTGTGAAGTGTTTCGTTAAGCGAGGTTAGCCTTAAAAGCGTATCGAGGGATTGCGTTTACAATCGCTTTAATGACATGCAATCAGCGTCAAAGAGAGAGGGAACGTCCGTTGTCTCAGTAAATGCGTACTGAAATGTCGGCGCTTTCTGGTCGAAAGTATTTTACATCGATGATACGATTTGGTTGTTGACAAGTGTTATAAACTATAACAAATATAAATGAAACATTAAGTTCAATTACGACTGTAACTCAATTATAATAACAGGAGAAATACAATCTCAATATGCCCACTACTTTTCAAACGCGTACTGTTTATTTATTTTTTTTCAATATTTTCGACTAGTATGACGAAACGGTCTATTTGAAATTACGAAGACTATGTCATTGATTGAATTATTAATGATATAACACCACCTAAATGTTTCGATAGAATGAAGGAAATAATGCTGCTATTTCCGGTGTGATCTTTATTTCTATTAAGTTGTATAGTTCCTTGATGTGCAGTATGGGTCATCCCTCTTCCAATAAAATATGATATAGTTAAAGAAGCTAAAAGATTCACGTCTGTCGTCTATGTTTCAATATCCGCACAGAGAGTGGAATGAAACAAGCATAGCTATATCAAACGCCTGTCTCTATAACAAACCACGTGCAAAGTGCTACCGTAATTTTCCCGTTGTGTTTTTTATATTTTACATTTATGTAATTTATGTTTTGTTACTTACCTTTACTTACACACTATTTGTTAAGTATATGAAAATTATAGTGGTTTTCATTATATAATATAATGCTGAAAACAAAATTAAAGTCCTACCAAAAGTGGTAGGAATTTCTTGTGATCGCAGAGATTGTATGTGAGATCATGGAACGACAACTCTGCATGGAGACTGGTCGTTTGTTTGCTAGCATGTATAATGTAATCTTTATCGTCTGCTACCAACCGTGTCATCAACCACTTGTACAAAATACACATTTTTCTTTAATAATTGACAATAACTATAATGAATATAGACTAATAATAAGGCCTTTTTGCAAATTGTGTAATTTACATTTTAGATGTGTATGCTTAAAAACTATACTATCTTTGTAATTGTGTGTCAATAGTTACACATTACATTATCTTTATAAATGTGTGTAAATAGTTACACACTACATAATATTTATAATTGTGTATAAATAGTTACAAACTTCACTATCTGTATGCATGTGTGTCAATAGTTACAAACTACACTGGCTTTATAACTGTGTGTCAATAGTTACACACTACACTATCTTTATAGTTATGTGTCAATAGTTATAGACAACACTGTATTAATACATGTGTGTCAATAGTTACACACTACACTATCTTTATAACGGTGTGTTAATTGTTGCGCACTACACTGTCTTTATAACTTTGTGTCAATAATAACACACTAAACAGTCTTTATACTTGTGTGTCAAGTATCTGTATACGTGTGTGTCAATAGTAACACACTGCAATGTCTTTGTTATTTTGTGACAATAGTTTCACACTACAATGCCTTCCCTATTTTGTGCCAATAGTAACACATTTATCTGCCTTCACTATTTTCTGCTTGTAGTTATACAAGTCACAGACCTAACTAGTTGTGTCAATAGCTATACATCCTTCTGCCTGCACTATGTTGTGTCAGTAGCTATACATTTATTTCCCTTCACTATTTTGTGTCAGTAGCTTTACATGTCTATGCCTTCACCATTTTATGTCAGTATCTACAAATGTATTTGCCTTCCAATTTTGTTAGTATGTATACAATTTACTGCCTATACTTTGTTTTGTCAGAAGTAAATGGTTAACATGGTTGATGTATCAGTTCTTTTAGAGACTCAGTTTTTGAAATGTTCAATAAACACTTGGAGCTATTAATGCTACTACTTAAACATGGAGTTGAACATAATGAATACTCACTTTCATGTATAATTTGATGTGCAATAATCTGATTTTCTCTATTCACATTCACGTCGACAGAACTACCAAAAATAGAGTCCCGGAATATAAACAATAAAAATAGAGTCCCGGAAAATAATTCAACAGCTCAGGAAGTTAATCAATGTAATCTCTGTATAGAAGTGTGCCATTAAAGCGGGTATATACGATCTTGTCAAATATTTATTTATTAATATAAAATGTGTAAAAACTTATTATACATATATTTCAATATAAACTAAAATAAAAGTTAAGAAGAACATGTGTCGAAAAATGCTAAATAAGCCAGATATTTAATTCTGAACTCGAAAAAGGCTGTACAGCCGAATTCGCCAGCATGTATATCATGCATGTACGATGTGAATCTAAATTTAGTTTAACATTATATAAACGTTGAAATGAAATGTTGTTGGTTACACAATTATATCACGTATTAGTAGCCAGAAATAATATATAAGTGCTTAAAATACGTCTATCTCACACCTTTCACTATTATTCTACTTCCTGTTAGACATGCGTAAGCTGTAATTTACATATTTGTAATGATCTTTTCTCGTAATGTGATGTTTTGCCTCGTTAATAATGTAATACACATATATCCACACAAGCTTTTATCAATGTATATATTTTTGTATAAAGAATATCTGGCATAGTAGTAGTTAATGCGAACTATTTTGTGTGGACTTATTACGCTCAATGCGTAATAATTCCGTCTTGTTCCGGAAAATAATGGAAAAATAACCGGAGATATGGACATACAGACCTGGGCCTTCCGTCGAGTATCCGAAATAGAGACAAGCAGCATACTTTACATAAAATAAAGGTGAGCAGTTAACGTAGATTTAAGTAAATGGTGATATTTTGTGTAAATTAGTGTAAATAAGTACTGCATTTGTGCCTATTACATGTATTACAACATTTATGGCCAATAATGCAAAGTTAATTGTTTTAATTAATAACTGGTCCACAACTGATCACAGGGAAAAGATCACAGGGTCTGGGCAAATACGCGAACCTTTCTGGTTTTGTATAAAAACAAATGATGTTTTGTATAAAAACAAAACATAATCAAAATATATTTATTTTGTGGTTTTTCTAATTTGCTTATTCAGTGGAGAATCAATGTAGTACGATCTTTGACGACCTATCGCGCAAGCAAGTTTATTCGAAGGCGTAGTGGTACGAAAACGTACAATGTATTAGTTTATAAATAGAACATAATAACGATCGCTATAAACAACTTCACCAAATAGAAGTACATAAGTGAATGTCAGCCGGAATAGCTCAGTTGGGAGAGCTTTAGACTGAAGTTGTTTACGCAACAATCATCTAAAGGCCCCCCGGTTCAATCCCGGGTCCCTGCACGAACTGAACAGTTCGGCGGCTGACAATTTGTTCAGTCAGGTTAATAAATATAATAAAGCTTTATTTTATGTAGACATTTTAAAATCCATTTTACTACAAATGCATTTTTATTAAAATTAATGGATGCCACGTGGTGACAACGTCAATTAAATTTCTTACATCACTTAAATATCTTATAAAAAATACACGTGATTTTATATTAACAAATAAATGCAAACAACACATCTATTATCCATGTATTTTTATGGTTGTCTATCATAGGCCTATCCCTACCACATATAGAGCGCGAAGCGCGACACGTACTATTGATTGAAACAATGAGTTGCGATAAAGGAAGCAGCCGCTTATCAAGGAGGAGTTGTGTCCCAGCAACCCGTTTCCCTAGAGTCAAGCACTCCTCGGATTTTTTTTAAGAACCACATATAGAGCGCGAAGCGCGACACGTAATACTATCCAGGTGGTATGGGCCCTTTAGCATTATCCGACCATTACGTCCATAGTTATCTTCCTTAGAAGTTGAGAAATTTTGGAATCCATGTTCGAAGTCCAAAATTGTCATCCGATTGTTCCCAAAGTTTCACAGGTTTTTTTATCAATGAGGACCCCACCCAAACTCTATATGAGCAATATCGGACCATAAGTCCAGAATAATGTCTCTTTGAATTTAAAAATAAAAGTGAAAAACTGCTTGGTTAGGTGATTATGTCAACATTTTTCATCAGATTCTTTCCAAACTTACAGTGTCTTCATATCAATGAGCATTTTTACCTCATTAAAAATGAGAAACATCGGGACAATAAGTCCAGATGTTTTTTCTATTAAATTTGACAAAATAAACAATTTCCACTTGTTTTAAAGATTTCACAACTTTCGTCTGAATATTTCCAAACTTGTTTAGTGTTTTTATATCAGTATTACTCAAATCCTATTGAAAATGTTGAATATCGGAGCAATAAATCTATTATGATCTTTAACTGAATTTCTGAGTATTGTGAAATGCAGCTTCTTTATACAATTTACAGTTTTCATTCAATTTCTTTCAAACTTTTACAGTGTTTTTATATCAATGAGTACTCAACCCCCATCGTAAATGAGCAAGTTCAGAATCATCTCCCCTTGAAGTTGAGAAAAATATGAAATTACGCTTACAGGATGAAGCAGATTTTTTAAACCTTCACAGTTCTGTTCCATTAATGAAAACTGCACACGGATACCAGTAAAAAAGGAAACCAATGTAAATAAGATGAACTATGAAATATTTAGGTGTTACAACATAAAATTATAAATAATGGTTATTTGGGGGTTATAACACAAAATCATAGATAATGGTTATACCATTATCTTTTTTCTATTTTGTTTAAAATAATCGGCCAATATATTAATATTTACAGTAGAAAAAAATCGTTCCATGTAACTTCATTGAGTGCCTTTTACACTGAAATTCTCGACGCCCTTTGATGCTTTGCATCAATACTTATCTTCTAATGTACATGATTTGCGGTTTGGAACTGTCACACAAACAATCTTGTTTGGCAAAATTAATCCTGTTATTGATGAAGAATACTGTAAAACAATGAAAGTCTTATTTCGCTGGACATTTCAAACAAATATTAACGACATAAGGCGTTTATCTCGTTCGTGTATCGTCTATTTATGTCAACTGTAACCTGTTATTGATAGATCCACATTACTACTTTATGTGCAGTTAATTACGTGCGCTATTCTCAATGTGTGTTGATATACGTGCATAGGGCGTATGCATATTTCGTACATGCAAATGCAAAAAGTTTTCGTGACTGAAATGTACATTTTATCAATCACGCTGTTCAGAACTGACGTTTGTACAATTAGAGAATTATATCGTGAAGAAAAATGGTGCAAATTTCGAGTAATTTGAATTCCGCAGGTGAACACTTATTTTTATAAAGCCATTTAATAAAATTAATGTAATATTAAAGTTACCAGTGCGAGTTCAATGTTCAGCGAACTAATCAGAATATTACAAAAAGGGAATATCAAATTGTTTTCTTTCGAAAACGGGCGATTCGGTTATTAAACGAATGCATACTATCTTAGAGTGTTATACAAATACATACATGTATAATGAGAGAAGTGTATTATATATCATGTGCAACTATTTTTGCTGAAAATACCGCTCAGCCAAACACCCTCTGTCTCATTACATGAGATTTCTTCTCATCTTACCTCGCCATGATCCTTGTTGTTTATTGGCTCAGCCAGGTCACATGCTGGCGGTGTATTTGTCCATTTTAAGTATATAGCTTTTGATACAAGGTTAGTTAGGATGTTAACCGTTCGACTCAATGTAATACACAATTGCTAACTCAACCACTATTTATAATGGGATATGAAGGGACTCGTTAAGATAAATTCTGCACACATGTAACTTACACTACCAGCAATAGATCCATCTGCAGCGCCGTAGCCACTCTGAGGCACACCAAGGCAGTTGCCTCGGCTAAAATTTGCAGAGCAATGTTGAGATTATAAGGAAAAAAAGGACAATTTATGTCAAAGGATAAAATCTATGTAAGAAATTGAGGCAATTTAATGAATTTAAGGCACTATGATATTCCCAAACAAATATTATCATTGAGTACAATTGGTTCATGTTAAGGCAGATAATTATTTCATTTTAATAACTTCAATTGATGCCAAATGGCTCAGCAAAATGATTAGGAAAATCCGTATATTAAACAAAGCGTCGCACTGTACACTTCAATGTTACAATCATTGTGGACATCGGAACGTACCGAGCGAGGAACGGGTGTTTTACGGCCAGGTCTGGGTCTGTTTTGGACCTAGACACACTTCGGGTGGTTGGCGTTTTCGCCTTTATTGGAATTCTCCTCTTTATGGCCGGCGTCGAGTTTAATCCGGGAACGTTTCAGGTGGTAAGAATCTTTGTTTACATTAAAATTTTCAAATTATGATGTTAAACTTGTTTGATATTAAGAAGTTCAAGTATTTCTTTTTAATAGTCAATGAAGTTGATGATATAACGTTGATGATAGAACTGTCAACTGACAGAAAATGATGACGCAGTGCTAAAACAAAATGTTACACAATAAAATTGAAAAAAATGGCCAAAAACTTTACTGACTTAAGTTAAATATTTGTACTCCTCATGATAAGCAATATGCACCTGTGACGCAATCGGTAAGGCGTCAGACTCTGGATCCATTGCTCACTATTATATTGTCACTGCGTTGGTTCGAATCCCAGTAGGTCCGTGTTTAAGTAAATTCCATCAATGATCCTTTTTATATGTGTTTATGATTGAAAACGCTTTTGATTTAATGCATTTAAATATTTCTTTAAAGAGCCCTATTGTGCTTTCAAGCTCTAAATGGGAAAACAAATCGTCCACGAATTTTCTCACCGTGAACTTGTCTGAACTACAACAGCACGTTTGCGGAAGCTGATTTGATATTAACTTAAGAAATAATATTTTTTTATTGGTTCTTGTACATGTGAGCGGAGTTTTAGCGCATTGCGAAGGCTTAAAACGTGGACACGTTCTACTATGAAAGAGGAACGGCTTAATGGCATCGCTTCAATTTGTGGGCATAAACACATTCCAGTTTGTCGAAGACACATTCTTCAAATGTGGGATTCGACTGGAGACAGGAGAGTTGAATTAGCGTTCAATAAGATTGATATTTAAAAGTTGAAGAATAATAAAACATGTTCATAAAACATTATTCGCTTAAATGTTTGATAGATCTGTGTCTTCATATTATAAGGTAGATCTATTTTATTTTAGTATTTCAATAATAAATATGTAAAGCACATTCTATTATCCATATACATACTATGGCTTGTATGAGTGAGCTGCGTCTCATTTTTTTTTCTATCTGACTTCAAATGAAGTATATGACTATTTTTCTGTAGTTAAGTTTGTTACATCATTTTCACTTCAAAAACCGTTTATGGTACCATAATATAAAATTTACAACGAACTTGTAGTAGATTTTTTTTGGTAATTTTATTGATACCAAACGGTAATATGTAGCGTCCACGATTCCGATAGTTTAGGTATAAAATGTAGTTTAAATGTCCTTTAAAACGCACCAGAGACGTTCTAGGTATAAAAACAAATTCAGGGGGGGGGGGGCATGCCCCTGGACCCCCCTAGAAAGACCTAAGATACTGCCTCGGCTTAAATGTGGGTCTGGCTACGGCACTGATCTGTTAGACAGATATTCCACATTATTAAAAGTATATATTGTGTGTGTGTGATGCATACATAACTGGAGATTATAAAACCTTGTATTGGGCATGTTAAATATGTAACAAATCGTTATTAAATACTGAATGTAAAAAATAATGAATAACGGTTTAAAATTTGAATGTGCGAGGTCGCAAATAAATTCATCAAGGAAGTACATTGTACAAGTAGATATTAAAAATTTGAAGACAAGAAATCTTAAGCTACCAATAGAAGTTTCAACAGTACGTGTTGTATGTATCGGCCTTCAGTATGATAAAAGCTTGTGTGGATATATGTGTATTACATTATTAACGAGGCAAAACATCACATTACGAGAAAAGATCATTACAAATATGTAAATTACAGCTTACGCATGTCTAACAGGAAGTAGAATAATAGTGAAAGGTGTGAGATAGACGTATTTTAAGCACTTATATATTATTTCTGGCTACTAATACGTGATATAATTGTGTAACCAACAACATTTCATTTCAACGTTTATATAATGTAATTAGAATGCTCTAACAGCTTACTTAGCCTAAAAGTGTGTATAATTAGGTAGTTTGATCATATTGATATCAGTGTGATGGATATAAAAATGAGCTCAACACCTAACACATGCAATCAGTGTGATGGATATATCGCACTAAAAATGAGCTCAACACCTAACACATGCAATCAGTGTGATGGATATATCGCACTAAAATTGAGCTCAACACCTAACACATGCAAAGAAAGCAAAGCGATAGATAAAACATGCTATTAATATAAATGGATACTGTACCGTGTCCAGTGTTACTAAACTATTATTGGGTAACTTGTAATAATAAAAAAATTGTTATAAACTAATGGTCGTTTTTATACAACGCAATAAGGTACTGAACATATAAGAAACGCGTAGAACCTTAATTACACGTTCATGTTGTTGTAATATAAGCTAATAAAACGGATGAACTCCTAAGTAAACAAGTAATTCATGGCAATTAAAATAATTGAATATGTTCACAACAGGTAAATACATAATAAAAAATAGTTGTATCGCGCATATTATTTTTCTGAGTGAGTGTTTCCTCTTGTTAACGCACAACGTTATTAGCCATTCATATTTCGGAAATAAATTGTTTGTTGAAGTGTTTCTGAAATACAGAGGAAGTCCAATTCGATACAAGAAAAAAATAATGGGCTGCACTTAAGTTATGTTGTCCGACACGGAGGGATTTAATTTAAAGCATTTATTTCCGACATGGTATGTATTTTTAAAAACATAACATAATAAACGAAACAAACTTGAACGGTCTCGTTTCTGAATGCACGCATCTGATGGGCATACTGCGTTGCGTTGATGTATTTATTGTGTTCAGTGATTGGGAGAATAGAGGATGGTAGGACAATTACGTATTAATGTTTTTAGAAAAGGAATTGTTTAAAATTTAAAATTGTATATGGTTGGAAATAAAGACATTATACTCGACCAAAACGTTCATATGAAAACCAATATATGCAAAACATAAATAAACAAAACATGTTTTAAGATGCCCGCAACGCCTAAAAACGGTCAATGCAAATCATAAAATATGAATTCGACATTATCACAATGAAGTCACATCACGGGCTATGTAGTTACCATAAACAGTTAAAATGCGTATTAAACCTTATTACATTGAACATGAATAATACGGGTTAGTAACTAAATAAACACATTAAAACTTTTCTGATCTGTTATTTAATGCGTTTGTTTGTACCGACGTTCTCTGTATATTTGTTGAATCCAAACAATAACTCTCCAATAACTGTGTATTCCCGGAAAAAAACTGGGAAATGGGAATTGTTTGGGAATGCAAGTTCTGATTTGTATTATAATCAAATAAGGTTTATATTGAGCAATAAATAATCACTAGATTCTAAATAATGTCTGGAGCTACGTTTATGCAAAATTCATTATGATTTATAGTGACATTCACATGGCTTCCGTCACATACTTCGGATGCAATAAAATAAAACTAAACAGTCCTAATGGTCCCGTGTATTGACTTACGTGAGCATAAGCGAATGGGAAGGTATTGAGATAAAAATATACGTCTTCCATTCAAATTTGTGTATTCGTGTGATGTATTCGTGACAAGAATTCGTGACAAGAGATGTGCAAACGTGTTTATCTCGTTTTAAATATTGCTTAGACTGTTCCGGTTAGTTCATCCATTTGGTGTTCTGATATGAAACCGAAAATTGATTCATGATTTTTGTGTGTTGCTTTGCTAATTTGAAATATGATCTATTTATACACATGTAAAATCAAATTGTGCGTATTCGATTTCTGCTACAAATAGTGTTTAGAATGCCATGTAATTTAAAGATATTTTTAAAAGATACTTTTAAGATGGCAATGAGGAAAATGAATTATCATTACGTCCATTAAGGTTGACATATCATTTATTTGCATCAATCATCTAAACGTCAGTCTTGCAAATGTTTCAGATTGCATAAGGAAAACCCAAGTCTATGAATACTAGGATTCTAATTGTACATTTAACGACGTAAAATATTCAAAATTCTATTAACATATGGAACAGATTTATATAAAATGTCCTCATTTTTATAGAATGGTGCACGTAAAAATCATTCATGAAACCTTATAAAGTATTACGTACTTAATGCTATATTACATGTGCATTCACAAGTAAAGTATGCTGCTGCATTGTGTTTTGTTTTGTTGTATTACTTGTTTATATTTGATCTAATAGAGATTGTTTTATATATAGTTCTAACTTTGAAACATCATCGTGTATTTTAATGAAACATTTTAAATCATAATGGAACGGTCTATGAGCTTTCAAGCATTGTTTACAAGCATTTAAGCTAAAAATATTATGTATTAATAAAAATAAATATGCAAATTTAAGGGTGATAAGTTATTTCATGCATTATTATATCCACATGCTGTTATTTTATATTTTAAAATCAATCGTTAGAAATTCAGGTTGTACAAGATTGTATGGTGGATTGTATCCATGTGAATTGTTGTATAAAGCGTGGCATGCCTTAAAAGCTGATCGTGGGCTTGAAATTACAATCGATGTAATGACATGCAATCAGTCAGAAGGAGAGAGTGAATGGCCGTTGGCTGAGTGTATGAGTACTGAAATGCCAGCGCTATTCAGTCGGAAGTATATTATATTGAAGTTTTGATGTGAGTTTTTGTTCCCCACGGAACACTAGCTATTAAACAGTGAATGTTGTACGCAATTTTTGAGGCATGTGTGAAGACATCTTGCACACGTAATTTCCAACATATTGCATTATAAATATAGATATAATGCAATTATCTAAATTGCACTTGCTGGGGCGAAGGTGCGTTTAATTCAGGCCTGCACAACTGTATTTTGAACGTATCGTTGTGTTTCCGTGACCATGTTTTAAATTAATATTACATGCAATTTAAGCAGATGCTATATTGCCGGTAACGTGAATAATTATTATTACACTAATGTTGTGGTAAAATGTTATACATCTGTCTAGTTAGTTGTGTGAAGACGCATCTCTCGACATGTTGCATATATTATCAATACAGATTGTGAACAAGCTATGGTCAATGCATGCTTGATGAAGAATGTAAAAAAACATTGGTGTATCAAACCTTTTTCAAAATCAGGACAACCGAACTTTTAACTACATCACCACGCATTCTATAGCTACAGATCGCTTGTGCAATTGTGAAAAAACTCTTATAATATATTGTGCCGTAGTTACAGGTGTTTGAATGTAAGCCATGGTGTCATCAAGCTGTACCCTACCTACATGAATACTGCTGTTGCACTACATACCAAATGCGATAAATCATATTAATGTCATAATTTGAATATCAGCGTTGGTCATTAAACACCATAAGTTAAGTGTTGGTGCATTTTAGGTTAACTGCACTGGAAATACTATTCAAACCCATTTCAGTTATCGATAATAATACAACACGGATTCAAACGTGATGCATCAGCTTTTATAAGTTCAAACGAGTAAACAATCTTTTCGTATTCAGATGCGTTGGTAATCGTGTTGATTTGTCCAGATTCATAAGGTTGTAGATCATATAATATTGGTAAACATATATTCTTAATCGTGCCTGAATATCAGTATAACCATGTGAGTTGATATTTGTATTTGTCGTATTCCGGTTTGCGTAATGTTCGCTATTTAATATGGTTACACTTTAGGTTAAATAAAAATATGTCACAGAAAATGATGGAGCTGGTTAAGCTGCATTTACTGATATTATCAACTACGTAAACATATAGAATAAAACGTTTTCACATATAGTGGACAATTGAAGACGTGCATTTATCATGCTGACTTCATTGCATGCTTGCCACTACGTAAATGTGTTGAACGATGTAGAAATGTAATGATAAACTATTTAATATTGCAAACACTTGAATACACAACGATAGACATACATAAGTTCAGTTCATGGTATTATCTTAAAACGAAAATATACACATACAACAGTCTTACTTATGCAAGCATTTTCAAAACGAACGTCTTTTCTAGACAAGGTTGTTTCATACAACGTTGAGTCAACTTTGATAATGCTTTAAAACATCCAACAGACAGATAGATCGCATCTCATTTGCTTTATTTTCAAGTCGGAACAATATTATATGGTAATATCAGTTTTTGTTGTATCATCGAGTACGCAAAGGCCACACATGTTTAACAACTTGATCTCATAAGCATATTATTTTTTTCATTGTTTTATGATGAACACAACTTCACAAACACAACAAGGTTTTCTCGTAAACACTCTATTCAATATAACCCCCAACGGATAGGTGTTGGGTCGTGCTAATCTTTATCTTATGCATGTCATGTAATTGATTCCAGTGATTAATTCTTCTCAACCCTCAGAATGAAAGACCATTTCGCGAAGAGAGCTTTGAATGGTCGCTGTTATCGTACTCCAAGTCTTGTTGAAACTCTTTGCAAAACACTAAACTTTAATACGTACATGTACTTTACATTATATTGATATAAGTGTATACATCGTATGCATACAACGGAAATGCAAAAAGTTGTCCTTACTGTTAAACACAACATTTTATCAATCACACTGTTCCGAACTGACGTCCTGTATAATCGGAGAAGTATATCGAGAAGGCAAAGGGTGAACATTTCGAGTGATTTGAATTCCGCGGAAAAAAGGTAATTTATCAAAAGAAAAAACATTTATTAAAATTTAAAAGAACATTTAAATTGCCAATGCGAGTGATTTGTTCTCTATGAAGTAAACAAACATTACAATTACGTAACAGGAATATGAACCATGCTTTATTCAGCAACAACTATTTTAGAGTTGCGAATACATAAACGGGAAACTCAATAATAAAACATATGTATAATATCTGAAGACAGTAAACAAAGACATACATGTATAAGCAGTGTCGTGTATTATATATGTCTATCTTCAAAGGTGAAGCCATTTCTGCTTTGATTCCGCTCAGCAAGACACTAGTTGTCCATCACGTGATATTTATTCTTATCCCGTCGAGAATACCCATTTGTACTGGCTCAGTCAGGTGACATATTGTCGTTGTACTTGTCCATTTTAGGTTTGTGCTTTCCATGCAAGATAAGTACTAGAAACTAATGAAAGGGGTCTTTTCATGTTTTGGTAAATTGACAAAACTTTTTGAACAAATGTTTCAGATTCGCAAATTTCCGTAGTGATGATATTTGTGAGGAAACAGTAATTCTGCGCATAACCATGATCTAAAATATCCATTATACGCATCATTTGACGATGTAATAACCTGAAAATTATAAAAGGTTGCAACGCGAAACGGTTTAATAATTTGGAGGGTTTTGTTGTTGTCGTTAAAGTTTGTGACACTACGAGGATTGATTATAAATAATGCCAAAATCTGTGAAAAGGCTCCTTAAATGTATTGAACTGCGTTTATGCAAAATTTAGTATGCATAATAGTGACATTAACGTGGCTTCGGTCACATACCTCGAATACCGTTCAATACAACTAAAAAGTCACAATTGTTCTTTCTCTTGACTTGCCTCAGCACAAGCGAATGGCTAGGTATTGAGATAAAAGTAAACTCTCAGCCGGATCCTCTCTATATCGGAATCCTCTCTGAACCGGACAAATTGTCCGGTCCCACTTTTTTACCTATAAAACCATGCGTAAAATGTCTCCTCGAGACCGGAATCCCCTCAATTACGAATACCGGTCATTCTTTGGCTCAGAATTGGGTCATTCCACACTTAATTGAACCACTCTGACCCGTTCAAAACCGGTTTATTGCACCTCAGACCTAGAGTAAAAAAAATCTGCTGAATAGCGGATTAAAGACGCGTATAATTAATAAAGGTGGTGAACGTTTTGCAAACTGTAAAAATCGCAAAACAATTCACAACTAGAAATGGCGCGGCAGAGGCCGACGCGTATCCCCACGCCGAATGTTTGACCTAGGTGTGCCCCAGGGTTGGTAATGGGGCCATGCATAGCTGAGATTGACCGTATTGTCATAAGAGAGGTTCAGTATCAATTTGAAGTGAATCGGTGTAGAAATGAAGAAATTATAGTAAAAGGCAATTTTGGGTGGGTGTGGTCTATGTGGGCGGGGCGCCCCAGGGTTGGTAATGGGGCCATGCATAGTTGAGATTGACTGTATTGTCATAAGAGAAGTTCAATATCAATTTGAAGTGAATCGGTGTAGAAATGAAGAAATTATAGTAAAGGCAATTTTTGGTGGGTGTGGTCTATGTGGGCGGGGCCCCAGGGTTGGTTATGGGGCCATGCATAGTTGAGATTGACCCTAATGTCATAAGAGAAGTTCAGTATCAATTTGAAGTGAATCCGTGTAGAAATGAAAAAATTATAGTAAATGGAATTTTTTGCTGGGTGTGGCCTATGTGGGCGGGCGCCCCAGGGTTGGGATTGGGGCCATGCATAGTTGAGATTGACCCTAATGTCATAACAAAAGTTCAGTATCAATTTGAAGTGAATCCGTGTAGAAATGAAAAAATTATAGTAAATGGAAATTTTTGGTGGGTGTGGCCTATGTGGGCGGGGCGCCCCAGGGTTGGGAATGGGGCCATGCATGGTTGAGATTGACCGTATTGTCATAAGAGAGGTCCAGTATCAATTTGAAATGAATCGGTGTAGAAATAAAGAAGTAAATGTAAAATAACCTAAAAAAATGAGTGATAATTTCTGACGCGGCCCCACCCCAACTGCTATAACTTTTGACCCAGGGGTCAGATCAAAATTCCAAATAGTGCAGGGTCGCACATATGCTCATAGCTACCATGTGTGTAAGTTTCAAGGTTCTAGTGCTTTTAGTGTAGGAGGAGATAGTGGCCAGGACGGACGGACGGACGGACAGACGGACGGACGGACGGACGGACGGCGGAGATAACCACAATATCCCCACCTTTTTTTCAAAAAGCGTGGGGATAATGACTTTTCCAGTGATGTACATATCAATCATAGGAATTGATAATACTGATTATAATTACTAAGAACAAACATCGGGTTCTTTTGTGTGTTTGGTTTTTGATGTGCTAAATTTGCACAAGGTTTGACTTATGTATTACAATTGTTTAATCAGTGATTTGAATTGATTGACTTATTGAAGCATTTGCATTTACATATTTTATATAGATTTTTCAATTGGCAATTGCGATAGCTAAGACTAAAAATGTCCGAACCTTTTTCTAAGCGAAAGTGCGTGGAATCGTCTCTGGAAAACAAAATCAAACTGATCAAAGAGTAAGAGCTGTTGCCTAAACCTACACTCAAGATGCCGTCAGAGAAATATGGGGTTGGAAAGTCGACGATCGAGGTTATCGTTCGAAAAAAGTCTGTGTAAATGTTTCAGGTCGTTCTTGACATGTTTTACTGCGTGAAAAGAAACTAAATTCACCTACCACATGCACATGCAAATAACATTGTTTGTTTTTCAGGGTTCAATGTTTGATCTATGTCTTGAGTGATAATGCTTTCGAATCAACCTATTAAGTGACATGTGTTGTTCTTATGTGATGCAACATGAATGAATGTAATATATAAATGAACTATTAAAATATGACGAAAGTGTTTTCCACATCAGGCTATGTAATTGACCTTCTGAACGTAAATTAGTCAATCTCCCCTCTTAACCGGAATACTCTCCAAACCGGAATTTCCTCTCGGTCCCGGGGGAGTCCGGTGTAGTGGGATTCAACTGTTTTACGTCTTCCGTTCGAATTTGTGTATTTGCGACATGTGTGCGTAACAAGAGCCCGTTCATTTATCTAATTATCTCTTTCAGGACCGCTCTTCAGGATGTTCGAAACTGTGTTTTTCTGGGTTTTTTTTAAATATTGTTAAGATGATTCCGGTTAGTTCATTTATTTGTTTCTTTTTCCTGTCAACCGCGAATTCCAGTGATTTCTGTGTGTGATGTTGCTTTTTTATTGTAAAGTACACGAACCTTAAGTAATAAAAGGCCCTGCACAGAGGAAAGTTTTTTTCTTTATATGTAATAAGCAAATCCTACAACCTATTTTTCTTGTCACCGCAAGGCTATATATATATATCATGTATTCGCTTTGTACCATTTACCTGTGGTACTTTGCTAAGTTTATTTAAGGCAGATAGTATGTTACAATCAGCTGAAATTCATTAATATAATTAGGATAGTTGCGTTTGTTAGAACATAGTGAACACATCAGTTTACGTCACGTCTGGCACTATAGCGACGGATAGGGGATAATCTACATGGACACACATACTGAAGTCAGTTTGCTTTGTCACTTCCTACACATGAAAGGCTAGTAAATGTGTCAAACTGCAACACCGTAGTGCAGACAGCAGTGTATACAATATAGCAAATACAGCGAAATGTATCACTAATGAAGAAATTTTTAGTGATTCAAGTATAATATATCCCTACAGACACAGTTTAGTGCAAATAGTGAGATCTGATTCTTACATAGCCTTATAAAGATAGCTCTGGGTGCAACTACTAACAGTGGCTTATGTCAGTCATAATACAACGCAATTCAAACAATGAGGTTTGTCATATATTACACAACGCATTGAAGGAAGTGGGGTATATCATTATTTCAATAAAGAATTAAATACGGCGATTTACTACTTTAACATTTTTCTGAATACATTTTGACGTGGCACTACGTACACTTAATGAACAATAGTGTGTAGTATAGAATTAATAAAGTGTGGACATTGGTTTATTACGCTGCAGTCATGTCTAGGGATGAAGGTATGAAATGTAACAACCGACACTCACTAGTGAAGATTATAGACTGTTTAAACACTGACTGAAACATATGGATATATTAAACGGTGTAATCACTGACAAGTAAAACATTGTAGTCTGTACATACCAGTGAACAAAAACTTTTACTATTGAAACAAACAAGCCAGTTGTTAATGCCAATACTTACACACAATAGTCCTGATATTTTAGTGTATTAATATGGACAAAAAATAGATCAGACAGCTGCCTGTGTTACTTTAGACATAAAATAATGAAGACATCGGAGTGTTACTACTCAGGCAAACAAGTGACATCAGTGGTTTGTGTTATTTCTGACAAAAAGTGAAAGCTTGTGTTACTACTTCCACATTGAAGTGAAGAAAGTGAAGTGCGTTACAAAAAAATAAATTCTTAACTGACATCAATGGCCACTTACGTGAGCAACAGACTTCACATGTTGCAAAATAAGTGTTTCAGTAAACTTTTGTTTACATATACACACCCACACACTTGTTTTCCCATTAACTCCTGACTGTGGCTGTAATTTTATTAGGCGACACATCAATACTAATAAAAACGAACGGCTATCACTTATTCTTAAAAGACTTTGTAATGTCGTGATAAATAATTATTTACATTGTGTTTTGGACAATGGCAACAACATATCAAAAAAGCGTTTGAAAGGCATGTTATTTGCAGACTATATATATATAATGGAATTGGACAAAATCACTAAAATTAAATAATATTACGCAGGCGATATTTTATGTCACTTATCAACGTTAAACAGGTACTTGTATGGCAATAGAAAGGTTTACTCTTCTCTGCAACTGTTGTTAGATTCCGCAAAATGATACGTAAATTAAAATACTTTTCAAAACACGTTTAAAGCAATTCGGATACAAACAATAAACTGTCAAGCATGTATAACAGTGCACCCCATCTTATTGAATGTCAAGCGGTACATGACTTTTTCTATTCAAACTGGTTTATAAAACACGTCTAATAATTTATGTTTTTCCTTACAAAATTGTTTACCGTCACACAAATGATCAAATTTAAAAGATTGTGAAGGGGTGTATCTCCTTAACTTAAGAATATTGCAATTGCTTTTTAAATGTCACGCTCTCAATCGATGCGAATATATTTATATTACGAATAATGACATTAAACAAGCAATAATTATTCTGAAAACCAATGGTAGTGTATTGCAAGGTTAAAACAGTTCTTAACAAATGAAAATCAAATTATGCGTATTCGATTTCTGCTATTAATAGTGTTCAGCACATAAAGTATATTAAAGACATTCTGACAACAATAAAAAGGATGCTATTCAGACGACAAATTTCAGCTGTCAGTGAAGGAAATGAGTTATCATTACGTTCATTCAGGCTGACATATCATTTATCTGTATCAATTTCTTGAAAGTCAGTCTTGTAAAGTTTGCAGATTGCATAAGGAATAATCAATAATGAAGAATGAACACAACAACTCTGTGCACTTACAAACATGATTGAAATCGTATATTAAATACAATGTAACAAGACGTTGTTAATGGTACTTTGCAAGTGCATTCCAAAGTAAATTATGGTGTTGTTGTTTTTTAGTTTTGTTGGTTTTTTAATGTAAAAGTAAGCGTTGTTCTGTATCAAGCTTTCTTGGAATATAATCGTGCAATAATGGAAACGCATACTGTTTACTCAAACTTTTTACTTTATGGAACGGTCTATGAGCATTTAAGCACTTTTAAAACAAGCATTTAATGTTAGAATATGTTTTATTAAACAATACATATTAAAGCTTACATATGATACGTAATTATATGCATATGTATTACCGCATGCTGTTTTGTTTGATTTTAAACCAATCACTTAGTATTCAGTTTGTACATTAATGTACACCTTTCAATGCTGAAGTTCATTGTCATATCGGTGTGTATGTAGAGTGCATTCTTGTGAAGTGTTTTATTAAGCTCGGCAAGTTTTAATAGCTACTCGAGGACTTGCGTTTACAATCGCTTCAATGACATGCCATCAGCTTCAAGGAGAGAGTGAATGACCGTTGGCTGAGAGTATATGTACTGAAATATCGGCGCTTAATGGCCAAAGGTAGATTACATCGATGATACGATTTGAGCTTTTAAAAGTGTTAGACAAAATGAAACATAGAAGTGGACATTGTACCTGAATTACCACGGTAACTAAAGTATAATTACAACAAAAGTACATCCTGAGTATACCCACACTTTTGGGAATGTTTTTATCGAATTCTAATCATTCGACCAATATTTCACGAAATCGAATGATTGGTTAACGCGTTTTTGTATTTGTATATAAGTTTATGATTATGCATTTCAATCAAACTGTCCCCAAAACGTGTTCAATTCATTCAATCCGTAGTCATGGGTATTCCTTGTGTCAAATATGAAACACAAAAACTTTGTCTAAAGTTGTATACTGAAATACAAACGGCCTAGCTTTTAACAGGGATGTGTAATGTCACATAAATTATGTTATATTAGTTACTTCATAACTTGCGTAACCATTGGAACAAAAAAACATGTAATCAGATTGCTCAAGAAATGTGTAAGATAAACCTTTGGCGTGGTATTCCAGAAACATCTTCAGTCCTTTCTTAAATAATTTCACTTAAGTTCAAAATTGCAATATTTTGTATATCTTTAATAAATAAGGAAACACATGTTTTGTGGTATTCCTAAAATAACATTTGCATAATGATATTATTTAAATGTATATATTGATGCCATTTTTTGCAATATGTAATGAAACACTTAAGACAATTTCCCAATTTTAGGATGAAAATACAATTTAACTTAAGATACTTCTGGAATACGGCGTCTCATCTTGGTCTACGATGTTTGCCAATGCCTTTTTTTTCTAGACGCTAGGCATAAATGGGTTTAAAACAATAATCCATCTAAAGGATGTTATTTGTAAGTTGTTTTTAAAATCGAAGCAATAACTCGCCAACATGCGTGCATTCTGATATTAAAGTTGATATGGAATTATTGTAAACTAATGTTAATGATCTGCAAGGTGCTATTTAAAGATACGTACCCTATTGCGAGCAATACATGTGAAGATTATTATCTATATTAAAATACAAGCGGGTATACGCAGCAACGCAATAATACACATCCATGTTGCCTTAAAATCCGACAAAACTGAATCGTAACAGTATGGTACATTCTATATTTAAGTATATATAAATGAAAGGGTTGAACTAAAACAGATAACATATATCCTTAATCTATTGGAGCCGTATTTCATGTTTCGAAACTTAAAAGGTTTCTGACCAATGTTTTGTTTCGCTTCATATGTTCTGTTGACGCATTTCATTCATATCAATACAGGATAATGCTAAGTGTTCAGATAAGTGTCTTGTTCAGCCGACAAATTGAGGAGGACCTATGGTCATTTTGTATTTAAAAAGTAAACAAGGAAACCCTAGACACTAATCAGAATGAAAACCTCGTGTTCTTATCCAGTTATTTAATAACAGAACACAAACTATAAACACAAATTGAACGTATATGGGAGAACCTTATTTGAAAAGGTCAATTCATGTTTCTTGTGGTTAAAATGTGTTTTATTTGACAATTATTTTTCTTTTGCTTGATTAAGAAGAACACATTGGTAATTGAAACATTTCGAAAACTCACACAGGGATTTCAATGTTTAAAAAAATATATATTATACTTAATTAATATACTTTATGGACTGGACTATTACTATTTTCGAATACAAATAATCGCCACATAATTTAAATTGTACAATATCAACATTTAAAAAAATGGAATAATTTACTGTAAATTCGCTTCTTTTTATCTAATACGTTATATACATTCTTTACTAACCATGAATGTTTTGCAAACCATTTAAGTCTTGAGTAAAAGTCGCAAACATCAAATTTGTTCGATATTCTGTATGAAATGTTTTACTTTTTTTTATTATCTACATGTTTTGAAGAGAACAATCAGTTTTAATTTTGCACAAGTAAATGCCCTATTATTTTGCAAATTAACCATATGCTAAAACCGGATACCAAAGTTGCTCCACTTATGAATTTAACGGTTGCTGTAATAGTAAAAACATGCAAACAACAAGGTTGCGAGTTGGACTATACCAATACTATTGCATGTTATATGATACCTTCCATCGCGAAAGCAGTTTAGTTACCGAAAGTATTTGAGGAATAACACTTTTTAAGGCGCATTATTTCGCAATTCTGTGGACCTCAAAGTGCACAAATTAACGAAACAATACGCGACAATCGTGTTATTATCATTGTCTAGACAGTAAATAATCTTTTATCAAATAATGCACATTGTAGACAATTGTATGGATCAAAGCATTTATTTACAGTCTAGAACATAGCATACGTAGGCATTGACCTCCGGGGAACAATTACTATTGAACATTGGTTGAAGGAAGTTGTTAGGATATTATGGGTGATTTACTTTAGGCATATTTGAAGACATCTTGCACGCGTATTTGCCAACATTATAACAGTAGTATTGAAATGAAAAGGATGGAATTTCCTTATTTGAACTTGATTTGGCAAAGATGCGTTTTATTGATGCCTTATCATCTGTATTTTTCCAACTATTGTTTATTTTTCGCGACCTTGTTCCACATTCATGTTTCATAGCACTTTGCAGATGCTATATTATCAGTATACATAATCAGTATTATAAGACATATATTGTTTTATAAGGCTATGCCACAGGTGGTTAGCGTGTGGCTATGATATTAATTAGTGAAAACATCATTTTGAATGATAAATAATCATATTATAACGAAAAATTAACTTTTCTGAAAAAAATAATATTTCACTATCAAATATATATATATAACAAGGTATGCAACTCAAAATCAGCCCAAAACGGGGTGCATCGCTTTGAACAGCCATATCTTCATAAATTTTGCAGCGATTTTCACGATCTCGGTCTTATTCAACGCAGAAATGAATTTCCTTTCTGGAAATGTATATGTCTTGCAATATTTTAACAAATGCTGGGTCAACTTTTAAGAAATAACACGATACACAACACGCATGACCCAGTTGACAGTGATCATGCTGTCTTTAAGACTGAAATCTTCACGGAGTAAAGGGCAACTTCCCTACAAAGTTCATGTAGTTCGATACCATAATTCAATAAAACGTATGAAAAAACATTATTACCGTTCTTGTCGTTACATTCTGCATCAAGACTAACTGTCCAGCGCCGTTTGAAACCTTTGTTTACATACATTTCAACTAACTGACATTTTAAACATACGAGTGATTTCATTGGTCCAATGCGGAGGTGTGTCTTTACGACTGGAGATTTCATTCATAAAGAATACATGATCACTGTCAACTGGGTCATACGTGTTGTGTATCGTGTTATTTCTTAAAAGTTGACCCAGCATTTGTAAAAATATTGCAAGACATATACATTTCCAGAAAGGAAATTCATTTCTGCGTTGAATAAGACCGAGATCGTGAAAATCGCTGCACAATTGATGAAGATATGGCTGTTCAAAGCGATGCACCCCGTTTTGGGGTGATTTTGAGTTGCATACCTTGTTATATATATATTTGATAGTGAAATTTTTTTTTTCAGAAAAGTTAATTTTTCGTTATAATATGATTATTTATCATTCAAAATGATGTTTTCACTAATTAATATCATAGCCACACGCTAACCACCTGTGGGCTATGCATCTGTCTTAGTAGTGGTGTAAAGACGCACTTCTCAAACTGTTGAATAAATTACCATCGCACAGTGATTTTTTGCCTGCAAGTTCTGAGGCCGGGACTCACAAAAACCTCTGGCGATGCAAAGTTTCGAATTATGTAAGTCCCAAAATGCATAAAATTTCTCCAAAAAAAATTATCATTAAATATTTGGACTTCTTCTTTTAATTCGGGGACTCATAGATTTGCAAGTTATCGCGTCCCAGGACTCAGATGGGACAATTTGTAAAAATATCACTTATCGCATAACGTGTTGCATTATGTAGCATCGCACGACGCGTCGAGTAAAGTACATTTCCACGATGTTTTATGTAAACTAGCTAAACATTATGTTGCATCGCACGACTTGTTGAGTAAAGTACATTTCCACGATGTTTTATGTAAACTAGCTAAACATTATGTTGCATCGCACGACGCGTTGAGTAAAGTACATTTCCACGATGTTTTATGTAAACTAGCTAAGCACGATGTATTAAGTAGCCTCGAACGATGTATTGCGTGCGTCAATCATCATAACACAACGTTTAGTGTTAAACAATATCAAACGATATGTTTTTTTATAGCATAGCACAACGTACGACAAAATATTTCACAACTAAATCGTCAATGGCTAAGACTACCATACTTTAATAAAAGTGTTTCCGATACGCTGTTTTTTAATGTGTGTGAAACCATCTACGCTTGTTATAATTATTCTCTAACGCTTGACTATGGAGTTCATTCTTTATGTTTTGTATTGTATATGTACACTTTATTTGTATTTATAAGCAGCTGTGTATTTCGTATGGTGTATAATTGTAACTTAAACTAAAAGAAAACAAAATAACAGTTGCTGCAAAGTTTACATAATTTGACACTGGTTAATACTGTTTCCCGTGAGGAAAGAAAAAGACACCCATGCAAAAAGTAATAGTTCATCATAAGAGTGGGCTCCCTTAGATAGTAACATATTTGTTTTACCCATTTGTCTGGATCAAATATAGATAAATGATTGGCTAACAAATGACTTAAATAATTAAAGTGTTACATTATTACACAATTTTCGATTTACTATGCATAACATGTTTCAATACTAAGATAAAATTGAACAACATTCACCCAAGTTATAACATAATAACGTGAAACTTAAACGCGTCAGTAAAAAGGAAGACATACAATGGGTCGATGTATATTTAAAAGAGACCAAATTTCGACGCCCTTCTTAAATGCACTAGCCCTTGTACACAAGACACACATAAGGCACTACAACTGGGGTCAACTTAAATGAATTGAAAACTGGAGTGTTACAAGATGTATCGAGCTCACTACCTAACATGTTCCAGATATTTTAATATAGCTATTGTGTTTAAACACATGACCAATAATTGTATATGACGTTGGTATCAACATTGTTAGTTCTTACTTTTGTTTAGTGCTTTTCGACTAAAGCAAGTCTGATACAATTATATATTTAACAAGATCGACATAAATGGCATGTTCATAGAGAAGAGGTAGGTTTGTTTCGTTTTTATTTTTGTCTGTTGCTGTCTTTTTTGTTAATGACGGGCTTGTATTGTTTCTAAGCAGTATGGCCGTTTATTAGTAAGCAAATATACTGTTGAAGGAATAGTTTAAGCAGGCTGTGACTTACATTCTTGTTTAGGTTTTTATTTCAGACAGGTTTTATTTTAAAATAAATTCCCGGTGAACACAAACTGTGTTTGATAAATATAGTGTGTATATCTTCTTTTTTAAACAAATTTTAAATTATGAAACTACAATATTGTTATATACAGTTCATTGACTTATCGGCCTTTCTATGAATTACATCGTTGTGGGGTGTAATATTAAGATCGTTAAGCCTGTGGTACCACTCGCTGAGATGCATTGAAAATCGCTTTAATGACACGTCATTAACCGAAGGCTAAACGTGAATGACCTTATGAAGTATGTTTACATAAAATGTCGATAATAAAAACTCGATTTAAGAGCGAGAAATACTCTGGATCATTTATGTTTTCAGGCCTTAACTTTTACACTGCACTCAAACAGTCTCTTTCTTTGTCTGATATTTACAGACCTAGTTATTTTTTTATTTGGTATTCAACCACCCCCTTAACTAAGATTTTGTACTTAATAATTTAATAATGTATAACGTTAAGGCATGCAATGATCCTGTCTCAAAAGCAATACTACAGTCTCCTTATAGTTTCACTTTATAGTTAAGTGTCGTTAATTCATAATCATCATCATTATTCAGAAAAATGTCTTATTTTCTGTTATATAGTTTTGTTATAACGAATTATGGATGGAATGTTATGAACAACTGGCATAAAGACAGTTAAATACAAGACATTGATTATGTGAACCGAATTTTTACATCTACACAGAAACACGCATCTATGTGTACGTTAATGAACACATGTCAATGGTATTTATATTTAAATTGCATATGCGACAGAAAACAATCAAATAACGACTGTCATTATAATTAGCATTATCATGTTCATTTCATCAAATCAAAGAGAGAAAGAGTCTGTCTGTCTGTCTGTCTGTCTGTCTGTCTGTCTGTCTGTCTGTCTGTCTGTCTGTCTGTCTGTCTGTCTGTCTGTCTGTCTGTCTGTCTGTCTGTCTGTCTGTCTGTCTGTCTGTCTGTCTGTCTGTCTGTCTGTCTGTCTGTCTGTCTGTCTGTCTGTCTGTCTGTCTGTCTGTCTGTCTGTCTGTCTGTCTGTCTGTCTGTCTGTCTGTCTGTCTGTCTGTCTTGTCTGTCTGTCTGTCTGTCTGTCTGTCTGTCTGTCTGTCTGTCTGTCTGTCTGTCTGTCTGTCTGTCTGTCTGTCTGTCTGTCTGTCTGTCTGTCTGTCTGTCTGTCTGTCTGTCTGTCTGTCTGTCTGTCTGTCTGTCTGTCTGTCTGTCTGTCTGTCTGTCTGTCTGTCTGTCTGTCTGTCTGTCTGTCTGTCTGTCTGTCTGTCTGTCTGTCTGTCTGTCTGTCTGTCTGTCTGTCTGTCTGTCTGTCTGTCTGTCTGTCTGTCTGTCTGTCTGTCTGTCTGTCTGTCTGACTGTCTGTCTGTCTCTGTCTGTCTGTCTGTATGTCTGTCTGTATGTCTGTGTGTCTGTCTGTCTGTGTGTCTGTGTGATGTGTGTCTGTCTGTCTGTCTGTCTGTCTCTCTGTGTGTCTGTATGTCTGTGTGTCTGTGTGTCTGTCTGTCTGTCTGTCTGTCCCTCTGTCCGTCTGTCCGTCTGTCCGTCTGTCCGTCTGTCCGTCCGTCCGTCCGACTGTCTGTCTGTCTGTCTGTCTGTCTGTCTGTCTGTCTGTCTGTCTGTCTGTCTGTCTGTCTGTCTGTCTGTCTGTCTGTCTGTCTGTCTGTCTGTCTGTCTGTCTGTCTGTCTGTCTGTCGGTTTCTTTCTCTTTCTTTCTTTTTTTCTCTCTTTGGTTTGATGAAATATATATATCTTAAAAACGATCGAGTGAGAACATTAACATTTTAAGCAGAATATAAACAACAATACTTGTCGCTGTCGCTTTTTGTTTATTTTGATAAAAAGCATGCCGTATTTCAAAATAATTATTCGTTTGTTAAAATTGATACGTAATGCATATTTACTACCACATGTTTCATTAGTATATGTCAGTCATATTGCAAAGTATGTGCGTTGTATAAAATGTGATTTTTTATGATGCGGTTCTAGAGTTAATGTTTCTATTAATCTTTCTGTGAGTTGCGTCCGTGTAAAGTGTTAATCTCGGGAAGTCTTAATGGGCACTTGAGGACATGAATTTACATTCGCCTTAATTGCATGCCACCAATCTCAAGTAGACAGTGAACGACCGTGAGCAGAACGTACGTTTCCTACAATGTCGGCGATTTCGGGTCGAAAGTCGATCAACGAACTAGCAGGACTTTTAACGTATTAAGACCATATGTGTTGCATCTGAGCCGTGCTCTGGACACTTACACAATGCTTTCAAAGTTAACAAAAAAACTTTATAAAAATGTTCTATTGACTGAAATAGTATTATTTTTGAAACCAAATAATCGTCCTCAGTTAAATATATAAAATAAATTATGCCTAACCCAATATTGAAATTAATGCCATTTTCGAAAAACATATTTAGCACAAGTTCTCGCAATTGTATGTAACACTATGATTTGAGCAAACGAGGCTCCAGAAGATGACTGCTAAAGTCCCATGGTATTTTCAAATGAGGACATGCTTCTATTCAAACTTGTACCTGCATATATTCACGTTAATTCATGTGAATTTTTAATTTATTTTCTTAAAGACTTAAGGGTGTTTTTTTCACTAGATTGAATATTTATCTAGATAATGTCGTTTTATATTAGAATATTATTCAAATATCAGGAGAAAAGAGCTCTCGGCCTTTCAAGAGAAAGGAAGATTGGAATTCGTGTCGACAAAGCCGTTGAAAGGATATATTTAACAATCGATTAGATGGCAAGACTGTCAATGCCGTATTCTGAATTTCGTGCAGAAACGAGATACAGCCAGACGTGATAATATGAATATGCTTAGTACAGCATAATTCATAATGACGAAACGATTTTGCTTGCCAGTAATCTGTATAGAATAAACGTACAGTGCTTTGTAAATTACACATCACTTATTATTTAAACAATAGACACGTTTTACGTATGTAATTGTCTATTTTAGTATCTATATATTTTGAAGACAGCCGCAATGTATTTGTTAGCACATGGTTACGCGTACATATTGTTACAATAAAACCATGTGCTAAAATAGACACACATGTTGCTCAAATTATCAATGCAACTGTTTATTTCATAGTAAAACCAACGTTTAACGCAGATAACTAGAGAGTGATACGAATTTTACTAACTTTAGTGCATGCTATATAATTAAACTTCCATTTCAAACAGAGTTAAGGGGTGTTGTTGCAGTTTTGCTGATTTTTTCCATCTTATAGATTTTGTCCAAAATTTATATTTAAGATTTATATACAAATACTATTTGAAAAATGAAATAAAAACATAAAACTGAAAAATCTCTTATTGCGTAAAAAAAATTAACAACCTATGAAATTGACAACATGCAGATATTATATAGGCTAATTTACATCATATACCATTTAATTAAACCACACACTACCAATTAAATGGAGTACATAAGTTAAATTTTAAGAAATGTATTTTTTATATTTTTTCTGTCACCCCAAAAAACGTCATTTTTTACTATTGTAACCACATAAATTGAATTTAATTTTTTTTTCTGTTAGATAGAATTCTGCGAAACTGCTCAAATATGTTCATCTACGTATTATCATCATAAAACACAAATAAAAAAGGGGTTCACCGCACTTTTAACCGAGATTTTTTGTTTTAACCATCCCTACCGTCTACGTCAAATTTCATAAAATACAGCAATTAGGCAAAACCCAAGTACCGGTACATATATTGTTAGAAATAAACATAAACATTAGAAATTGTTTACAATCATAACTGGGATCACAACAGCTTACCAAAGACAGTAAAAAAAAACAATATTTAATCACAAAAATATGACTATACTGTATCAAACTTGACATTAATCATTAATAACTTACATGTACTTTTTCACAGATTTTGGCATGTTTTGGAGTTTGTGATTAAATGCTTTAAATTGATAAATGTAAACAACATGACTAAAGGGCTCCAGTTTAAAACAAGACTGCAATTAAAGAAATTAACCCCACCTGGGATCGAACCACTGACAATTGTATTAATATGAACCAACTCGGTCATTTCTGATGATACTGATAACACAAATATTGAGTTGTGATAATAGAATCATCGGTGTTGCAATAAATATATCATCGGTTAAATAAACTGCCGCAACACCCCTTAAATTACCAAACCTAATTGCAAATCGAAAATATTCTGCTAGAATCAAACTTGCACAGTTTTGTCAGGAGTAGTATATTTCATATGCGTTCCATTTAGTCCACATTATTTGATTTTGACAAAACGAAATGCGTTATCTGTATACTGACACCAAAAAAAATTGTATCTATACTTTTTAAACAAGTGTGATCAATGAATCTGATTTCAGACTACGTATCCATGGGAGCATTTGTTTATGCGTCTGGATGTCATAGACTTAATACAGACGTCATCTTTCCGATGAGGAGCATTTATAGCAACGCTAAGTATTACTTGATGTGTCAAACACAAATGCGTTAGAGAGGTTTATTTCCCTAACTTATTCACCTTAAATTAGAGAGATGATCAACACATTACTCTATCAATCGTGTTATTATCATCACATTCCGGAAAAATTATAGGCAGCTGTTTAATTTTGGTCAGTGTATAACATTGTGTTATGAACTCTAATGAAATATTATAATAGTTTTCACTTTCAGAGCCTAGCTGCAAAGGATACTTTATAAAACATTGTTTGTGCGGAAAAGAAAGGAGATTCATGCAAATAGATTAAACGTTCATAAACAGAGTGATCTCCCTTAGATGGCTGGATCAAAACTATCGAACAATGCTTCATTAAAAGATGACTGTTATAAGTATGTTACACTTTTACCTTTTTTTACATTTTGATACTCGATAAAATGCGGACGGCTTTCAAATAGTCTTATATTCAAATATATCAGTTATAAAATGAACTTGACAATTCAGTTGCACCAGTATCTAAGAAGTAGTTTTATATATCGACATATCATTTAACTATTGAAAGAGACCATATATCAAAACGACTCAGCCAAAATGCACTAGTAATATCAACAAAATGGGGTCACGTTATTTAACGCCCATATAGGATTTTGCTGGCTGTATCGACCTCGAAGTCTAACACATGTTCAACAATTATAATTCTTTTCTTTAAACGCATTACCAAGGTATTATCTCGCGTTGTGTAGTGTTTATGGATAAAAACGTTAATTAAACCAAATGTATTTTATTTTACATTTCATTTGCTTTCGGAATTAATATTTTGTTTTGTTTTGATTTTTTTCTTAATTAGATTGTGTTTTGTTTTATTGCAGCCAAACGTGGTATATCACCATGCATTCGTTTGCCCACATACTGTTGAATGAATAATGTAAAGTGCTTTCTATACAGTCAGTGCCTTAAATGATTGTTTAAGAGCTTCATTCAGGCATAATTTTAATTTAAATAAACTACTGGCAAACAAACATATACGCGATGAATATAAGATGAATATAGTTTGGTTTTATAAAATTGTAAATTATTCGAATTTAATTAAGCTATTAATTTGCCTTATAAACTAGTGAAGTTCATTTACATGTCAGTCTATCTGTGAATTGTATCGTTGTGCAATGTTCTATTTTGCTTTTAAAGCCTGGATTAATATTCGCTTGTATGAATTTAAAATCGCATTAATGACCTGCCCCCTACCTGGAAATGAAAGTGAATGACTTAATGAAGTATGTTAACATACAATGTCTAAAATGACAACTCGTTTTAAGAGCGACAAATACACTGGAACTTAAACGTATCCAGGCCGTAACTGTTTAACGTTATTTAGCACAGTATCTTCCTAAATGTGATAGTTAACTTCTTAATGTGTATTAAACCGCCCCTTAAAGCTGTTTTTTTGTACTTATGTTCAAATGGATAACTTAAAGAATGCAACTATGCAGTTTTACAAGCATAACTCCAGTCTCCTTGTTCACTTTATAGTTTTCGTTCATTAATTAACACCATCTTAATTAAGAAAATTGAGACACAGGGGGGGAATAAGAAATAAGAGAGATAAGAAGAGAGAAAGAGAGAGTCAGAGTGAGAAAAAGAGAGAGAGAGATATAGAGAGTCAGAGAGAGACAGAGACAGTGACATAGCAAGAGAGAGAGAGAGAGAGAGAGAGAGAGAGAGAGAGAGAGAGAGAGAGAGAGAGAGAGAGAGAGAGAGAGAGAGAGAGAGAGAGCGAGATATAGATCTCTGCTCGAGATAGTAGATCGAGATCGCCGATGAGAGAGAACTCATCGCTCTCTCTCTCTCTCTCTGATCCGCTTTCTCCTCGCATCGCTCTCTCGCTGCTCTCTGTTTCTCCTTTTGCTTGTCGTTTTCCCCTCAGAGTTTCCCCTCCCTCTGATAAAGAGGGAGAAATAAAGCGTGGTAGAAACCTGCAAGCTTGTGTAACTTTCGTTATATGTGTCCTTTTTAATAATCGCTTTGAGTTTAAAATATCGTTCATGGAATATTTACAAATTTATTAAAAGTAGATTTAAAACCATCGTATAAATAAACTTATATAATTTTCACAACCCTAGTTAGCTGTTTTGGTTATATTATTTAGAGAAAATGACCTCTATGAGTAAATATATTTAACAAAACACCCCAGTGAGAAGCTTTAGTATATAACAAAAATTACCAGAATATAAACAACAATACTTGTCGCTATCGCGTTTTGTTCATTTGGATAAAAATATGCCTGCAAACGTATATATACTAAAACGAATATAATGCTGATCTTTTGGTCCATGCGAAGGTAATGTATTGTGTTGTCTTGTTTTCGGTAAGTGTGTGTTTTTGTAATTCAAGAGTGTGGGCTGTTTTCTAGCATCAATTCGTTGATTATAACCGTGTTATTTTTGACACGCGCACTTTAAATCAAATGTGGAGTACTGACATCCTGCTATGGGAAAGTACACCTGACTGGACCTATTTATAGTAGACTCTCTTGACCCGTGTTTTTAAACGTATAATACGTATATTAACAATAAATATTTAAAGTTGTCTTCCCGAGAGGACGTTATTCGTACCAGCCGATTAAAATATGAGCATATATGCTCCGGGCCATTTTTCTATAGCTGAGAAAAATTGGAACTCGCGAAGTACCACACTCAGCCTTAGCATACGTATAGTGACGTATACAATTATAGCATTAAGTCACGAATAAAAACGAAACAAATGATTTGCATATAAGTTGTGTGTTCCAACTGAAACTTTAGATTTGATTGAATTACATATAATAACAAAATTTAATCCACGTTCATGGAACCGTTTGTATTAAATACCAACCATTTTGACCAACATTTGTTACAGCATGGAATGTCTTGTCAGCGTGTATTCTTTATTCGTATTTAAGTGTGCAATTTTTCATGACAAACACTATCCAAAATACGTTTCGGAGTATTACATGGCTATCGTTTGTTTTATATTCGAGTATTACAACACTACAACCACGTTTGAGGTGTAGTCCTGACATTGTAGAAAGTCTGCCTTAAAAACAGTGTATGTCTCGTCACATAAATGCCAATGCAGCAAAAGCATCATAACTTGCGTAATCAGTTGAATTAAAATAAAGTAAAGCGGGATGTGGAAGGCATTTTAGTGAAGGAACAAAATGGATAATTTTTATTACCGATTAAATGGAGACGTGTCAGTAGTTTTAGCTAGCAAAACAACATACGAAGCTAGTTCATTTAGGGGTATTCTTTTTATAATAGCTTTGTTTTTGACTGACATGGAGCGCTCAATCTTCTAAACAATGTTCATATTCATTTTGAATTAGCGATTCTAGTTTGTGTTTAATTGAACCAAAAAGTTATGCCATGCTTAATATTAATAGTCACGTAATAAGAGGTGTGTATGTTAATATCAAATATTCGCGTTTAACCGTGATGTGTCGAATATAACTGATAATATTTCGCAATCATTTAATATCATCTCGAGACTGTCTGCGTCTGGAAAACGGTGATTGAAATATAAGCCTTAATTTAATCTCTAAGATAATATTTACCCTTTGAATCTGCAAAGATTTGCGTGATTGCTTGAGAATCGTTGGACTGCGTGCAATATGCTTGTTCACAATACATTTTCTTTTTCATTTCGACAGGTCTTAATTAAATATAACACCGAAAACGAATCCCAAACTGGTAGGAATGATAGATGACCAGTAAACTACACAAAAATAAGTCATTGTAAATGGTATGGTATTCATTGAAAATAGACAATTATCTATCCGATTGTGTGTTTCAAAAGTCATGTTAATACGTTTAAAGGTCATATATTTTTTCAGACCCTTGACATGGAATAAGGATTTAATATGACATACCGATTTTATGAACAAAAGCTTTAAACAAACACGTTTTTGGAAACTAATTGTATAAGAGTTAACTTCTTAAACTAAGAATTATAATTTATCTTAATAAGTTATAGCAATTTAAAAAAACATAATATTAATATCATTAGAAAAATATGCTTTGGTGACCGCACAAATATTATATTTAACGTAATGTACATTCGATGTTGCGTGCATGGACACTTGTTAATGGCATTCATACGTACCTGTTAAATGCAAAAGAACAAAGCAGTCTATCATATAACGTTTATCAGCATATTTGAAATCCCGAATTTCCCTATGAAGACTCGCGAATGCGTTTTGTCATGTACAGGAAGAGTATTCAATTGCTGTACCACATACGAATATATGTATATAAACCACGCTTCAAGAATGGCAGGGTATTCAATTTTCACCTATGAAAATCATACGAAACCCATTAACACCGTTCTCTACATTCCCGCTTTAATGTAATGTCCTCTAACGAATTTGTCCTGAAATTCTTTTTGTTGGAATCTAAGCAATTACTCACCAATGTCGGTTCATTCTGAGAACAAATGGAAGTTGGGTGTATAAGAGAATAGTATTAATGATCTAGGCAGATGAATTTAAGATACACGTAGTCGTTTGCGAGCAATTAAATTACCATTAAAATCTAATAAACAATCACGTGCGTATACATACACTCTTTGTTATACACACACCTTTTGTCTCAAAATCCGATGACATTGACTATTACCTTTATGTTATAGGTTTAAGTTAAAGGTTTCCAATTATTCTTACATTAGACTTGCATTGCACATTTTATGTTGCTTTTAACAAAAACAAACATATATTAATGAATAATGCAGTCGTTTTGTTTAGGTGTCAATGAATGACATTTGTCAAGAAAAGTTATCGATTGAGTTCTGTATAGTTTAGTTTGAACATATTTTATTGTATATTCACATTCATTTTCAAACAATAACATATAATAGACAGTTTGAAGAACATGTATACAAATGGATTGGGCCTAGAGTTATACCAACATCATCGAAGGGCCCTCTCCATATTGAGTTCAGTTTACATATAACATAAACGATCTAGACGTATACATTTATGTAACATAATAAAATAAATAAATATGGAATCTGTTGAAGCCATACAACTTTATAAAGTTTCAGATAAAGTGTTTTGCCCACATGTTTGTTAAGACAGAACATGCACATGATGTGTGTTCTGATTATTGTGTAAGGGTTTGAATGGTAACGTTTAATATTTAAATATATCAAAAAGTGAAGCTCCATGTAATATTTCTAATATGACATAGCTAAAAACATGAACTGATTATATATGTGATAAACATAATTGGAACGGTCAATGACATCAGTTGTTCAAATGTGTTATATTGTCCAATGTTGTTTTTACATTTTTCTTGATTAAGCAGAAAACTTACGTCATTGAAACACATTGGATACTGATACAATTAGTTCAAAGTTAAAACAAAACTTTATAAAAATGTTCTATTGACTAAAAAATCATTATTTTCAAACCCAAATAATCGTCTCCATGTAAATATATATTAAATCAAATATTTTCTAACCAATTTTGAAATTAATGTCATTTTTTGAGAAAGGTATTTATTAACAGTTATCACATTTGTAAATATCATAACTTGGGGCTTGCGCAAACGAGGTTTCCGAAGATGACCTCATTCAAGTCACATGGTATTTTCAAATGATCAAGTCATCTATAAAAACGTGTACCTGCACATATTCACGGTGCTATTGTTTATAAGTACGCTATACAAATGTGCCATGAAAACCTCTCGGCCTGTACAGATAATGAAACGTTGGAATCCGTGACGACAAAACCAATGAAAGGATATATTTAACAATTGGTTAAATTCCAAGAATGGCAGTCCCGTATTTTGAATTTAATACCAGACGCGATAATACGCTCCGAATGGCACAATTCATAATGACGAGACGATTTGGTCAGACATAATCTGTATGAATGAAGCTAAAGTGCTTGATAAATAACATTTTATCAAGTGGATTTTGTTATACTAATGTTATTATCTATTTTAGTATCTAAATATTTTGTAAAGACAACCGTTATGTGTGTGTGTGTGCAAATGTCAACGCGAATTATTGTTACAATAACACCATATCCTAACATAGATCTACAAGTTGCAACAATAATCATTGCAACTGTTGATTTCATAGCAATACAAACATTTTAGTAACTTACATGTAAGTGCGTGTCATATAATTGTAGTTTCATCACGAATGTAGTTTAGTAACCAAGCCTATTTGCACATTCAAAATAGTCTGACAGATCCAAATATCACAAGTGTGTCAGTTAGAGAAATTTTCACTCGCTGTACACTTCAATTCACATTATTTTACTTAGACAGAATGATATCAGTTAAATGTTGATAAATTATATTGATCAAGAGTATCAAAACTTTCAAAACAACTGTGTTCGAAGAAACCTACTGCAAAGTATGTATGCATGAAAACATTTGATAATGCGTCTGGATGTCATACTCTTACGTCACCTTACGATGAGGAACATTTGTAGCGACGCCAAGTATTGCTGGGTCTGGTCATGTCAAACACAACGGCGTTTACAACGTTTATTTCCCTAAGGTGCAAACCTTAATTTATAAGGATGATCAATACATTACGCTGTCAATCGTGTTATTATAACACATTCCGGAAACATGTAATTTTATTTTTATAAACTTATGCACATTTCATTAATTGGTATGTATCCCAATACATAATATAACGTCTATGACGTACCGCCTGGTGGAACGGAATTACCTCCTGGTCAACAATACGTTTTAACAGTGGATGTAATCAGTTGTAAAGATGTAATTGGCGATTTATAAGCCGTCATTAAAGACATATATAAAGGCGTACGCATGCATTTGCCTATAAATTACATAATCGATATGATAGAAATTAAATGGCCTAATATGCACTTGCTTGGGCAGAGATGCGTTTTGCATGTACCTATACAATTGAATTTATTTCCACTCATCATAAAGTGGAATACACGACGTGTTGTGTAAACTTGTACCGGACGACGTGTTGCCACAAGTGGCGTCGAATGCCGCGTTGTGTAAAGTAGCTTCACATGATGTATTGTGTGAAGTAGGTACGCACTTTGTTTTGTGATAAGTAGCTACCCATGATGTTTTGTGTAAATTTCTTCCAAACCAACTCCACCAGAGCAAATATGACAATCCAATTTCAATAAGAACTCCAACAGAGCTTATATGAAAATACCATTTCGAAACCAACACGACCAGCGCCAACATTATAATACCATTTCAAAAAGAACTCCACAAGAGCCAATATGACAAAACCATTTCAAAAAGTACTCGTCCAGAGCCAATATGATAATACCATTTAAAAAACAACTCCACCAGAGCCATCATGACACTACCATTTCAAAACCAACTCGACCAGAGCCAATATGACAATACCATTTCGAAACCAACGCGACCAGAGCCAATATGGCAATGCCATTTCAAAAAGAACTCCACTAGAGCATATATGACAAAACCATTTCAAAACCAACTCGACCATAGCCGATATGATAATACCATTTCAAAACCAACTCGACCAACGCCAATATGACAATACCTTTTCAAAAGAACTCCTCCAAAGCCAATATACAAATACCATATCAAACCCAACTCGACCAGAGCCAATGGGATAATACCATTTCAAAGAGAACTCTACCAAAGCTAATATGACAATACCATTTCAAAACCAACTCGACCAGAGCCAATATGACAATACTATTTTAAAACGAACTCGACCAGAGCCAATATGACAATACCATTTTAAAAAGAACTCCACCAGAACTAATATGACAATACCATTTCGAAACCAACTCGACCAGAGCCAATATGACAATTTCAAAATCAACTCGACCAGAGCCAATATGACAATACCATTTCAAAACCAACTCGACCAGAGCCAATATGACAATACCATTTCAAAACCAACTCGACCAGAGCCAATATGACAATACCATTTCAAAATCAACTCGACCAGAGCCAATATGACAATACTATTTCAAAACCAACTCGACCAGAGCCAATATGACAATACTATTTCAAAACCAACTCGACCAGAGCCAATATGACAATACCATTTCAAAATCGACTCGACCAGAGCCAATATGACAATACCATTTCAAAACCAACTCGACCAGAGCCAATATGACAATACCCTTTCAAAACCAACTCCACCAGAGCTAATATGACAATACCATTTCAAAACCAACTCCACCAGAGCTTCCTATGACAATACCATTTCAAAACCAACTCGACCACAGCCAATATGACAATACAAATTCAAAAAGAACACGACCAGAGCCAATATGAAACTACCATTTCAAAACCAACTCGACCAGAGCCAATATGACAATACTATTTCAAAACAAACTCGACTAGAGCCAATATGACAATACTATTTTAAAAAGAACTCGACCAGAGCCAATATGACAATACCATTTCAAAAAGATCTTCACCCGGTCTTATAAGACAATACCTCCATAGAAGTATCTATATACCGTTTTTTGTGCCTTTCATCATCTTAGTTCTATATAAGTAGGCTATGCATTTTACTTGGCATTCTTGTTTTATATAACTATGTTAACACTTTATTTTTTATTATAGGCAGCTGTTTTATTTTGGTCTGATTATATGTTGAGAACAGTTTTCAATATGAAAGCCTTGCTGAAAAGGATACTGCATAAAACACTGTTTACGAATTATGTTTTGTTGAAAGGAAAATATTCATACAAATAGATTTATATTTCATTATCAGAGTGTCCTCACCTAAATATTAATTTCATCGTCTTTCTGGATAAAACAAGATGGACAAAGTCTTGCGAAAAACAATAATAACAAGTAACACTATTAGAAAATTTTAGTTTTAGTATTTTACACATATTTATACTCGATTTAAACCGGACGGCAGTAATATATTCTTTAATCAGTTATACTAATAAAACGTGAAACTTCAGTTTAATAAGCAAAACCAAAAGTCTTACTATATATTGATGTATTTTGTACATTGACATAACAGATTATAGTTGAATACAATTAATAACGCAACACAAGGCTTTCAACTGCACCTTTATTGAAATAAGTGTTAAATAGGAAATCCATGGCATATGCATATCTACAACAAAGATACAGTGGCGCGTCTGTAGGCGGTGTTTACGTATGTTCCATTTACCAAGGTCCATATGTGCAGCATCCGGAGCATCAATTTGTCAAGTATAATAACGTTTATTTTCTCGTTCTATAGAAACTTGATGGTCTATTTAGATATGTGGCTTGAGGCATTGTTCGGATGGGAAACCATAGACTTTGGACCTTTTGGATATATTTTCGGAACTTCATTTGACCATTTAATAAAGAAACCTGCTTTGAAACGTATAAATATAGAACTTGCGATAAACTTTCGTTCACTTGTTGTTTAACTGCATCTCGGTTTTTCTTCTAAAGTATATGAAACACCAGCCCATTCCAAGAAACCTCCGGAGAAAGAGTCACGGTCAACGTACTTAAATAAGTCGCTAAGTGTTTAGCCTTTTCTCATGTTACAATATTTGCGTCACCGTACACAACAGAACATTACCTCATAAAAAGTAACACATTTATCCCCTTCTATCTCTTAACTTCATGCATTACTGCAATAATCTTGTATTCTTTTTCTAAAGTTTCGCCAAATTAAGTTTTTAAGTTTAACGTCAAATATTTGTTTGGTAATGGTATATACAGTTCATTTCGCGATTCCTAACATAGACGTCAATTACGTTGGATAGGCGAATAAACTTTTAAGATCATACGACACATTTTTCTGATAACTTCCGGTTTTGAAGCATGTCGACAATATTTAAACTTTTTAATAGGAAGGCCGGCAATTATAATTTCCCGTAGATATCCACTAATATCAAGAATGTCCTAAATAAAGGACAATGAAATCTAATATACCTTGGCTTTCATCTCATTTTGAATACTCGTATACGTAAGTTTAGTTTCCAAAATTCCATTCCACTATATCACTTATTTTAGACGCTATAAATGACGGAATGCAATGCTGAAACATTAAGATTGTTGTATGGATTTTCACGCGGCACTGTATAAACGTATACCAGATTTTGTTCAAATATACTCTGGGCACCTCTCCTAGCTTTAGCACAACACGCATACAAACATACATAATAGCGAAAATTGCTATACAACTGGGTCCACCTTATTTAACGTCCAAATGAGATTATTTTTTATTTATGGAGTTGAAAACGTCTACAGTTATTACTACTTTTGGTTTAAGACATGACCAAGTTTGTCATCTCTCGTTGTGTAGTGTGTATGGATACACAATTGTATTTTAAGCAAGATTTATATTAACACAATCATTTCATGTGCTTCCGGATGTTATACTTTGTTTTGCTTTGATTTATATCTGATTGATTTGTGTGTTGATGTATTTAATGTTTGTAAATAACGATTGTTTATTGTTTATTGCAGCAAAACGCGGTTTATGACCTCGTAGTGGTTATACGCATACTGTTGAATGAATAATTTTAAGCACTCAAACAGTAAAACAGTATGTGACTTAAAGGATTTATTAAAAATTTAATTCAGACATACTTTTACTTAAAAAAATTACTAATGGTGAAAAGAAATATGTCCGATGGAAATTGTATGTAATATGGTTTCAACACATAGCAAATTATTCGATTAAATGCAGCTTAAACTGTTTTTATAAACTGATACAGTTTATTAACCTGACGGCCTATCCGTGAATTGTATCGTAGCGCATAATTTTATGCATCTTTCAAAGCATTGATTAGCATTCGCCAAGATAAATTTACATTCGTTTAATGACCTGCCATCAACCTGGAGAAAAAAGTTAATGGCAATATGAAGTATGTTGATCTCAAATTTCGACAATGCAAACTCTATTTATGAATGACGTTAACTTAAAAACTTTACTTAGGACAGCCTCTTCCCATCTGGAATTTAAACGCCCAGTTTTCGTTTGTACTAGACCTTCTACCAATCCTTAAAGGTGGGGTTTCGTTATTTTGTCTCGTACTGATACCCTGCTTAAGTCAAAACGCACTGTAACCTTAAGCTCAGAGGAACATACTGCCCAGACGGAAACAATGCACCTGAAGGTATAGTTTAACTCTATTTTTCACCATGTGCCTCTTATACGATGACTTAAAAGGTCGTTCGTAAGGACTTTATTGATATACAGAGGAAGGGGTTTCGCTTTTTACATGTGTGGACAGGGAATTTCCCCTATCAAGTGTCGTTTTTTTTATAAACTGTATCATGTTCTAAATCAAAATATTCATTACGTAAGACCTATTAACAATAAACATTTCTTGAATTACCTTTTTCATATGTATGTACTAAGCGACAAAAACAAATACACAACGGAAACAGTGCCGCTGAAATATATATTTACAGATATTTCAAATATATTTTTAAAATTCTCTAGCCAATGAGATGAAACTTTGACCAGCCCACAATCCAAATGTTTAAAATATATTAGTTTTTTCTGTTCATAGGTATTAAGCCATAAAATTTTTGGGCACGTGTAATTTTTTCTGTTGAACAATTACTGTAACACAAAGGCATAATTATGCTCGCTTTTTTTCTAAATGGAAAGACATGCTATATTTTTTACTATAACGGTTGCTAAGCGGCCTCATTTTCTGACTTGTAAATGTAGCTCAATGTAATTGAAATGTATTTAATATCGAGTAGACCGACGTTTCGAAGCACATACACCTAAATGGACTTGCAAACATGAAAAAGTTGAAAATTATACTAATTTTTACATCCCACTAATATATGTGCTTGAAGAACTGTAACACAAGTATTTCCTTAAAGTATGATACACAAAGGACAACATAAACATTCATAAACACATTCACGGATATCTTGTCCAAACCACTTACACAACTTATGGACATGTCGTAACACATTGTATTAAGAAACAAATGGATTTCATGTTCATAGTTTAATGCGTTTATCGCCAATCTGTTGTTTTCGATTTTTCCTTCTTTTAGGTGAGAGGAGGGCGAACAAAATCTGAAAAACTGATTAATTTGATATGGCCTATATATATATATATATATTGTGTTTTTTTCCTTTTTTCCATGTTTGCTTTCTATGAATGTGCACATTTCAGCGTGCAAAATAGCTATTGGCGATATGGTCTCGCATACCACGACCATCCTGGTGTCCGATGTATGCCGGGGTTTCCACGTAACGCAGTTCGTCCTCAGGAAGTACTTCCGGCTCACCCCACAGTTTGGCGAGGTTGTGAAGAACAGCACACGCTATAATCACATTGTTGCATTTCTCTGGCTTCAGTCTTATCTGGATGAATGTAACATAAATAAGATTGATAATGGCGATTGACATACGTTGACAATTTTGAAAATATGGTTTTCCACTTGATGCAATGCATCATCACACATTCTGCACATAACGGAAATATAACTTATGATTAGATAGTTAGTTTATGTGAGCCTGAGATAACGTCTCTACATATAAGATATAATTTTAATATTAAATCAGTACTTTCATTATATGCTACGTAAAAAAAAATTATGACCACCAGCTAAGCTCATTTGCGCCTGAAACGGGGAGCCGAACTGGGATAGTTAATAGATGAAGCGGGTACACAAACTACTACGCTAGCCGGAGTCATAAGAATCCCGGTGCATACAGGAATACAAAAAATAACAGCTACTTCCTAAATTATTGGAACCCGACTCCACTGAGCACGGTTCCGTCGCCTTTGTACCTATGACACCATAGGCGGATCCAGGGGGGGGGGCGGACGCGGCGTACGCTCCCCCCCCCTTAAATCGCCGAAGTAAAGTCAATTCATTTGATGTTTCACTATAAATTAGATCCAAATCATCAATTTTAACCTGTCAAAGCCTTCAAAATCACTAAAGTCGTGCAGCTTCCGGGGGGGGGGGAGGGGGGCTTCGCCCCCCCTGGACCACCAAAACAATAAACTATGCACTTGTTTGGCATAATAAAAAGGTACTATATAGGGCGTGACATGCTCGAGAAGTTGTTGTCAAAGCCTTCAAAATCACTAAAATCGTGGACCCTCAACAAATCTTTAAATGTTCCGCCCCCCCCCCTTAACCAAAAATCCTGGATCCGAACCTGGACACGGTGTTGTCAACGTCAGTACCATTATGTGTATTGAATACAATATGTAAGCATACAGTAAACTACAGATCACCCATACCATAGTGTGAAGGATGTGAAAGCGTCTCTTCCAATTACTAAAGAGGCGCTCAATGCAGCATCGTGTCTTGTTGTGACTGTCATTGTACCGTTCTTGGACAGCGTTAGCAGCGTTTAGATACGGTTTCAGCAGGAACGTGCGACAGGGATACCCACTGTCCCCAAGAAGAACACCATTTTCCAAACCTGCAAATTGGTATATATGTATTGATGAAACAATGCCCAAAACCGAGTATCGCTTTTTAATAATCACATGCTACGAGCTAGAGACGTCAGCGTAGTACTATGTATACATGGGCGAAATGAAAGGTTTACTCGCATACATCGGTGATGCCGATCTAAGTGCGTCCCTATCGCTGAACTTCTGAAGACATTGACATTGTGTGCAGCTTACGGCCACGCTGCATTGATGCTGGTAATAAGACCTTAAATACAGCAGAAACCACCACATGTACTAGTGTTTCTCGGCCGTTTAAGATCAATAATTAGAACATCGCCAGCTATAAATAGGACAGCATATTCTGGGGAAAAGATTAAATAATAGTTTTAAAACGTTAATTTTTTATCCATTATATCCAATCTTTTACATGTTTATAAATCAATCGAACAATTATGTATTTTTTGTATTGTACTAGACATTTGTCGTGATTTTGTAAAAAAAAATGCGAATGAAAACGTGTTTCTTCAACCTTTCACGCGGTCATGAGTGTAAAGAAAACGAATTATTTCGAAACTGGCATTTGTAAACGTAAAAGCGAGCATGGTATGTAAACAGCATAGAAGTTATTGAAGTCAATGAAAATCGCTCTAATGTGTGCTAACTATTTTTGTATATTTTTTAAATTTATTCATTTATCAGTTTAAAAGTCGTAGCATGGGTTAGAGATTAAATACAGCAACAAGAGCAATTTTTATAAAAATGAACGGTGTGAATCGAATAGCATTGCCCACTTACAAACATGTGTCAACGATGTCACGTTATTCGGGATAGTCATCACAGACTTTGTGGACGGACCTCAAATTCTATTTATAGATGTGTTGAACAAAATTGTCCCAGATTCTTACCTCGGCTGTCACATGTCACTTGCACATTGATGCTATGGAAGTTTTTCCGGTTAACATAGTCTTTCTTAGCAGGGGAGCCTGAAGACAGTATGCGGACATGTGAGCCATCAATGCACCCTATGACGCAGGAAAAACCACGCATATTGTAAAATGCGTTTTGCACCCTGCATACACCTCCAGCTGTCGTTGTAAATGTGATAAACCGATTTTTGAGGGAGCACAGCTGGCTGAAAACGGAGTTTACCACTCTGGAAACAGTACCTTTATCTACACAGAAAGTGTCCCCCACGGTCTGCATAAAGTTTCCTGACGCCAGGTACCGTAGTGTAATTAAAACCTGTAGTTTGACAGAAAGTGCGTTTTAACGCTGTGTCGATCTTTCGATGTTTCCGCCTATTAAATCACAAATTCTATTAATATTTGCATTTAAAAATCTATAACGGCTGCGCATTTCTTCGTCATTTAACTCAACAATCAAAGAATGTTGACGATTCTGGCGTGAATTCCGATACAGATAAAATTCGGCCATTTTGTTTGTTTACGTGGATAAATTTTAACCAACCTTTAGAGGGTTAAAGTTATCCAGACAAAACGTTGGATAAATTTAACCAACAGGATGCAACAACACTTACCCAAAAAAATTAACCCTGGGTTAAATTTATCCGACATTTATCCAAGGGTTAAAATTTACCCAGGTTTCGAAGAACTAGGTCCAGGGCACCAACCATGTATTCTATTTATCCTGCTTCATGCCGTTGACACATTTTATCAAAGACAAATGATCAATTGACATAACAATATAACTATTCTTGTCGAGCCTTCTACATGTACACAACACTCCAAACGACCGACCAACGACCGATTGCGTCACGTAAAACAGTTCCAATTTAAACTGTTTCATTTAATACTTTCCTATTGAAAATATAAGAAAAAAGAAAAAAGAAACGAGAATGTGATATTTTTCTTGGTAAAAAATAACAAAAAATGCAGGAGCAAAACAAAAAACTAAATTTAATTTACCTTAATGACAACTTTGATTACAACAATAAATTTACAACGATATACACATCCATTTTCTGTTCTTCCATCCCTTTGCCAAAATCCATTTTCTGATTTCCCATCCCTATTTTCGAAATGTATTTTAAACCACACTATTTTTTGATAGCGTTTGTATCGATTGCTAACCACTCTGACCCAAAACCCGATTTACGAAATCGTAATCCTGCCGTAGCGAATTATTTTATTTCTATCGAAGTTAACAATTATGAATGACAAACACACAATACGAAATATGTTTATGATTCGATGCTTTAAAAATATTTAATAAAACACTGGTAAAACCATCATGTCAAAATTGTTGTTCCTAAAAACATGAGAGATAGTATGTTTCATCTGAGAAATGACGTCACTCTAGATACGTCAAATCTTGCATTATCAAGTAAATGAAAATGATACATACGAAAAGCTGGTTCGGTAACATATTTTAAAAAAGAAAAAAAGGATGATACATAATATAACGATAAAATTCATGATGCGTCTTAATAAATTTCATAGGTCAAATATTAGAACATGTTATTCGTCACAGCGTGCGTAGGAATACACTTCTTCCTGTTGACCGGAGATAGAAACATTTATTCGACCCTGCTTTATTGGGTCAATGTTTGCAACAACAAAGGCAGAATAAACCCTCTTATACCTTTCCAGTTTGTACTACGACCGCTAAACGAAGCTTCAAGTACTGTATTTAGCTTGGGTTTCCCACGAAATGCATCGAACGTGTGTGATCTTTATTTACAGGCAACAGTGGATAGCAACCTAAGCCATCGCGCCCCAGTCCCCCTTCCTCGCCCCGACAGCACCAAAGCCAAAAGCGTCCGGGAGCAGGCCCCTAGTGAGGATTATGACTATATTGACAAGGCATATAGTGCACATACGGCCAGGTAAATGTGATTATTAGAAATTGGTAGGCCGTAAACTGTGAAAGCAGTTTCTGCTGCGTTGCTACGATTGCATTTCAAACAACACATAATGTAAACTCATTTATATTCGTCGGCATATAATTTTGCGGTTAATTTTTTTTCTTGGACACTTAAATATAAATTTGCGTCGGTCATTTTTCTATGTGTTTGAGTTAAAGTCGTGGATCGGTTAAACGACGAAATCAGCGAGAATTAATGCCCCAATATAATAATGATGTTGAAGAAGAAAGTATGGTTTTGTCATGTTGTAGCGATAGTAGCGTCAATTGCTAGCAATTTCAGTAAAAATGATCATATATATTCCGCAATGATATCTTCTTAGCGCGCTCGCATTCTTGAACAAAATCTGTAGACATGCCTTCCTTTGTAAAAGCTTAAAGTCGTAATCTTTTGTCGGGGATTTTTAGTGTGATATCAACTCCGATATCTACTGACGCATTCACATTTATTCAGTTAAGTTGTTTTTTTTCATCGGTTTATGAACTGTAATCAAGACATTGCATTAGTTGCGAAAACACTTAACAATTAAAAAGCAGCGTCAATACGATTCGCGAATGTTATTTACGTCATCGGGCTCCCTGTTTAGCAAAAGTATGTTTTAATTATCATACTCAATGAATAATCATACGTGATGTATTTATGCGAAAAGAAAACAAGGTAAAATAATATAACGTTTACGTGAAAATAAAAGAAATGTCGTATTCATATTGAGTTTGTATAATTCAGACAGCCTGTACAACAATCTTAAAAAAAAACAAGTAATTACTAGTTCATTTTACTATGATTTGTATTTACCTAGAACTCTCTTAACAGGAGCTTCCAATACTTTAACTATTCATTTATATTTCAATTGAAATGATCGCAACCACTACATCCTCAACCTGTTTGATAAAGGGGGACAATTGACGATATTTCATCCGAAATAATGATTATGGTATCATAATAAAAAAACACATCACAATGTTTTACCTCAGTTCAAACCACAAAGACACTAATATTGTTAAATTTATTAACCTCTGTGATCATAATAACAGTTGGGTGGTAGCACACTGGTCTACCATTTCAGAGGTCCCTAATTCAATTCCTGGCCGGGGCACTGGGAATTTCAGAAATGCTTCAAGTGTTTCCCACCCAACTAGAGATGTACTGGTATGAAACCCCGGAAATCCTCGCGTGTATCGGCGCTATACACTGAGCACGTAAGAGAACCAAGGGATCTATTCGCAAAGAGCTAGGGTATCGCACCCGGATTCATTGTATCTCAATACTGTCTCTTTTGCTTGCTGCCTCTTCAGCAAAACCAAAGAAGTACCCCATTGGATATAAGTGCTTGCACTTTCATGGGTTATTCTTGACTGCAAGGTCAAAGAAATACATTAAATCAAGAAGATTTGCTTTAATTTCTTGGCATGTACCGAGTTAAATCAAACAGAAGAGCAACCATCGACGCGAGAATAAATTTTCGTAGTCTACAAGTTGTATTATTCGTCCCTAGTACACTGTGATTGCATGTATATATTCAGATGACATATACAGGTATATATACTTGTGCAAACGACAACACCTTAGAACTGTGTGTTTTCCGTATGTCAATTAATGAAGGCATGCCTTGTTGAGGTCTTGTTTTGGTTGTCATAGTTTATGATTGTGACATTTACATGCATTTGCAGCAAAAAATTAATTTAAGCTTGTACAATAAACATTCGTGTGTTCAGCTATTTTATCTTTCCGAGAGAAAAACAGACTAAATAATATAACACAATTGAAACTAAAACAATCGTTATTAAAACAAAGGTTAAACAATCGTACGGACCACAATCTCGTTGTTACCATCTTTTCTCCTCTTTAAATATATAAACGTGAGAATGACATTCTGTTATCGTAGTATTTTCGTTACCTATAGACCACACAACATTGTCTTGTATTGCTTGTAAGAAATCCTTACATGCATCAAATACTAATTGTTCAGTTTGACTGTAATTCAATTTGAAGGGAAGTTACCCAAAGATTGTTCTTAAAAATTAAAAGCAGGAGTTGCATATACCTCGCCGTTCATTCAACCATTCACACAAAATGGCGAAGAACGCATGCAGCCAATTTAACGCACATAGATTAATGATTTATAGGAGATGCATTCAACCAGGTACACGAAGTGCATTAAAACTGCTACAAAAGGCAAAGAAAGAGTTAAACGAATTTCATTTAACCCGTTACAAAATGTGCATTTAAATAGTTACAATGTTGTATTGCATGTCAATGATTTAAATATGTTTACGGTTGCAAAATTACATTTTTGATCCCGTAAGTTTGCTCCTGGCTACGAGCAATTTTGTAAAACACATTTTATTTTAGCATGTCTTTTTTTAACCTTTGCAGAGTATTCCGATGTATTCAAGCCGGGTGCATATTGTACCACGCATATGACACGCATTTGTTTTCAGTTTGCAATACATTGATATGATAATTGACCTATTATACTGATTGACTACATTGATTATGAAAAGGAAAAAAAACTATTGCCTACAACCAATTTCAATGACCGTGAGAATTCGACTTCGAAACAGTCCACTATCAGACTCGGAAAGAAAAAACCAGAGAAAAACAGTTCACAATCACATTTAACCTTTGCATGCTGAGAAATTTGTCTTCTGCTAAAATGTCGTCTGCTGAATTTCTAAAATTAGCATTTTCTTTGAATTTTTTTCAAGAATACTATCAGAATAGCAAACAGTTTGGATCCTGATGAGACGCCACGTTCTGTCGCGTTTCATCTGGATCCAAACTGTTGCAAAGGCCTTCAAAATTTGGTTCCCGCACTGAAAGAGTTAAACTACCATGTGTATATAGTGTTACATTAAGGATACGACATGTTAGCCACATATCTCATAATACAATTCAATCAACCTCAATTAATCTCTTTATCGACTTGAAACACTGAGAACACACAGGAAATCGGTTTCAATATTGCAACAGCAGATCATGAGTAATTAAAAAAACAAATAATTGTGTATTTAAAGGCAATTACTTTTTTGAATACGTTGTTTTTGTTCAAATACTCGTTAAAGAGTGGGATATTGAGCATCGGCGTCTATCGTCTATTGTAAGATTCAACATAGGTGTAAACTATTTTGGTTCAGAGATACCTATCCGACCGAAGATTAATCCACACTCATTTAATAAAAAGCAAATCACCGCGGCATTGTGCATGATAACTTCAAAGAAATACGTAGGTAAACTGTATAAACCTTCATTTACCATTCCCTGTCAGGACAGAGCAACAAGTTTTAATAAAAATGTATTTGACATCAAAATCGTCGAAATGGGTGTTATCATCAAAATTTATCGCAGAAATTTCCAAAGACGCATCGAGTCCACCTATTTCAGAAGTAGTATTGTAAATGCAATATTTACTGAAAAATACATTTAAACAAAAACATTCACAGACTGAATTCCATTATGTACACTATTGATAGGTTTTGGCTGTTAGCTAGATGTGTGCGATAATAATTAAGACAATAGTAAAATACATAATGGGGGACTTTTATCAATCGAATTCAAATGGAATAATCTCAAAATTTACGAACAGGTTGAACGAAAAAAAGGAAAACCGTTTTTATAAAATGTTCACTATTTTAAATGTTTTATTCAAAAACCGATTTATTCGTTATACATGTGCGAAATAAAACACAAAGTCATTTACATTTGTATATATAATGTCGTTGTGCTGCTCGACTATTTACTAATTAAAAAATAAAGATTTTACAAAAGGCGCATTGGCGGCTCTGCAACATTACACAATTATTTTGTAATAGCCCTCGCGTTTCTTCAGTTTCCAAGGTGGATATAAATACATTTTAATCAAATATCGATATATAAATGCAAATCATCAAAATGCACATGGAAAACACACATCATAAAATAAAAACTTCGAAAATAAACATCAACAATGAAAACAACGAACATAAAAATATCAAAGAAAGAAATCATTGAAAGCATACTTAAATGAAGGAAAAAACAAACCTTGTAGAAGGACATCAACGAAAGTAACAACATAGAAGGAAATCAGCTCATATTTTACAATAAAAGTGAATCTTAAGTGTCGTTTATATGATATAAAATTGCTATATATATATATATATCTGTAAATTTCTTTTGTGTGTGAGTTTAGTTGAATAAAGAATAAAATATTTAAAGTATTACGTATATGGCCATGTCATGTTATTGAACATACCTTCGACGGACAGTCGAATCAAAACAAAGACACGTATCACGTATGTATACATGTATACAACCATGCGATACGTGTGTGGCATGCATGCTAATAGTTTGCTGAAAATACCAACAACAAAACATATCATATATACGGATGCTTTAGAATGTATACATTAAGGTAAACTTATTTAAATGCATAGTACATGTATTCGTATTTTTGTGACTTTTTATACTGTCAATACTCAAACGTTACGCTTGTCATGCGCAATGGCTAAACGTATGACAAGCAGATCACGCAACGCTTGCCATGCGCAATGGCTAAACGTATTTACCAAGCAGATCACGCAACGCTTGCCATGCGCAATGGCTAAACGTATGTATCAAGCAGATCACGCAATGCTTGCCATGCGTAATGGCTAAACGTATGTATCAAGCAGATCACGCAACGCTTGACAAACGTTACACCATACACCACTCAATATGACAACATTGTAAGATCCCGGTCTTCACAAGAGGGAAACTAGTAGTATAAATCGCTTCCGAATTAAAAGTAATTATGTGTAAAAGAGTTTAATGCAGTCCGCACAGGCTATTCAGGGAAGCCACTTTACACTGTTATGTTATTTTCGTATAAATAAAGGATGTTCTTAGCAAAAATCCCGTTAAGGCGGAAAGAGTTGTCCCTGATTAGCATGTGCCGATTGCACAAGCTAATCTTGACGACAATTGACGCACTTGCGTTAAAACCTCTGTTCACTGAGCGTGGCTCATATATAGTTAAGTGTATATCCATTTTACATTGTAGCATCATACAGTATATACTACAGATAATGTATGTTTCACAATGTTTCTATGTTGAAAAAGTCTGTTGTTTTTTTTTTTAATTAATTGTCTTACAGATGCTCACGTCCATTTTATAATCGTTATTCAAATTCGTTAGATTTCTATGTTTAAATGCAACAGTCCCGACACAGATTCACTTTAATTGTATATAAAAATAATCAAAACAACATGCGTTTTGTTCAAATCACCAGATCAAAACAGACTGTTTATCTTCTAATTTAATGCAGTTTCTAGTAGATGATCTTTACATGACATTCCGTATTTGCCGAAAAAAAGGATCGGTTAATAAATAATGGAACAAAAAATAAAAATGAAGAGGGATTCTTAGAAAAAAACAACGATTTCATTGAAATCATAGGGAAATTAAACTCGTATTTGTTGATGCAATGAACATAAAGACAGTTTTATGAACGGAAGGATAAACAAACCAAAGACGGACGGAAAGCCGGGACTAATTATGTCTTGTTCTGATAAAACTGGGCATAATGCATGTGTAGTCCGCACAGGCTAATCAGGGACGACACTTTCCGCTTGTATGACATTTTTTGTTTCAATGAAGTCTCTTCTTAGCAGAAATCCACTTTAGGCGGAAAGTTTCGTCCCTGATTAACCTATGCGCACTGCACAGGCTCATCTGGGACGATACTTTACGCACATGCATCATGCCCAGTTTTCTCAGAACAAGGCTCATATGATAGCCCTTATAGTACCGCAAAGCATAATACTTGTTGACGAGAACGAAGAAAGACATTGCAAGAGTAAATCATACCAAAATACGTGTATTTTCCCTTCGTGCCTACAATTTTCAGGTATTTAAGATACAGAATCTGATATTCGGTAACTTCAAGGAAACAATCACGGTGCAATTTTCAGACTGAACCACTTAAAAAAGACAAGGACTCAGTCATCCATTATCTCAGCGTGTTCAAATTTAAGCAAATCTTATAACAAGTCCTCAATTATTCAAAAGGTTTAAGTGCATCAACATCAATATTCGGATTCTTGTCAAAACCAGTGCTGTTAAATTAATATAAATCCGTGACTAACTCTGTACATCGCTCAGTAGTGGTTCTGAGTACTCAATATTTATTGACAGATTTATCTGAAACGTTAGCTATCCGCACTAAAACAAACATAACAAAATCAAAGCAACAATAAGAAAACACAAATACGATAGCGTATGTAAAACTTTCAACTTCGAACTAGTACAACGCACATTTGCACGGACATGATTATTTGGAATTGCTGTCCTATTTCTAATGTACACAAAAGTATTCAAATGTATCCGAGTAAGAATTCAACGTCTTAAACATACTACCGTTGGAAAACAAGCTCCCGTCATATTTGTTATGCCCCCGAAGGTGGGCATATAGTGATCGCATCTCCGTCCGTCTGTCCGTCCGTCTGTCTGTCTGTCCGTCCGTCTGTCTGTCTGTCCGTCACACTTTTCGTTTAGGTTTCGATAAATGCTCATAACTTCTATGTCGCTTCAGATGTAACGTTCATATTTTGTATGCATGTGTATATGGACAAGGCCTTTCCATACGCACACAAATTTTGACCCCTTTGACCTTGACCTTGACATTAGCGTCCGCGTTTAGGTTTCGAAATTTGAGTTTATGTTTCGAAATAGCGTTTTTCGGGGGCATTTGTCATCCTATGGTGACAGCTCTTGCTACAAATGTAAATAATCACAAATGTATATAACTTCTCTATGCTAGTGTTAAGGTGTTACTATATATTGCATGCATATATAGATAACATTAATTGTGTCGTGTTCTGTGAAAATTGGGCAAAATGCATATGCGTAAATTGTCGTCCCAGAATAGCCTGTTCAGTCCGCACAGGATAATCAGGGACGACACTTTCCGCTTTAATGGTATATTTCGTTTAAAGGAAGTCCCTTTGTACCGAAAATCTAGTTTAAGCGGAGAGTGTCGTCCCTGATTAGCCTGTGCGGACTGCACAGGCTAATCTGGGACGACGCTTTACGCACTTGCATTATGCCCAGTTTTCTCAGAACAAGACATAATTTCTTATTTGATACGTTTGCACCATAGTTGCAATAGAAAACTAATTTGTTATTTACGGCCCTATCAACAAGGGCTTACTAAACATTCAGCTAATGCATTTTACGAGCGCATTTATTGCGTTTAAAATGTATGGTCGATTTTAACTAGCAGTATAAAAAATCAGTATTTTAAAATAGTAATGAAACGTCTTAAACAAATCCGTCGCGAATGAGAAAAAATATATATAGACGAAGGTTGCTCTTAATAAATACTTATTATTACAAGTCTTAAGAGTATATATTTTTTGCAAAATAGGATAACCGTTTAATTTACCATGAGTGTCATACCAAACTCTTGGATTAAAATCGCCGCTGCAGTTCCGCATATATTTGTTATCTATAAGAAAGCAAATTGTGTTTTTTTTTAAACAGTTTCTTATTATTTCTTTGACGTTAGGGAAACATACATTTAACAATATTCACGTTATATTTCAAAGAGAGCCTTTAAATCCTATTCATACATAAGATATATGGTTCAAAACAATAAGCCACACAATTTGTGTAAAAGAGAAGCGAGTGGGGTGAACGGCAATCGTTTTTTCAACAATAAATATGATACGCCGTACGATATGACAATTTAACCAAGGTAGTCTTTAGTGAGACTGATTTATATTTAACAGTATGATTTTTTATGAATGTTTGATCTAATTATTAATGTGAAGGCATTCCCGTGGGACTACAGTTAATAACTTCGCTGATCATAACTTCATTTGCTTCATTTGGTGATCTCAAGTATGGACACATTTGCGTTCACATTGACTAATATTCGTTTCATCGATTATAAGTTTTCATAACGTGAACAAGCTTCTAAACGTCTACGTGTTTGTTTGTGCGTAAAATTTGCAAAATATATGAACATGAAGTATACCCAATATCATAATTAGCCGCGATCTGGGAAAAGGGAGTCTAATCCATATGCGTAAAGTGTCGTCCCAAATAAGCCTCTGCAGCCCACACAGGCTAATCAGGGACGACATTTTCCGCTTTCATGGTATTGTTTGTTTAAAGACATACACTTCTTAGCAAAAATCCAATATAGACGGTAAGTGTCGTCCCTGATAAGCCTGTGCGGACTATGCACACGCATTAAACCCCTGTTTCACAGAGCACGGCCCATATTTAGTATTGAATTTTCATAAGGCCAATATAAAGAGTTCTTATTAGTTCAAACGCATCAAACAAGTCCATCAACAAGCACGACGAGCTCACAGATTAATATGCTCGTAAACTTAGACAGCATGAACAGTCAAGTTGACGTGCCTGATTGGTATTATTATCACTGTCGAGGGAGTATTTGTGTATGCAGTGAAAACCACAATATAATCATTGTCAGGACTGACGTACACAAACGTTCATTTAAAAATTGTTTACGGGCAATATTCTGGTAGTTGTCTTTGACATATTCCGCCTCATTAAAAACTATAAATAGTTTTATTCAATCTAAAAAACGTGAATAGCGGTGCTACCTAGATATAAATGCGCACTCTATAAGACGTATATATTTTTGAGAAGGGTAGTCTACATCTGGTTGCACAACACAAAGTAGTATTAATACAGAAAATAGTATTACTTTGTAGCTTTACTAATGATCTATCAAGTGGTGTCATATTGGCTGGTGTTTTCACTGGTTTATGTAAACAGTAAAACGGTTCGGCGTGAAAAGACAGAAAAATAGCAGATCAGGTGCCTGATGGGCTCGGTCCGGCGAGCACAAAACATAAATGGGCCGTGCTATGTGAAAAGGGGGTTAAATGCATGCGCGTAAATATAGGATCTGGCACGAGTTGTCATATCATACCATATCTTATTAAACGAGTTCAGGAATTTCCTGGACGAGTTTAATAAAATATGGTATGACTTGACAACGAGTGTCAGATCTTTTTATCAGATGTTTTTAAATGAGCAAATTAAATAAATATTTACGCAAGCATAATGCTTAATCCCGAATGTTGTTTACATTTCGTGACGCCATATTACGTTACAACGTCATTTCAGCAAAATAACAAAATGCGATTGGTCAATAAACGAAAACTAAGCCAATGAAAACGCTAAAATAATGTATTCCACATGTGTAATATATATAGGTTATTAGACGTTTCACTGTACAATACGGAGATATATTTGGACGAGCACACAGTTTGACATCATATTTGACGAGTCGATTATGGTACATTCGGATACTTTTTCTCGGTAACGGATTTTATCGTGATAAAACAATTGCTTAGTGCACTTTTACTCAACTGTCTTATATGGAAAAATTCAGACATTTTGGATCCAATACCGGAATATATTGGACGGTCAAGTGGTTCATATGAAGAATGCCGATTGGATAAATTTATTGGATATAGAATATAAAAAATGCAATGGTTGTATTACATGGGAAACAGGGTATAGCATGTGATAAAGTTCCGTCTCAGATTATCCTGTGCAGTCCGCAGCGCTTATTAAGGACGACAATTTCCGCTTTTATGACATTTTTTGTTTTAAAAAAGTCTCTTCTTAGCAAAAACCCAGTTAAGGCGGAAAGTGTCTTCCCTGATAAGCCCGTGCAGACTGCACAGGCTAATCAGGGACGACACTTTACGCATATGCATTATACCACTTTTTCACAGAGCGCGGCCTTAAATTAAATTATTATAACTGGGCCATAGTCCGAGACTAGACACATTCTAAAATGTTAAGATAGAAAACATAGTTTAAAACAATAGTAATACACACTAAAAGTGGTGAACCTGGGTAACAGGAATTTCTATAGAATACTGCAACGTTGTTTCCCGAAGTGTAGATGTCCGTTTTATTCCACTAAACTCAAATACAATGATATGACCACGTTACATAACTATACTTATATAATTCAAATACCTGTTCAATGTTTTGTTACATTTAGGTGTATTGTTAAAGCTGTCGGGATAATACAACTCTCGCTATATTCACGCTATACCGGTCCGACCGGGAGTACGCGCATTCGTTAGCGCTGACCATTTATACGCCATAAATGGAATATTTTTCAAGATAAACAAGATATGTTTGTGAAACACTGCCCCCGCATATATTTGACCTTTTACCGTAAAGGATGACATTTAACTTGAACTTTCACCACTCAAAATGTGCAGCTCTATGAGATACACATGCATGCCAAATATCAAGTTGCTATCTTCAATATTGCAAACGTTATGGCCAATGTTAAAGTTTGACGCAAACAAACCAACAAACCAAAAAACAGACAGGACAAACCAATATGTCCCCCAGTATAGACAGTGGGACATACAAATGATTGGCAACATTTTGACGCATACACTACCGAATTCGTAAGTGACCCCTATACAGGATACAGCACCCAAGACAAAACGGTCTGCCGTGACCGTCGCCGTACCAGCACTTGCTTTAAGTCCGTTTTTTTAACCTTTTATTTTGATTCGAAACGCGTTTTTCGGCGAAAGTAATAGCAACAATAACCGAATCTTAGCTGGAAAAAATTAACAGACCCACCTTCGTCAGGTACACGCTGTTAATAGACTTTAAAGGTACAACACCAGAGAATCAAAGGCTAATTTTTTGCACATCGGAGTGTCTGGCTCGAATTCAACATACTGATTTATATTGTGCTCATCGTATATCGAGGGCTGTAAAAAGACAGTTAATGATAGTGGCACTTTGTTAGCCTATACTTTCACAATTTCGAAGAGACCACTTTCCAAAACGTGCTGACATATTTTGTTCGGTACAGTTGTCTGTGAACGTATATTACAATAACTGTTGTAAATGTATATCAATAATTTTGAAATCTTATGTATGCTGTATTCATAAAGCAAAGGCGGTGACAAAGATTTCACTGCGTTTATGTTGCAATGTATTCAATAAAGCAAGCGACACGTATGCAAAAAGCATCATGGACAATAATGTAGACGTTTGCAGCGTATTTCCTCCGAAAATGGCCAAACAACTTATTTAATATTTTCAATGTTCCTCGATTCAGATTTTTAAAAATATATATAATATCACATGCATCAAATAGAATTCAACCTCCATACTCACTATTCAAACTGACATTTTACTAGCGTTCTTAGATTAAACATAATTATGTTTCAGAAACTTTTACGTATGCGTTAATTGTAAATAATAGCGTAATCCATAAGGTATCAACATCAATGGGAAGTCATGTTGTTTGAGTTTCGACTTTAGTAATTTAATCTATTGATACAATGTTAATGTAAAATATTCCTTCAAACAAAAAGCTTTCATTATGAAATTAAGCAATCTATTATACAAATAAGTTATTTTTTAAGAGATTTGGGATTGCATCAATAATCCTTTCGTAGTCAATATTAACATCAACTTTGTATGATCCATATATTTATCTATGAATAGTTTGATAACACAGTATATTTAGTATTACAAACGTGATCCGATTTCATTACACATATTAATATATTCATCAGACACGTGCATTTGTGTGGGTAACGGTGATCTTAAATTCAAGAGTGACATATGTTTGTTGTTAGTACACAACTATTGGTAACCATTTGATATAAATAGGACTGCTTGTTCACATACAACCAGTTGATATACGATTATGTTAATTGCATGGGAATTTTACAATTGGAAAATATATATCCACTTGCTTACCACTTGCTTACAAAAAAACGAGCATTGCTGTTTACCATGCAATACGACTGAAGTATCCGCATGAGCTGTGCATACACATTTGTTTGTGAGGTTGATAATAATAAAAATAAACTCTAGAAATAAATGTCGAAAAGTTCCTTTCTGTTAGCATAATTTGTTTAGTTAAAAGGAGGTAAATGCACAATAAGAATATGAACGCGTGGGATGCACTTTTTTTACAGGATTACAACGCTCGAGCAAGAATACAGAACTTCATGCAATTGAAAATAACATTTTAATGCCCACAAACTCAAACTTTCGCAATACCTCTTCACAGTCTGTCTGCTTCGAAAGATGTATGTTTATGTTTTTATGCTAATAATAGCTTTAAACACACAGAACAAACCATAACTCTATTACACATAAACTTTACTGTTTCTAGTTTTAATCAAAATAATACGACAAAATACAAGAGTATAGTATGTGAGAATTTAAAACACATCATAATCACGAAGTGTTAGTATTGAGAATGAAGGTCCCTGCATAGTCAAGTTTAGATAATTGAAGTCGTTCCGAATGTCTATGCTATCGTTACCATATACCCACCGCTCACCTACGTTTGGTAGCTCGTTGTTTACGGAAAACAATTATTGTGGTTTTCGGTATATTAACTTGCAAACCCCAGGTATTACAATATTCATAGATGTAAAAATTGTACTTCATGAACATTAGAAGCGTTGTGTAAGAAATTATTTAACAGAAATAAATCTCGATGAAAACAGAAAAGAACTTTAGTTGTTACTGTGTATTATCAAGGAACAATGTGTAATTACGTGACACAGTACATTTTATGGAGCCGTGTACCATGGATACGACCGAAGTACGATCACAAGTGCGATCACGTGCCGAAAAAAATGAAAACATCACAACCACAACGCGACATGAATTCAGGTCAGTTGTTTAAAAAAAAATATGGCAAACTTGGAGAGGGAATTTCAAAATTTATAAAGTAGAAAATTAAAGTAAAAGGCGTCACGACAACGACATTTTTAAGAATTGTTTTAAAGAATTTAATGTGGTTAGATGTTAAAAATAATAGTGTTGATAATAAATTATGTACGAACAAATTTTACAAATATCAAAATCATGCCAATTTTGCATTTATCGGCACATTTTTATAAATAGCGGTGAATCGAGAATAAAAAGAGATATTTGAGTTTTACATTATTTATATGAGTTATGGAACTCATTAAATTAAAGGTGTACACACAGAGAGTATTTAAAGAATTTTTATATATTGTTGGTATTGTTTGAATATAGGATTATTTACGGACTTATGGTTTTTTTTTTGCTTACCAATACATTTTAAATTGTTGGAATGTTTGTAAATTTTTATTAAATTGAAATGTACGAGGAAAAATAAGAGTATTTAAAACAGTTTTGTTTATTATTTTAATAAAGAAAATGTGTGGATGATTTTATTTATTAATATAATAGAAAAACTCGAAGAAGGAACAAATATAAAAAATATTCAAAGAATTTACCTAGTATTTTACATTGGCAGAATTAAGAATTTAGGAATTTAGATTATTTAAGACAGTTTTGTTTATTATTTTAATAAAAAACATAAAGCGGGTTTTGTTTATTAGAACGATAAAGAAAATTAAAGAGGACGAATAAATAAAATTATTGGAAAATTTAAAAATAGTTTTCCGAATTGTAAAAGAAAGAAAATAGGAAATAAGAAAAATAATGTTGATTGCGAATATGAATAGGGCAGACACACACAAAAAAAATGTAAATATGTATATACGTCATTGTGTTGATGCAAATATATGTAGGATATCGGTAATGTTGAAGGTATTGAGTAATTTTAAGTAAGCATTTAATGCGATCTGACGCGTATAGCGCAGTGAAAATATAACGATATGTACGCATTAAATTTCTAATATAATTGTTTAAGGGTAACAATTATATTTTATGAGCACGGCTGACTGATCAGCGTTCGGACATACCGAGCCCGAGGTTCAGATAACCTTAGCGTTCTCATGAGTTAGAGAATTTATCCCTGTGCCATCGAAGCAAATTACGCTATGGACAGAAGATGCGATGTCGCATAAGAATTATTTGAGTAGTTTGATTAGGAGCAAAGACCTGAATTTGTAAGTTTACCGATACGTGTTCTTATATTATGAATGCATATATATAAAAGTCTGCCTTGTCATATTTGCGCATTTTTACAAGTGCACAGGTCAAATATGTCAATAAATCTATGCCCAACGGCAAAACTATAGTGATAAAGATGAGGTTTATGAAATCATGATATGAACAGTTACGTCTATCATTACCCATTACTCTAGGGCAATAAAGTGGCGCGCGCCTGTCACAATATTTACTGGCTGCACGTGCGTAAAATGACAAAATACCAAATAGTCGAAATAAACTATTAATCATATGAAGCCTAAGGCGGTACTAAGGTCATATTAAGTAAATGGTTTGTCAGATGTCAAACTGTCGTGTACTTATCCGAAGTATGTTTTGAAGAATTGACTTATATTTTTCGTTGTAAAGAATTATTTTTTTGAATAAGATATCTCAGTAAGTTGTCATGACGATATTTAACAATTACTAAGGGGATATTTATAAATGTTTGCCATGATTGTGAACAACTGATACTTGTATCACCACGACGCAGATAAACATATCGAGATTTGAAGACAACGCCGAAGAAGAGCGACTTCGCGAGACAACGCCTTCGACAACGAATAGAAGAAACAAACAACATAATTAGAATGGAACATCACGGCGTTTACTCTCAAAGTGAATACCTGGTTCTATCGCTAAAAGAAGACCAACGCCAGACGATTTCGAAGGACAACAAGTGACGCAACACTGGACACAATACTTGTGACGTTAAACACTATAGAGTAGATGCAGCCGTTCAACTGTTTGACGTGCGTAGATAACGCATTTGGAATGATACTTCCGAGGCCTAAGACATCAAGGAGAACACTGCTATAGTTAATACCTCGTGAGCATTATGGCCAATAGAAGATCCTAATGTCCCAAGAGAAATGAAGACGCTGGAACCAAGAACAAAAGTACAATAAACAACAACAGAAACAACAATGCGATCACAAAGGTTTTAACAGACGTCACAATTGATAAGCAACGCGGTACGCATCAACACCATATCCAGAGACAACATCACGATGGATTCAACAACAGAAACAACGACGTGATGACGGCTGGTTCAGCGACAAAAACAACAGAAACCACGATGACATATCCAGCCTCGATGTGAACCTTGATACGCATCTGAGTGCAACCGACCACGTGCGATTTGCCTACACAGATTGGCGATAGATAGAGCTTCTTCACGACAGCAATGGTAGATAACATCACCCATGAATTAACATAGACAGAAAACAACAAACCAAGACATCTACTTGACAACAACAGGTACATATTCAACCCGGGCAATACCTACTTCGAATGGACAGCACAGGAGGTCACAAGTCAAACAACGCCTGTAGTGTTACGTGGACAATCGATCAACGTCATTTAACATTGATACATGATATTGTAAGACACTTGTCATTCAGGATTTGATCTTTCTAAAGATTTTAAATCATAAAATATATAATCTGTCTTTAATGAAAATGAGGTATGTCGCATAATTGGTGTATTTCATGTATATTCCTTGTTCGGTGTAACTGAATACATAATATCTGTCTTCATGAAGAAATGCATAAATGGGCATCATATGTCATCGTCAAATTAGACGAGAAAAATGCACCAAGTTATTGCCCATAGCTGGGTTCACTAATTAGTTATGTCTATGGTAAGCACATGCAGCACTGTTAATTTGTGTATATTTTCATGTTAAATGACAGGTGAACTTTCATATATGCAGTTAAACAAACGTGGTCTCGCTTAATTATTGGCATATATATATATATGCACAAGATATGTAAGTCACACATAAAGCCATCCCGTATCAGGTAATTCAACTCATGTTAAAGTCAATCATCCAGACAGCCGTCACCCAATTTATTTGTCCATTATTGTATAAATTGGCACCTGCGTTGTATGAAGAAGAGTCCTAAGTTTGACAATCGAGTAGAGTAGTCACGCTTTCTTGACGTGGTGGCCATGTCGGCCACCGCGATGTAAAATTGTACTTCATGAACATTGGAAGCATTGTGTTAGAAATTATTTAACAGAAATAAATCTTGATAAAAAAAGAAATGAACTTTAGTTGTTACTGTGTGTTCTCCACGAACAATACGCAATTACGCTACACATTGTCCGTTCAAAATCTTGGTAACTCGTTATCAGCTAAATAGAAATCAGGGTCGATTTCTTTTATATATGCATCGGAAAGAATAGCATTGCATTTACACGTTGTTTTAGAGTTAAAATAAAAAAGCTAACATAATTGTGCCGAAACGTTTCAAACACGTTCATACCGTTATCGAGACTTTCGAACAGGTGCGTATCTTTCATGTTGGCCTTGGGCGATTCACTAACCCATATATAGCTATACCGCTTCAATAAATAAACAACGATTAATCTAGTTTAAGCCATATTATTATATCACAGCTATTTTTAGCAACCGATCTTTCACTGCTTATGCTGTTGCGTGTAAATAGAACTATACCACTACCATTGGGCTTAGCTTAAAGGGTTTCTGTTTTCTTTTCATAATTATTTACTAAATTAGGGGTTTTCCTTTCAACTTCCGGTATTCTCTATATTGCATGATGTGATAAAGATACGTGCTTGAATAAAGTGGTTTTAACTGAAATAAATAACAACAATTAAGAATTGGGGGTTTTCGCAAAATTATCATCTTTTCGTCGTAAATTAATCTAAAAGTGATACTCTTAATGCAAACATGACATATTTGCATAGAACAATGGTACCATGTTAAATAATTTGATAATGCAGATGTACGTAAACATAACTTTTGTGCCATCGTATCTATTTTTATTGTATCAAATCGTAACTTTTGTTGAAACATATCTCTTTAATACTAACATTTGATAAATAATACGAAGACAAAACGCCTGATATTCGAAACAAAAGTTTATTTTTGAAAATAATGTTCATTGAAATATAAAAGAGATACTTTAAACATGGGTTAAATAATGGAACTCGCTTCAAATCTGTGCGTAATAATTTATTGGTTTCGTTTATTATATCTCTTTGAATCCAGTTTGTCTCATATTTTGCTCAAGGGACGCTTTCACGTTATGTTGTAAATATTTAAAACAAAACATATTGTATTGTAATTGAATATAAATCATTATGGAAACTTGCGAACTACTATCTCAACCTCGGTTTGAGTGCGCTGCCATGGAAACGTTCGAACTACTATCTCAGCCTCGGTTTAAGTGCGCTGCCATGGAAACGTTCGAACTACTATCTCAACCTCGGTTTGATTGCGCTGCCATGGAAACGTTCGAAATACTATCTCAACCTCGGTTTGAGTGCGCTGCCATGGAAAGGTTCGAACTACTATCTCAACCTCTTTTTGAGTGCGCTGCCATGGAAACGTTCGAACTACTATATCAACCTCGGTTTGAGTGCGCTGCCATGGAAACGTTCGAACTACTATCTCAACCTCGGTTTGAGTGCGCTGCCATGGAAACGTTCGAACAACTATCTCAACCTCGGTTTGAGTGCGTTGCCGCCAACAAGACCACATATGATAATCTTGATACGAATATTGCCTCCTAATTAACAATCATTTTAGTCAATGGTCTTAGAATTTCGAGATTTTGCACAATTCCATAACGTCTAAATTTCCCATGAGCGTAGTACGGCATTTGTTAACCCCAGCCAGCTGTATTTAACGAGATCTTATCTTTTATAGCTAAAAGGCAGAAAACTGAATTATGATTTTTAAATTTGTTTACATATATGTATTCTATCCATTCATGAACCCATTTGCATTTACTACTGACATGTTAAAATAATACAAATGAATCATGATAGACCTGTAGCGCTAACCTTCCTTTACGGTTTAGCAATTAGCAAAGACTTGACTGTAAACTAGATTTTGATCTCACATTACCCGTTTTATTATGGAATTGATAACAAATACGACGTTGTTTCATCACAATTGAGTAAACCAATTAGATACACGAGCAGTATTATGTTTTTTGTAATTTTATGTGTTGACCTAGTGTTAAAACACACGTGACCCGAGTACAAACTTAACCGCTGTATAATAAAAATTGTTATTCTGATAAAATGGCATGAATATTAAATCGTAAATGAGGCAGTTTAACTTAGCAAGCTTGCATTGCGGCAGACGTGACCCAAATTACAACTTGACCCTGATATTGTCAGGGCTAATATTCCGGAACAGTTTCATGAATTGTTTGTCATAAACATATGTAAAAGGAGTAAATAACGTGATTTGTTAACATATAAAGAAACGTACTTTTTCAAGCATTTTTCTCCAAAAAACACAATAACCTCCAGACGCTCGAACTTCCTGATCTTATAAATGAATAATGTGACTTCAATTGCACACACAATAACAACATATTAAGCGTTATTTATCGTTTGTTTTCAGAGAATTTTTTGTATAAACTAATTCATATATTGTGTCTTCAAAATCTGTATTGTGCTGCTCTACTGGGGTTAAGTGTCGTCTATACCGAATGTTTGTCTTAATTATACAATAAGTCATTTTCTTTTAGTTGTATATTGTGATGTGACTATATTTGTATATCTTTATATAATCCAAGTTTATGTGTACTGATCTGTTTAGGAAAAACAAGACTGTAAAGTAATGCCGCTCATGGTAATGTCGATCTCTTTATGTTAGCGGTATTCCGTTCGCGGCAAAGCAGTGATTTCCCATTATTGTTGAATGCTCTAATAAAATTACTGGATGTAAAGTCACATAAATAATTCACATGTTTGTCTTAGAACAAAACGCATTAGACCATTTGTGTCGTGTTTTGATAAAACTGGGCATAATACATGTGCTTAAAGTGTCGTCCCAGATTAGCCTGTGCAGTCCGCACAGGCTTATCAGGGACGACACTTTCCGCTTTAACTTGATTTTCTGTAAGAAGGGACTTCCTTCAAACTAAAAATACCATAAAAGCGGAAAGTGTCGTCCCTGATTAGCCTGTGCGTACTGCACACGCTAATCTGGGACGACACTTTACGCTAATGAATTAAGCCCAGTTTTCTCAGAACAAGACACAATTGATTGCATTATTTGATAGCTGTCGCGAGATTTTAGAATATGATATCATTAATATTGTTTGAACAGAACGAACAGCGCACGCTTTTCGTGACACACACATATAAATCAGAATCAGTAAGCCAGTCAATGTTAAATTATTCTTAATAGATTGATTTTTAATTGATGATGGTCTTAAATACGTTACATTTCTGCAAAGCATGTCTAATAAAATATTTCCAAGTCTGAAGTATGTGTATAACAAATACGATTGATTTAATGTTTTGTCATATGCATTTCATAACGGTTCGATGCGATAAAATGTAAAAATCCGGGTGGATTCGAATTATTAATTTAATACTTCCCAATTTTTAATTTTTTAATTCTTGATAAACACATTATGGAAATTCAGACGTCAACAATGGAAATAATGCAACTTTATAAAAATATTTAATTTGTTATTTGTGTATATCTAACTAGCAAGCAAGACAGAGCAGTTATATTCATATTAATGTTATTATATACTTATCTTAGGAACATCAAATATACATTTAATTCTACTGCTACATTTGTAATGAGCATATGTCTACATATCTCTATGTCTATATATGTACGATATTTGCAGTTGAATACTTTTAACGCTTTTGGACATCACCTAATTAAATGATATAGTATATGTTGAATAACAAGCAAGACAGAGCAGTTATAATGATATTGAATATTGTTTTATAATTATCTTAAGAAAACAAAATAAACATTTAATGTTGCTGCCATATTTGTATGTTTACGAGGACAGACGAATCAAATCCAAAAAATAGTTTTAAGTACGCAACCTCTCATTTTAAGAATACCCACCTTGAACAAAAAAACAACAACAAAATCAACAATGTAACCATGTAACTTTTGTAAACTATATACATATCATATATACCTGTGCAAGTAGTGTTTAATTGATTGACTTTTTGTATAGCTTTTTGTTTGTGCTGTTGTTGTTGTTGTGTTTTTTCTTTGTAAATTTGATTGCAGATATCTTTTGCTACGATTGACACTTATTATTTACCATTACTCGAACTCACCTCTCTGTATCTACCTGAAATAAGACTACCTTTCCAACATTTTTCGTTGTTGTTTTTTTTCTTTGTAAATTTGATTGCACATATCTTTTTTTACGATATACACTTATTATTTACCATTACTCGAACTAACCTCTCTGCATCTACCTGAAATAAGACCATATTTCCAACATTTTTTCGAACATCTATAAAGCAGGAGCTATGTGTTTATCTCTTTTTTTGTTTTTTTTGTCTCACTTTTGTGATATTTCTTTTTACTTCTTCATTTCTATGGAAATGTCTGTTTTTTGAATCCATAATTTTTGTTTTCTATTTTTTTCTTTGTATGTATACACATCTTATGTCTTAAAATAGAAACCAACTGGACACACAAATTATCATGTACATCTCCATCCACCTCTTTAAATGATTATCATGTACATCTCCATCCACCTCTTTAAATGATTAAATTATGTACTTTGAATGCAAAAGGGCTAAACAATAAAGACAAACGCATAAAAATTTTCAAATGGTTAGACGAAAAAAATGTATATGCCTATTACAAGAAAGTCACTTGACACATACTTTAGCACAAAACTTAAAAGATGAATGGGACGGAGACGTATATCTCAGTGGACAACATACTGATAAACAAGGCATGCCTTTCTGATAAAAAATAATATAGGGATCACAGTCGATAATTTTAACGAAATAATAATTTGCAGACAAGCAAGTATAGATATCAAAATACACGAAACACAATTAGCATTAATCAACGTTTACGGCCCTAACATAGACGGTTCCACATTCTACGAAACATTACAATCCTTTATAATTAATAACCAGGATAAAAACTTTATCGTCGGTGGTGATTTCAATACTGTTCTTAACCTTTTTATTAGATAAAAAGAAGGGAAACCTTTATACTAATCCTAAAAATAGAAACATTTTGAATAACATTATTGAAAACTATAATATGATAGACATCTGGCGTACAGTAAATCCATACGAAAGCAAATTCACCTGGCACTCAAACACAAAACCAACAATATTCTGTAGATTAGACTATTTTTTAATATCTGAGTCATTTTGAAACATAATTCAAACATGTAGCATAAAACCAGGATTTATGTCTGACCACTCTCTAGTTGAACTTAAACTGCACAAAATACAACCTGAAAGAGGCCCAGGATACTTTAAAATTAATAACAGCGTCTTATCAGATACACAATATCAAACGCAAATAAAACAAAAAATACTCAATACAGTTCCAAAATAATAAAGATGCAAACCCAAACACCCTATGGGAAGCAATTAAAGGAAATATAAAACAACAATAAGATACACATCATTTAAACATAAAGAAATACCAAAACTTGAAACTGAAACCATCAAAATCATTGAAAACTTTGAAAAACAATTACATGAAACAAACACAAATGATACCAATGCCATTGAAAATGAAATTACATCAAACAAATAAGTATAAGAAGGAATCTATCATACACATCTAAATGGAATAATACTACGAGCAGGTGCACAGCATGTTGAACACAATGAAAAAAATACAAATTACTTCAAAAACATTGAAAAACGTAGAAGTGAACAAAAAACTGTACACAAACTAGATGTTAATGGCGAAGATATAACAAACAGAACTCAAATACTAAAAGAACAACGTTCATTTTTCGAAACCCTCTATAAACGAAAACATGTTGAAAATAACACCCATTTTAAAAATACACATCATGCCTTATATCAAAAAGAAAAATTATTGTGTGAGGGATTACTTAATGAATATGAATGTGGACTAGCACTTAAAGAAATGCAAAATAACAAAAGTCCAGGATCTGATGGAATCACAATCGAATTATATACAATATTCTGGAATGAAATTAAACACATTTAATTAATTTACTAAACTATTCATTTAACAACGAAAACTTAACTACGCTACAAAAACAAGGTATAATATCACTCATTCCAAAACCTGGAAAAAACTTAGAATCCTTATCAAACTGGCGCCCGATTAGTCTACTGAATAACGATTATAAAATTGCAAATAAAAGTATATCAAACAGAATTAAAAAAATATTACCATCAATCATTTCAAGATCTCAATCTGGCTTCAGAAAAGGACGTTACATTGGTGAAAATGTACGTCTGATACAAGATTGCATAAATTATGTTAACCAACCAAACAATTCAGGCCTTATTTTCTTTGCAGACTTCGAAAAAGCTTTGATTCACTAGACCATTCGTTTATGTTATCTTGTTTAGAAAATATGAATTTTGGTGAAAGTCTAATTAAAAGGGTTAAACTATTTTACACCGACATAAACAGTATTATTATTAACAATGCATTTTTTTTCAAACAGTTTTAACATCGGTCGAGGGGTAAGACAAGGATGCCATCTTTCACCCTCGCTATTTATTATATGCATCGAGTATCTATCACACTATATCCAATCAAACAAACATATATTAAAGAGAATATCACTAGAACCTGACGACGAAATTGAACAGTCCCTATTTGCTGACGATGCAACTTATTTTTTAAATGACAATAGTGACTAACCTTATAGAATCACTAACCCTTTATGGAACGGCATCAGGTCTAAAACTAAACAAAAGTAAATCTACTGTGCTGCGAGTAGGTAAATTTAAACAAAGTAATATTCAACTTAAAATAGAAATGAAATTCCACCGGACATCAGATGTAGCAACAACGTTAGGAATAACCTTTGTAAACAATGAAAATGAAACAGTTGTAAATAACATATTGCATAAATTATAAAAAATTAAAAATTGTTTAAAACCATGGCAGCATCGTAAACTTACACTAATCGGAAAAACACGGTGTTGAAAACGTTTGCACTCCCTAAATTAATTTATACACTAACAGTTCTCCCAACGCCACCAAATGCTATCATTAAATATATACAATCAGAAATATTTAATTTCATATTGGACGGTAAACCTGATAAAATTAAGCGAACGCAGTTAACGGATATCGACTCATTCTTAAATGTAATCAAATGCAGCTGGGTTAAAAGATATCTATATAATACCAATACGAGTAAATGGAAATTATTTAACCAGGAAATTAAAAAAAAATGGTGACTCCTTACTTTTTGAATGTAACATCAGCAATTCCATTTTGCATGAAAATGCAAACAAAAACAGTTTTCTATCTAATGTTTTATCGGCATGGACTAATGTTACTCATATTCTAGAAACCCAAATCACCAGTAAAACTATTTTATGGAACAATAAAGACATAACTTCAAACAATAAAACTTTTTTCTATAAACGTTAGTTTGAACAAAACATTAAATATGTCGACCAATTGTACGATTACAGAATAAAGGACTTCTATTCTTTTAAGAATATATGTTATATATACGGAATACCTTCAGGCAATTTCCTAATGTATTACACATTAATTAAAAGCATACCCATACATATTAAATCTACAATTAATACAAATAACACACCATGTACTCAAACATCATTCACGGAAAACATACTTGCTAAACAAAACAAAACAAATAAAACATTTTACAAACTACAAATTAAACACCCTGCAGAAAACACCAAGATTCTAAATAAATGGCAAAGCCTTCTTCGAGAACAAGAATTTAATTGGAAACAAATATTTATCATGCCATATAAAACAACTAAAGATAGCACACTGAGAATTTTTCAATATAAATTTGTCCATAGATTCATAGCTACAAATAAATACCTTTTTTAGTGCAACCTATCCAACACAAATGTATGTGATATGTGCAGCGAACACGCTGAAACAATAGAACACCCTTTTTGGGAGTGCAAACATATTCAAATTCTATGGAACCAGTTAAACATATTTCTAGTGAAACAACAATTCAAATTAAAAACTGTCTCTCTTAAATATAAGTTTCGGTGTGAATACTTATAAAATACTAGAAATTTATAACACTGTGAACCACATTATCATATTAATGAACTATTTTATATTGAGCTTCAAATACAAAAAAAAACCTACTTTCAACTGTTTTATAAACTATTTAAAACTAAAAATCCAAATTGAAAAAGAAATAGTCCTCAACAACGATAAAATTCATATTTTTGAACAAAAATAGAAACATACAAACTTTCATAACCCAGTCCAGTAGTTTTCTACCCACCTTTTACAATTGACTATACTTATTTTATTTTTTTGAATTTTTTAAAACACCTATCACAAACAACCAAAGAAAAACAAATACATACTGATACTTTATAAATATTAAAAGAAATCACAAGGTCAACAACATGCATATATTAGCATATTTTGTATTGCATGTTTTGAACAGCTTTGCTGCCGAATGTTAATCACCATGTTTTTTTTGATATTATTCCTGTATACATTGTATGTTTTATATTTAATAAAAAAAACACAAAAAAAACAAAAAAAAAACAACAACATTGAATTCCTTCGTCACTAAAGAACAATAACGGTGCCCATAATTACAGAGAAACCCAATAACATAAAACTGTTCTTTAAAATTGTGTTTGATGACTCTTTAAAGCTAAAAGAAGACCAATCTTATCTAAACAACTCATTTGATATCAATAGCTTCTCTATTATAATTTTATGTACGTTGAATAGTTATTATGTTCAAAGATTTTCATTGATTTGCGACTTAGTTTTATTTATCAACGTTCTTTGGCTTTTGACGTAATTGTTTAAATTGAATTTGCTCGATCGGATTTTTTTAAGAAAGCTAAAATCGACCGGGGATCTATATAAGTTGCATTTTTCAGGCGGATACGAATACATTTGTTACGGTGTATATTAACACTCTGCCTTTTTATTATAATTGCTAGTGAGTGGCGGATTTTCGTTTTGTCAAAAGTCATGACCAACAGAGCCATGACGTGATGATGACGATGGAAAACATCTAATAAAAATACATTTGGCAATACACTGTGTGCAAAAATTGTCTTCTGGAAAGCGAACGTACACATCTTCGTATGAACTTTCAAAAAATAAAAAATAATTTAACTTTGAGAAAACGTTATTGTATGATATTGCAGCCATCTTTCTAAATCCAGGATTGTAAGTCATATGGTAGAAATGATTGAGCATTATATTTTTTATTTATTTACAAACAAAGAACTAAATTATACAAACTAATGACATTTTTATTGTTGTTTCAAAATGTAGAAACAAATGCATTAATAATGTTTTAGAGATTCACTCAGACTGCTAATCAAAAAAGGAGCCTATATAATTTATCTATTCCAAAAAAACATTTTGTTTTTATTGGCAGTTAAATGAGGTTGTTTACTAGAGTAAAATGTACGGAATCAGTCTATACATGATTTTCAACGGTGACATTACACTTCAGATTATCTTACCCGTTACGCCTTAATATCACCCACCAACTAATGTGAGGTATTTGTAATAAGAACAAAAACGGGTTCGCTGATATGTTTAAACATACACGTATTAAGAAAAAAACTTAAAGTATTTAATTTAAGTATAATAAACATTTTGTGCCTTTGAGGCGACTGATATGTAGAAAGGGGGGGTGGGGGTGGGCATTACATTGTCATGCAGTGTAAAGGTGTTAAGTGTAATAAATCTAGTTGTGTCAACTAATATCATGTGATTGTTTTATCAATGTGAATACATGTTCGGACAATCTGATATTTTGATATTTGTTAAGACAATATATCTTATGAAAGACATATATGATATAAGAAATTTATATTTATCATATTGATGCAGGGTTTCCTCTCGTTTGTATTCGTTTCTATTATACGACCAACAAACGATGCCCTGCCTCAATTTTGTATTGACTTAGTATGTTTCTACGTATTTAAAACAACATCGTATACTTCTTTAAAGTTAAGGTTTATATGTTGTTTTTCTTTAACAAAGATTGTGATTTTTTGGGGGTATGTTTAAACGTTACAAACAGTTAGTGTTATACATTCTTTCGATCATGTGTATTAATAGTGAGTTTTATTAAGACCGTTTTGAACGAGTTCTTACACAGCCAAGAGAGTTCTGCACTGATTGAAGGCAAGCATTTAATAGAGGCCCATAACAGGTTAATATGATGTTTGACAATCTGATTGTTTTAACACGGTTAAGCTATTTAATGCATTCGATGCATAATGCTAGTGTGCGATGTTCAGTCTACTTTTAACAAAACGAGAGAAAACAACCAGTTTGTATAAGTTGTTTTTATTACTGTGTAATCCATGCGTGTGAAATAACATTAGCGACGCATCAACATGTAATACAAATCAATACCGATTTATGATTTTTTAACTCTCAAACCAGCATATGAATGTAGCGCTTTAAATTGTACCGTCATGTCAAATTGGACTTAGAGCACACAGAAAATATTAGCTTGTATTTTTAAATCATTGTTTCAACGAAAATGCTTTAACGGAAATGTTGCTAAAAAAATAAAAAGACTCAAGATGTCACAATTATATTGTATAACAAATTTAGACATCAGAATCGATGTTTGAACTGATGAATAGTGTGATTTAAGATTACTTTTAACCTTTAATACATATTCCAATAAAATAAGTTTTCCGATGACAGTTTTTATAAAAGAATGTATCAGTTAAGTAATTTGGCTTATTTCTAAAGCAGTAGTTTTAGATGATAATACGGTAGATGTAGCTGTAACTGGTGATATTGTTGCATTGCCGTCGCAGAAAAAGCAGGGCTGACGTTTAATTCTCTGCGTTCTAAAATCGTCTAAATTTTTAGTAAATGATATTTTGGTCCTCATTTAACGAACTCGGAAGGAACACTTTTATTAAGGATTTAAGTATCGTTATAAAGATACGAAATACATAGCGCAAAGTGACAACAGGCATGCTATCTTAACAATTAGACATTGCGAGGCTTACTTGTCGGAATATATAAACTAGAACATTGCCGAATACAAGCACTTTAAGGTAATATAGTGTTATATTAGTAAAACTCAAATAAGAAAATTGCTTTATACATATTATTTGGAGAAATGTTTACTACTTTTGATTGTATTTAGTCGAAAAATATTAATGTTTCAAACTATAATACGTTTTTCCTTAATATGTTCTATAGAACGAGCACATTTGATAACAATACACGTGATTTCATCAACACATCGAGTACGATGTTATAATTTAAAGAAAGTGTTACCTTTCTACGTGCAATTGCAGGTCTGCCGCCTCGTTTCCAATTATGTTGTCAAGCTCATTGCTTATCGGCAGGGAATCTTAATTGAAAAAAAGCGCAAGTATGTAAGTATGTAATCAGTACACAGAACATATAGTAAGGAACGAGTGCCAACGTGCATTTTAACCGAGCTTATACTCCCTGACGTCGTATCGAGCATTTCTAAGCAATAAACTTGATGTTGTACTTACGTTGCATTGTGGTAACTGAACAAAGTGTATCCAGCATGAACATTGTTTACAGTACGAAAATATTGTATACAGACTTAAATATGTTGCTAACAACTCTCAATTTTACATGTATAATGTACAAATAAAAAGTATGATATGTTTGTAGCAAAGTTGATTTTGAGGATCTTTATTTCATCCAAACGAGCATGCCAAGTTTTTCGAGCCCTTTGGTTTGACCGCCAGGACCAGAAGCGTAATTACATAAATTGAGTAAACACAATATACTCATTGTATGATACCTACCAGCTAGTTTAATATATGAACGAATACGATGTCTGCAATTATAAAATAGGTATGCACAAGATCATTCTTATGATAAATCGCCATGCCACATAGACGTCTATGATCGAACAAGTAAAACACTTACCAACATAGACGATAAATGCGAAAAGACAAGCGATATACTGACAGACCTTTGCAAAACCATCAATTTTAACGACCGTGTGTCTACTAAATCGGTGTCAGTTTCTGTTCTTTCCTTTAATACCGGAAACATTGTATGGGTCTGTGTCATTTCATTTCATCTTAGTCTTCTGTAAGTATTTCTGATCCATGTATATGTATAATAAAGAGTGTTGCAGATGTTGCCATGACGCAAATATTTTTTCCAATTACCGCGGTTTTCATTTAAAATATACCATTATGTTTGTAGTCCACGGGCAATATAGACACTTGAATGGACACTAACGCACATGTGTCAGAGATAACCGAATAGGAAACAAATCCGGCGTATTACTTATTTTTTGTAGAAAGAAACCAGTAAATCATGTGATCTGATATAATGCAAACATTTGAAGGATATGGGACCTAATATATAAATAAGTGGTGAAGAAACAAGACATTCAACCGATTATCTAATTAAAGTAGTATTTGTCATATTCGCTTATTGTATAATTATGTCTTGCCTTGACTGAATACCAACTATGTAAATTATAGACAAGCTGGCGTTAAACATGCATAAATTAAAAAAAGGATTATAAATGTCAATGACTACTCGCGGTATGATTATAATAATTAAAATACCGGAACTAGTAGTGTCTTGAAAATATATTCTCAATATAATGTCATTTGAATGAATCGGTGATTTTGCACTAATGATGAGCCATTACCATGTAGGAATCCCGTTAGAAGATACCGTTAGGCTTATTTAATCTATTGTATTAACGATAAGACATAACATCGGTTGTGTGTTCAATTCTTTATGAACACTCAACCAATAAAACGAAACGGTATCAACACCGATGCTTTAGCGCCTACTTTGTATGTAATATTAACCGAGATCCATTTGCTTTTGTCATATTTACCGCTATCAGATAAAATACTCATTTGATTTCAAAACTTCATTTTAATTTGGTGTATTTTCAAAAGTTGGCACATCAATATTAATTAAAATATATGTTCTTCTTCCACGGTATATATAATCTAGCGACACGAAAATATACCCCGTGCTTGTAGACGATCGACCTATTAGAAACGGTTTAACTATGTCGTCTGTTAATACCTTTATATGCAGACAAGTGTTGATCCATGCATTTTATCTACATAAAAGCAGCTGAGTAAAGAGATATTATATATATATATATATAATATTAACGGGTTTGTGCCGGATGTTTTGATGATCATAATCATGGATGTTATTGTGTAAAATATGATTTAAGTCATCTGTGTTGTGTTTGCTTTACTAAAATCGTACACAGTTGCCTTGCTGCATTGGGAGGAGAACATACGTGTTTAAATCATCGTTTATAAGTCAATCTTATTTAATTTAAGAATCTCTGGTCAACACAATTGCTGTATACACATTTTGTTTTCATTAAACCGATAAGGCAAGAGGAATTACCGCCGTAAAACAACAAACTGTAACTACGGTGTTAAATCCCATTTAAAACGGTACACAATATATCACAAGTAAACTCCCCGAAGATCTGGATGTATAGTTTGTAAAGTGTATTCTTTTATGCAAATGTAGTTTTAAAAAAAATAACCAAAAAGCCTTGCAATAATTTACATGTTAATTAAAACCGATATTTGCATCGACGATCATAGAGTAGTGTGTCTCCTCGGTCTGGATATAATCAGCTTTTAACCATGAATATTGTGTTTTTTACAAGTCTAGCTTGTCATAGTCCTATAGGCTAGTCTCACTATGATGCCGGTGGAGCCTTGGTGCGTGATCCGGGATCTACCGGGATGAACCGGGGCTTCACCGGGGACGACCGGGAACAACCGGGGCTACACCGGGAAAGTATTAAAATGTTTAATTCCTCCGAGATGAACTGGGAGTCACCGGGAATTACCAGTAACGACATGCGCGGCACCGGCAACAACCGGACGGCAACCGGAAAAAACCGGGACGGCACCGTAACTCCACCGTGGCCCATGCGAACCCCGACAGAGCTACGGCAACGCCCCGGTTGTCGCCGAAGTTGTCCCGGTGAAGCCCCGGTAAATGCCGGCAGAGTCACGGTATATCTACGGTTCTTCGGTAAACCGGCGCTCTTCCGGGACGCCGTCGGCATTCACCGGGGCTCCGCCCGGGCATTACCGGCGACGACCGGGGTTAAACCGGGGTGTTGCCGTGGCGCTGCCGGGTTCTGATGACGGTATAGTCCCGGTGAGTGCCGGTGGAGTTACGGTATACCGGGGCTCTGCCGGGACGCTGCCGGCTTTCACCGGGGCTCAACCTGGGAATTACCAGCGACAACCGTGGCTCTGCCGGGGCTTCACCGGGATAAATTGTAGCTGTAGTACGGGGTTGACCGGGACTCTGCCAGGTTGTGGACAGGCTTCAATCAGGGCGGCAACGGGAACTAGTTTCACCGCGTTAAAAATCATCCTGGTTCTCGCCGGTCGACCGTTAGCAAACCGGGATGGACCGGGACTCTACCGGCAATAGTATGACTTGGGCTCATAGTTTTGCCAAAGCAAGAGTTCGATGTTTATGTAGCAAAGATGTCGAATTAATGTTTATCTTCTTTTTTCAAATGAGTGGTATATTTATGTTGACCTTTTTTCAAATGACCGGTATATTGTTTCTTTGGTGAGTATTAATTGCAATATATACAAATTCTTATCATGACGTTTATATTGCCATATTATTTCGCTGTATGTAGAAACTGTGTGTTGAAAGAAAGATTGTTGAAAGGAATGACTTTCTGATTGAGTTAAAGCATTAACAAAACTGTAATTGTATAAACATATTAAATATCAACATAAATAAGTGTGCGTGTTTATTTGCACACTTTGCGAGCACAAACATTCCTTTTCTATATTAGAGATACATTATATTCACAAAATACTTTCAGCGCGCTCATTTATCATTGCGTTTGCGTTATACATAGTCACTAAGTTACCTTAAATAATGACCGAAAGACATTTTAGATATTAAATATATGTTCTTGTTATATATTGTAAACATAGTGCTGAACATGTGTACTGTGTATACATTATAACTAAAAGTGGGACTATGCCAAGGAGCTAGACTATCAACTTTATACCAATTATTGTTGTTGAATGTAATTGAAATTGAAACAGGGCTTTCGTTTACGCTACCTACACACAATTGCAGCATAATTACTTGACATCCGAAGCGATCTCGACCTTTTAACATAATTCCAGTATTTTAACAACGAAAACTCCGTGGTTTTGTTTAAGTTTAAACTTCAAATAGTTACTTTTTCAACGCAATGCTTAGCCGGACAAACTATTAGGCTATATGAACTTGTACACGTCAATACAAAATTTGAGCGTTCTAAGTCGCCTTACATTTTCAATATAAGGTGCTAATTAAACATTTATATGACTGACTTCGACTGCCAAATAAAAATACACCAGCTCGTTTGTCAGTGAACATGATTTACTGACAATCAATCGGGCATAATTGATTACATGGTTGGTCTTCCTCTTGGTCTTTCAAAAGTGCGATTGGAAGCAATTTACTCATCTGGTCTTTAAGTGCGTTCAGAAGCGTTTGTGAGGCGGCGGTGTCTTCGCTTGTAATATTTTGATGGCTAAACATGAATCGCAATGTACCTTAATAGATATCCGACGGACCTTGTGAATTTCCTTTGGGAGGAACTACGTTTCACAGGGGCGGAATATTCACATCTGGTGTGAGTGTGCACTCCGCGACGTGTAAACCATCATTTACCAGGATAAGGACTGGATGCCGTTATAAAATTTTTAAAAACTTTGATTGTTTTCTATATGTTATACTGAAACAGATTGAATTTAGCTGTATCATTGCAGTAAAACGCACTCCTGTACATATAATCCATGTTGTCATAGTTTAGTCTTCAGAGGCTGTACGCAACATATCTAATGTATGTGTGCTATGTGGATACAACAAATGTAATGTATGTGTTACAAACGATATGTTTTAAATTGCATGTAGATGCGGCGCTAACTTGATGCTAAAAATATGATTTAAATTGATTATTTTGATTTGTATAGTATAAATTCTAACCCTATCCCATATTTGTTTCAATAGTTTGCGATTTATTCAACACTAGAACACAAACATTATGTCTTTAGTAAGCGAGTGACGCGTCAAGTTGTTGTTTTTAGGTTTTCATTTTCTGTCTGCATAGGTGCATTTAATTGAGATCGTTTTCGACGCGCGTTCAGTATGTGATTTGATCTTAGGTTATTGTTATGTTCAGCTAAACCCCAAACAGGTTTAACTCCCACTGCATGCCACTGTACTGACAGTTCTAAGGAAGTGATCGCAGAATTAATATTGCATGTTCAAAATATGCCACTGACAGTTCTAATACAGTGATCGCAGTGTTAAAATTGAATGTTTATAGTTTGTGTTCTGTTATAACATTAGTGTGTAAAAGCAAATATTACTCTGCAGATGGATGTTCAATGTTGCTATATTAAAGTGTTGCATTTAAAGGTATGTTTATCAAAATCCATGTTATTATTTTAGTTAAAACAATTTATGCTAAAAAATATAATAGATGTTAATTTTTAACATATTTTGTTTTACGTACATGTCTGTTGTAAGAAGCGTTTTTTGCAAAACATCGGCTTTTGCAATGTGTTAAAAGACAGTATTTGTGGCTACGAGCACCTATCATTGTATGGTTAACGTTTTGGAATGTTTTAGATCGCACGGGTTCGAATGGTCAACACATATTCTTTCATACTTGTTAGTTGACTACACATTTGGTGGCATTGTTTTTGGGGGACTTTCAATACCTAGTTTTGTGTATTGCGAGGTTGGTATAAACCTTGATGTCAGCGGATGTAGGATTGTGTATCTTGGCGGTTTGGTTCACTAGCGACTTTTGAGAGTTTTCGTCCGGGAGTTGGGTACCTGGTATGTTTTCATAAGTTGAAGAATATTTGAAGAGTGCCGGTGCGGCTGTAGGAAGCTGTATTTCTCCAATGTACACTGGCGAATATTGGATACATTCATTGATATTATATACTATTGACATTTTGCGCATGGAATGTCACACTGGGAATCGGTGCTTGCGGTTTCGTCTGTTCACTCGTATAGCTGCCGGCAAGAGCATCTGAACTTTTTAGAAACCATGCCTTGACCTTTCTTCGTTTTATTTTGTTTGGCGTCGCTTATTCCATGTGATTGTCTCTAAAGAGAATTACGTTGATTCTAGAAAATCGACGTGGGTTATTCATAAGACGATCAAATGTAAAAGAGTTGCTCATCATGACGCGAATAAATCGTGTTTTGTATGTGGATTCGTCGGTGGACGAGCTTGACGCGCACAATTGATGTTTATTCCATTTCTATGTTAAGTTACCTTTGTAGAGTCTATGTAAGAAAACAGGACATGCGCATAAATGTGTTATTAATAGAAGCAAGTATGTAAGTTCTCAATCTCTTATGTTTGGTATGAAATAGTAGTTCACGTGCGCGTGTGATGTTCTGCGCATCGCACTTGTTATACATATTTAATTCGGTAACATCATCAAGACATTTAATCTAATACATATGTTTAATGCCAGTAAATGTTATGTCAAATAAGTTGTGTTTACCCTCTTAAAGTCTTCCGCGGGTTACGCTTGTGCACTTATTGAGGAGCTGTCCGCAAAGCATGAATAATGGAAAGGCAACACTCAACCCGATAATGTCTGACGTTTAATGTTGTCATGTTTCTATCAAGCTCTTTTTTATGGACTTTGGACTATTTAGTGGTACAAACCGTGATTTTTATTTAATAGCAGTCAACAATCTATGTTTGTTTAATATGTTATTTCAATGAATTTTCTCTTTTTCTACAGTTTATCAGTTTTAGAGGTCCTACGACTGGCGCGAGACACATCTTGTATTAAGTAGATTTTACGGCCAGGAAACGAATCAAGTAGATATATTATTATCAAATTTTAATTGCTTTCCTTCGTTTTAAGGTTATGTTTCTTATAGCATGTTAGTAATTTGTCCGTCATTAAATAAATCGATTCGTTCAATAACTCAAGCGAAGAATCAATCTTTAATTGACGGTTTATACACATTACCGGCTCAACTATAATATTGCTATAACCGAAGTGCGTGAGAAATATCGGTCATCAATGTCTATACATCCACATGTTTCACATGTCAAACCACTGCAAGTTATTGTTATATAAAATATAGCGCGTTTAAAATGAAGAATGCAATAACTGTGAGTGTCAAGTGCATCGTTTTGGGTCTCTGGTTATACAAAATAAAGACCGCGATTAAAGAAAATTGGTGGCTTGAACGTACCATTAACGACGTCATCAATGCGGTATTAACATTGAATTCCTTCGTCATTTAAGAACAATAACGGTGCCCATTATTACAGAGAAAATCCACAAACATAAAACCGTTCTTTAAAATTGTGGTTGATGACTCTTTAAAGCTAAAAGAAGACCAATCTTATCTGCACCACTCATTTGATATCAATAGCTTCTCTAATATAATTTTATGTGCGTTGAATGGTTATTATGTTCAAAGATTTTCATTGATTTGCGACTTAGTTTTATTTATCAAAGTTCTTTGGCTTTTGACGTTATTGTTAGAGTTGAATTTGCTCCATCGGATTCTTTTCAGTTAGCTAAAATCGACCCGGGATTTATATAAATTGCATTTTGCAGGCGGATACAAATACATTTGTTACAGTGTATAGTAACAATATGACTTTTTATTATAATTGCTAGAGAGTGGCGGATTTTCGTTTTGTCAAAAAATCATGACCAACAGAGCCATGACGTGATAATGACGATGGAAAATATTTAACAAATAAATTTGGCAATAAACTGTTTGCAAACATTGTCTTCTCGAAAGCGAGTGCACACATCTTTGTATGTACTTTCAAAAAATAGAAACGAACTTAACTTTGCAAAAAAAAACTTAATTGGATGATATTGCAGCCTTCTTTCTGAATTAAGGATTGTAAGTAATATGGTATAAAATGATTGAGCATCATAATTCGAATTTATTTAATATCAAAGAACTAAATTATTCAAAGTAATGACATTTTTTATTGTTGTTTCAAAATGTTAGTAACAAATGCATTAATGATGTTTAAGAGATTCACTCACACTGCAAATCAAAAAAGGAGCCTATATAATTTATTTATTCCGAAATAAAACATTTTGTTTAAATGAGGTTGTTTACTTGAGTAAAATGAACGGAATCAGTCTATACATGATTTTCAACGGTGACATTATACTTCAGATTCTCTTTCTCGTTACGCCTGAATATCACTGCGTATTGCTACTGTGCGATGTTCAGTGCACTTATTAAATAACGAGAGAAAACTACCAGTTTGTATAAGTTGTTTTTTAACACTGTGTAATCCATGCGTGTGAAACAACATTAGCGACGCATCAACATGTAATACAAATCAATACCGATTTATGATTTTTCCACTCTCAAACCAGCATATGAATGTAACGATTTAAATTACATCGTCATGTCCAATTGGACTTAGAGCACACACAAAATATAAGCTTGAAATTTTAAATCATTGTTTCAACGGAAATGCTTTAACGAAAATGATGCTAAAAGAATAAAAACACCCAAGATGTCACAATTGTATTTAATAACGCATTTAGACATCAGAATCGATGTTGAAATTGATGAATAGTGTGATTTAAGATTAATTTTTTGCTTTAATACCTATTCCAATAAAGTAAGTTTTCCGATGACAGTTTTCATATAAGACTATATCAGTTAAGTCGTTTGGCTGATTTCTAAAGCAGTAGTTTCAGATGGAAATACGGTAGATGTTGTTGTAACCGGTGGTATTTTTGCATTGCCGTCGCAGAAATAGCAGGGCTGACGTTTTATTCTCAGCGTTCTACTGCAAAGAAAATAATTTGATAAAGATGAATGCAAGACTAAAACAAGCGTCTTATAAAATGTCACTTGTATTATTTTCACAAAACTTTAATATTTATTAACTACATTTAATTATTTGTTTTAAACATATATCATTTTATGAGGAATATACAATCGATTATGTGATTAAATTTGATTTAAATTCTCTAAATTTTTAGTCAATGATATTCTAGTCGTCATTTAAGCACTCGGAAGAATCACTTTCATTAAGGATATAAGTATCGTAATTAAGATACGGAATACACAACGCAAAGTGATAACAGGCGTGCTATCTTAACAATTTGAGACTTACTTATCGGAATAAATTAACTAGTACTTTGCCGAATACAAGAACTGTTAGGTTATATACGGTTATTTTAGGTAAACTTGCATGTTATCAAATAAGAAAAATGATTTAGACATATTTAGCTGGTTTAGATACATTTTAACTACTTTTGATCTTATTAAGTCGAACAAATATCAATGTTCAAAAATATTATATGTGTTTCCTTAATATGTTTTATAGAACGAGCACATTGGATAAAAATACACGTAATTTCCTCAACACATCTAATATGCTGTGTATAATTGAAAGATATTGTTACCTTTCTACGTGATATTGCAGGTCTGCCGCTTCGTTTCCATTTGTGTTTACCAGCGCATTGCTTATCGGCAGGGAATCTAAATTGAAGAAAGTGTAAGTTTGTGAACACATTGCGTTTTATTGAATTTATGTTGGAACATACAGTACATATAGTTAGGAAATTTTGTCACGTGCATTTTAACCGAGCTTATACTCACTGACGTCGTACAGAGTATTTCTAAGCAATGAACTATTGGTATTGTTTTTTAATTTAATTGTGGTAACTAACCAATGTGTATTTCGCATGAACAATTTGTTCAATACTACAACATTGTTTACATACTTAAATTTGGCTAACAACTCTTAATTAGACGTGCACATTTTTTTACAAATACAAATTATGAATCTGGTTGTAGCAAATTGGATTCTTTGTTTCATGCAAGCACACATGCCACGTTTCAATAGCCCTTGATCGCAAGTATCAGAAGCGTAACTACACAAATATAGTTAACATAATATTCATACAAATTTTACTACCAGCTAGTTTAATATATAAACGAAATAAGATTTCTACAATTAAATAGGTATGCACAATTATCATCCTAATTATAAGTTTCCATGCCCCCCAGACGTCTATGATTGAACAAGTAAAACACTTACCAGCATAGCCGATAAAAACGAAAAGACATGCGATATACAGACAGACCTTCGCAAAACCATCCATTTTAACGACAGTGTGCCAACTAAATATTTGTCAGATTATGTTCTTTTCTTTCACTACCGGAAACATTTTATCGATCTGGGTCATGTCTTTGCATTCTTGTTCTCTTTACTGATCTCTGGTTCAGGCATACGTATGATAAAGAGTGTTGCAGATGTTTCCATGGAGCTAATAACTTTTTCCAATTACGGCGGTTGTCCATAAACATATATCATTATCTTTGTAGACCACAAGCAATATAGAAACTTGTTCGGACAATAACACACATGTGTCCGATATAACCCAATAGGAAACAGATTGATTCCACATAATTACATATTTGTTGTTGAAAGAAAGCCGTTCATCTAGTAAGCTAGTACACTACCTATCCTTGTGCTATAATATAATACAAACATTTCAAGTATATTGGAAATACTATATAAGCGGTGAATAAGCAAGATATTCAACCGATAATCTAATTAAAGTAGTCTTTTTCATATACGCTTGTGACTTCATAAAGACCTACCTTGATTTAATACCAACTATGTTAAGCATTAACAAGCTGGCGCTGTACGTGCATTAATTAAATAGTGTAATAAATGTCAATGTTTATTCGCGATATGATGATACTCATTTACAAAAGGTAACTAGAATATTTTAAATATATTCACGATATTATGTCATATGATGAAACATAATCGCCGGAATCCCGTTGAAAGAGGCCGCAACGCTTATTCCATCTCTTGAATTATTGATAACACATTAAATCGGTTATTTATCCAATTCTTGATGACAAGTTAACCAATAAAACGAAACGGTATAAACACCTTTGCTTTAGGACGGTTTTGTATGTAATAGTAACCATGATCCATTTTATTGTTTCATATTTAACGTTATCAAATCTAATAATTAATAATAATTTCCAAACTTCATTTTAATTTGGTTAAATTTCAATAGTTCGCACATCAAATTTTAATTAAAATCTATGTTGTCTTTCCACGGTGTTTATTATTTAGCGACACGAAAATGTACACAGTGATAATAGACGATCGACCTATTAGAAACGGGTAAAATATGACTACTATTAATACCTTTACATGCAGACATGTGGATATTCATATATTTTATTTACATAAAAGTTGCTTAGTTAAGCGATATTGTATATATAATACTGACTTTTTTGTGTCGGTGTTTTGATGATTATAATCATATAATGTAACGTGCAAATATGTATAAAGTAATCCGTAATGTGTTTGCTTTGCCACGAAGGTACGCAGTTGCTTCGCTGCACTTATTAATTATTAATCGCAGTCTGGTCCATATAAAAAATAATCATGCACGGACAAACATTTAAAATACATATATGGTACGAAGGGAGGATATCAGGGTGCCATTAAAGAACTTGAGAATATCAGTCTAATTTTTTTCTGAATCATACAATATCCCCGCGGTTATTGTTTTAGGTGATCTGTACTTCTCTTTTCTTTTCTTTTTTCTTGTTTTTTTTTATAAATGTTATGTTGGATCATTTGATTTTTTTTAAAGAGGAAATTAACGTTGTTTTCTGATAAACCTTTAGTAACGTAAGTATCATGTAGTTTTTATCAACGCAATATATATACATTTAAGAATGCTTATCGCCATGTTTAAATCCTTTTGGCGATAGAGCCAATAAGGACGCTATAATCATGGGCAATTACATAGAAAGTAAGAAATATTATCACGTTACATGATTTATTTTTCTTCTTATATTTTACACGATTATGTTTGGAACCTCATTTGATTTGATCACGTTCACTTCATGCGTTATCTGCTTGACCATCAATATATTTTAAGATATAAAAGCACGTCGAGGAATTCGTTGTCGGTATGAGAGTTTGAACAGTCAGTCTTGGACTATTGGCATCGGCATATAGTGTATGCAGTCAACATTATACCTGAGCGAACGTTCAGCTCACAAACTACTATGCTATGTCTTTATGATTATGGTTTTGTCAATATGCCATTCAAGATCCTGTCAGTACTGTATACATACGGTCATCGCAACGTTATGCCTTTTGATTTTGATGAAGCCTATCACAATAAGAAGCTAATGGAAACGGCATATTAAAACAAATGTTGTGCTGTTAAAAGAAATATGTATTGTGGTAGTTAAAGTGTACGCAGTAGTTTAAAACAAATATTTTGTTTTATTATATTGAGTGAAAAGTATATTGGTAATACCTCATGTTTTTCTAAATCCATGACATATTCGGCTTGTTTATCTGATGCCAATACCATATAGCTTTGATGCTAGGATTTAATTGTTTGATAACTTGATTACTTGCTGAATATTTTGAGTTCTCTTTGAAAAATTGGTCAGCTCCTCGTAAATAAACAAGTTTGTTGAATCAGGTTGAATGTATATAATGACATCCTATTTAATGATTCCCTAAGGAAATCGTATGAGTAAGTATTGATAAATATGAATAATATGTATGTGACAAAAATTCCAATGCCCCCGCTCCCTCGACTATCTATGGATTGGCGTGATTCGTTTAATGGATTTGAACTAAAACCCATCAATTCGATTTGAAGCATCAACAATTTATTAACGTTAATCTGGGTACATAGACCTTATCTGCAGGCAACATGCACATTAATATGAAAAATCAATTACTTTCCCACAAAATGAACAGGTTCGATATTCATATTGGAGGTTTCGTGCTTTTGCTTATATTGTCAGATACGGATGTAATGCATGATAAGGCGGGAGTAATCGCTGGTGAGTACAAGTTGCTCGCCATCGAAACCTGTTACAGGCATCTCTTTGTGTGTTCGAAAGTGTGAAAAGGCACTCGTCGTGCAATTATACATTTGTGGATTTTCGAAGCATGTGGCTCAACAGGTCGTCAAGTTCGCTAAGAAGCGTTTGTGAGGCGGCAGTTACGTGTTTTGGAAGACGATGGGTAGTTAAACATGAATCGCAGTGTACAGTTATAGATACCTGACGGACCTTGTGAGTGTCATTGGGTACGAACTACGTTTCATAGGGGCTAGCTAGTCATAATGGATGCATTCCGAACGTTAATGCCGTAATTAATGATGTTAATACTGGATTATGTTAATACAATCTAAAGTTGAACTTTATTAATATAGATTTATTAAATTGGAGCTTCATCTCTGTGTGTGCAAAGTTATTTTAGTGTGTTATAATTACACTTGGCATTGTTTTATCAATTAATATATTTTAGTGTTTTTACATTTAAACTATTGGCACTTATCTTTTAGAGTGGCATGAATCCAAATCTGGACCGACCATAGGTATCTTATCACTTCAAATCACACAAAATGTTACTAAATAAGGATCAAATATATCTTTGATTCAAACGAATCAATACTTTAGGTGACATGTTGACGACATTCAAATCCGCCGAATCGAAAGAAAACAGAACGATGAATGTCGTATTAGCGCGAACATTGCTCTTGGTGACGTGTCCATGTTTAAACTGAAATCACACAAATATGTGACAGATGAATGCCATAATTCAATGGCGCCAATGGTATTTTGACCTACATCAATACAGCAGCTCTGAAACATTAGAGTCATTTGTAAACATTTGCACATTATCAACATCAGCTGACTTTATTTCTACCAAGAGCTGAATATAGGTTTGGATGAGACTATTATTTGGTTTACCAAAATTGATCATTTGCAAAACATAATAGCTACTTACTGAACAGCTTAATTTAATTCAATATTCAGCATACTCGCAACACTTGTTTTTTTAAACTCAGACTACCTCAATTCGGCCAATAAATCGACACTCACAAGGTTTCCGCCGGGGGCATAATCATTTATGGAATGCAGCATCTTCTTGTGCGTTAAGTTCATATCTCTGTACGTTCTTGCATGTTTCAAGTTTGAGTTTTTTGTTAGATTTGTATTCTTAGTTTGTTTGTAACAAATTACATCCAAGTCGACCTTTATATAGCAAACATTCAAATGTTAACAATAAGCTCGTTTTACATCTTCTTATGATAATTGTCTTTGAATGTCTCTAAACAAAACTGTAGCACATAAGAACACAATGTCGATCGAAGATTGGTGCATTCGGCGACGCAGTTCTTTTTTATATTTCTAATTGTTCAACGTAGAACGCATTAATAACTACCTCTCGATCGAACGTTGTTCTGTCAAAATAATTGTTGTCGTTGGTACTAGTGGTCATTTATATTATTATGTCCATTAAATGGTATATGTGGTTTGTTCAATGATTTACGTATACATATACATTGCTTATAAATTGGTTCACATCGATACCTTCACATGTCAACGTTCTAACATGCGATGAAGTACAGTTTATTTTCAAGTATTAATATAGTGCGAACAAGAACAGATTTCAAATTCCAAAAACGAGCTAAAACTGTTGAATCATATGAAAAAACTCATATCTGTAAATAATGAAAAAAATGCAATCAACAAAACGACAATGCTGTTTAATTAAGTGCTCAAGAGCGACACATATGAATTGTGTTTTAAAATAAGTTACTAGTACTAGAACGCGAGGTAAATACAAATAAAAGATGTTCATTTTCTTTAAACAAAACTCTTCTTTTTTTGCAAATAAATATATTTTCTATCACTTAGTGAGTGCATTAAATGCTTACATATTTTAAATGAGCAGCAAGACTTATAAACCAAACAAATCTAAGATCAACTTACAGTTAACGTTTGATCTATCTAAAAGAATTGTACACTCTATTTTATATTAAAAAAAAGAAAAACGTTCGTATATTTATTGTTTACTTGTTTAATTTAAATATTAAGAAATTATCTGCATAAGTCTTTATACGATATTCGTTCTGCATCAACAGGTGTCCTAGATAAACAAATAAGGTTCACTCTCAAAGGATGTTTATTGGTTGTTAAATTAAGATAAAATATCGACTTCCAAACATTAAATATTGAGGCCCTGGTCTGTCAAAAGAATTGTCTCGTATGCTGAAAATGGCGCATCAAGATCAGTGGACGCGACCCATAGAAAGCCTTGATCACAACAGAGTGTATTTGTGTATGTATAACTATTGAATTTATCGCGGTTAGTCGGTCTTCTTATACCATCCTTGTTGTTAATGATGAAGTCAATCTTTTACTTGACTTCAATTTATAAGTAGGATATATCTCGCCATTTCACAAGCGACGAAAACATATGAGCTTCGCTCTGTGAAAAGGCAGTTTAATGCATGTGTTAAAAGTGTCGTCCAAAATAAGCCTGTGTAGTCTGCACAGGCTAATCAGGGACGACATATTCCGCCTTAGCTGGATTTTGGCTAAGAAGAGACTTTCTGTTAACGATAAATACAATATAACCGGAAAGTGTCGCCCCTGATTAGCCTGTGCAGACTGCACAAGCTAAGGTGGTACGACACTTCACGCACATGCATTAAACCTTATTAACATATTAACACAGAGCACGGTGTATATATATATATATATATATATATATATATATATATATATATATATATATATATATATATATAATCATCTTTAACACTTCTGATTTGTAATGGTGGCATATTGTAATACAATAATCAACAATACATTAGTATTCGAAATAATAAACGGTCTCATAAGCATCATCGCTAGTAGCATTTAATAACATAAAACACGTTTTCTAGAAGAAATGCCAATTAAAACTGTGAATATATTAAGCAGAACTTATTTCTGTTCGTTTGAACATCATTTCAACGCCAAAGCTACTTGAAGATATTCGGTAAAACCATTTTCTTTATCAAGTACACATGCAAATTAAGTATATCTTAGAGTAAAAATAACATCTGTTTGCATCTTCGATGTTAAATATTGCGAATGAGATGAATGCTATAATGTAACTGTGTATAGATTTAGAATCATTTCTAATCGGGGATATTTTGAGTGTCCGAAAAAAAGTATTTTGTTCTTTTTTTAAATTAAATTTGTTATTAATATGCCATTCATGCGTTTGTATTGCGTGTGTAATTAAGCGCTGAACCTTAAATAGACAGTGTATGTTGTAAAATTGAAAAAAAAATATCTTTGTAAAAAAACATTCTGATTTAGGGCAATCTGGATTCTGCGCGCGTAATAAAAAATAGAAACACTTTTTATTTCACGTTTTTCAGGTGTGCCCAATCCGCCAAACATCTGGTCAATTTTTTGGAATTGTTGAAATATTTTCAATCTAAAAAAAATAAATGCCCAGAAAAATCAATACAATCATAATAGGATTCGTTCGAATAACGATTTAAACGATGAAAATGTACTCTTTCAGAACAAGATCAACCGACGACTGTAAATGACTTTGGCCATGCAGTAAAACGTTTAATCGTATTAAATAGGCTGAAAGGGATGTTATTTGAAACGCATATTTTCCTACATGTATTGATATTTTATCCAATAATTTATGTAATTCATTTAATCGAAGTTTAGTTTCTGGCTAAGTATCATTCGACTGCATACCAGCTATTTTTAGTATGTTAGTAATTATAATTGATTTTTAAAGAACTGTTTGTGAAGATAATGCCAAACATTTGATTAAGAAAAGGGTTTTCGATGTTGATGCATATATATATATATATTGATGTTTTTTAAGCAAAATATTTTATAAAAACAAAGTTTACGTGTTTATGTTGTAAACTTTGATATTCTTAAAGGATTCATTATCGTGGTGCATTGTGGTTAACACGTGATATAAAACGTTAATCATCACAAATAATTATTATTATTATATGAAAATAATATGTCTTGTGTTATGTTGTGTACATTATTTTCTTCATACTATAATTTGACTTTCGGTCATTATTGTCCCCCATTATGTTGTAGTTGTTTGTAGAAGATTTTGTAGGGTATTTTTTTACAACATAACACATTATCATGCTTGATTAAAGCAGAAAAAAGTACGGAACCATTTAAATAACGTGTACATGTATTGTATTTCTTAGGGGAGTAATATGACACTAAAAATTGTTTGTTCCGCAATAGGGTAAAATTCGGCAAGATAAGAAAAGACATTGAAATGGTCAAAATATATAAATTTCAATTATATTGACAATGTTATTAATAACAGAGGTATTTTCATTTAAATTAAGAAAATTTAGTTGGAAAGGCCCTTACGGCTGAGCATATGCTACTATATAAATGTAAATATTATCTTAAACCGACATTATTTTGTCAGCTTTGATTCTTTGTTGGGTCTTTTACTTAATATTTCAATGAAATATTAGTTTTAATATATAAATGTTCGAACGCATACATTATTTTTCTGCAAAAGATTGTTACTTGTAAAAATGAATACATGTAATGCTTCAGTATATGATGAGTTAGTCAGAGACACATATTTTAATAATTATGTACAAATTATTAAATATTGGTTAAAATCTATAAGCAGTAAAACTTTAAATATACATGCTATTGATATCAAACAATTTAATGACTTAAATAAGGGATGACAAATGGGTTGCACACGTTAAACACTTGTTACACGGATACGCTTTTTTAAACAAAGGGTATAACTCTAAGCCATTGTTTTGTATTTTAATTTAAATGCGGATTTATTGACACCTTTAAGCAGGAATGGTTTTGTAATAAGAATTTAAGTTATTTTCTGGATGTGTTACGAATGTTCAACACTGCGACTGAATATGAATACTACTTCGATGTTTTGCCCAAAAGTTTTCGTGCATCCTTACACTATAGGGGTTATGTCGACCCCTTGAGAATTCAGACCGGAAAATACTCACGCAAAACCAGCCTTAGTGAAGAACGTTATTGTTTTTGTTGTAATCAACGAGACATAGAGGATGATTTTCATTTCACTTGGGCCTGTTCATCTATCTTTTTTATTAACAATAAAAGACTCCATGTTTATTACATAAATAGATATGTTTTTATGTTCAATATTTTTTTACATCAATGTGCATATTTGAAATATGATAATATGTGAATGGAGCATTAACTATATAAAATTCTAGTAAAAATACCCCTTAATTGAAACTGCTATGTGTCTTTATGACCTTTGAAATAAGTTTATGTTTCACTTTTTATTCACTGATGTTAATTTAACCATTTTATTTATTTTATAATTTTTATTGTTGGTATTTTTTTGCCAACATTATATCACCGGATAATGCATGTAAGGGTCAAGACTAATGAACTTAAGTATAGTACGTTCAAAGAATATATTGGATTGGATTCTGTTGATAAGGTAAATATTTAAAGAAAAATATTTTAGATTATTACATGAATTGGTCTGTTGATACTCGTCCCTCAGCCTATTTTGTGCAATATCCAGTTTCCGGAATTTATCCGGTGCCAGTATTGTATGGTTGTGTCTGTTATCCGGTGCCCGTATAATCAATATGCGACCCTTTGAAAACGCAAATGCTCACGTTCTTTTATGTTTCCTTTCATTTCCTTCGATTTTATTATATATCTGAATGATTCTTACAACATTGCAAGCTATTAGTAGTACATGTTTTTTCTCTCCAGTTACAATTTTTTAAAACTATTTTATGACTATGAGATAGGTATAGTTCTTTTGTTTTCGTTCGTTTTGATTAATTATTTTATTTTAATATCGAATTTTGAGATAAACCATTAGCTGAAATACCATAATGTTCCGTTATCAAAAGTATTTGGAATACGTTAGCGGTTTTGTTGCCATTTTCACTTCCAATGCTAGGCTCCCTTCCATGCATTTCGACTTGTTTCTTTTCTGCTATGATCCGGTGCCGTTTCTCGTATTAGCCAGAAAGGCACACAAGTTTCCGGTACAACCTGTATTGGTACGGGACCGTGCTCATTAATCATATTTTCCGTTTCTAGTGCCTTGAGTACCTGACTAACATCTGACTAACCATTTAAAGACAAATATCGTTTTTTTAATGATAAATCATCATCCAGGCGAGAACAAAAATGCTTTTATATTCATTTCTTTTATTGTGTACACAAATAAAAACGTTCGTACTCTCAACATGATGTCCATTTCCGATCATGAGACAATGTTGTGTCGTTATGTAATTGCAATAATACATAAACATCATGAGCAGATATACGGGGGTATATTAAATATTGCACCCCGCGATGATTGATTTCTACCTATGAAACGAACGTGAGGTATAATATTAAGTTGTGTATTATTTCAAGACACCATGTCGTGAAATATGACCTTGCATACGAACGTAATTAAGATGCTTCACATCAACGTTTATTTGTTATATTAATGAGCATGTGTCGACTAGGAATACGGGTTGCTATATCTACCTTCAGCGTCTTAATTATTGAAATGTCACTGACTGGTAAAAAATAATAAGTTCGAGCAGTGAAATTTTAAAAGTTAACAGCATCGTTCAATATATTTATTTTTTAATAGTGTAAAATATGTGTGTTGATATTTCTGTAGAATATCGAACTGAATCAAAACACATTTAAATTAAATAATTAGCGCCGGTTGAAAGCCCTTTCCTCACAAACCGATATATCTGAAGGTTCGATTTTATTTACGGTAACTTTATGTGAGAATTTCAAATGAAGTGAATAATAGAGCTTACATTAGTTATAACATACGTTGTAGCATATTTATATATTTAAGTCACGTCCATTAAACCGTATAAAGTTTTGACTGTATAGACCTAACAAAGATACCGCAATTATATCATTAATATTGTGTCTGTCTAGCCTCTAATGGAACGTTTTCAAGATCTTTCAACAAAAATAATCACTGGTCCGGCACATGAAAATGACTCGAGAGAGCCTCTATACGCCAATAGCTCTTGGTGTTATCAGGTAAAATAAGCTTTACGTTTACTAAACAAAAACATTGTCACGAACTGTAAAATAAAAAAACATTAATATTATGTAAAAGCCCAAGCATATTGCGGCGAAAGTTAATAAAGTTTAAGTCTTGCTATACTATTTCAATATTTGAAAGTTTAACATACTTTTTCAATATATATTTTCTATAGTATCAATGATTTGTCAAACATTACTTAAAACTTTTTCTTTAAATGACAAGACGAACAAGATTGTATATATTGCTTATAAATCATGATGCATTGATACAATATGCCGATACTATAAAAGCCTTTCCTGAATACACTCTTCATATACTGTAATGTAGCAGAATGGTGTGATTATACACAGCTTTCGATTACGGATGAAGGAGACGATGCCGATGATTCATCACAAGCAGACACGACAGTTAGTATGGCCTAGAATTCGGCACAACAACATTCTGACATTAAGTCTACCATAAAAACATCATCAAACCAGGTGCGCGCATGCGTGTGTGTACGTGCGCGTTTGTTTGTGTATTTGTGTGTGTGGGGGGGGGGGTGGGGGGGGGTTCTCAAATTGTTATAAACATTCTGGTCACTTAGATCACAGTTAATTTGATCAAAATGAAGAATTGGCCGACAACACAATTTTAATGAACAAAGGAAGTTTCTTCACATACCTTTCAGTCAGTCAAACTCAGGACTTACCGTGTAATGAATGATCTTACAAAAGTGAAGTCTTTCCACTGAAGTCGCGTCAATTATTAGCTTGCAATTATTTTAACGCTGCATTATAAAGTTGAGATTTATGAAGTTAAATGTTGTGATAAATCATTAGCCTCTTAACAATACAGCAAAGACAGATCAATCTACTGTTTTGTTAGAAAATGCCCTTTCCGTAAAACAGCCCTTTATGTAAATCATATAACGTATAACGTATCAAATGTATATTTTAAGTTGAACATGTTGTCTTAAATAGACTTGCATGTATTTGTTGTAGAACCTATGTTGGAATAGGCGGACACAGAAGACCGTCCTTCAGATATTCTGGCTTGGTAAATTAAAGCATGAATCATCAATAAGTGTATAAGTAAGAAAATCAAAGAAAGAAACAAAACATTTTTTTTTATTTTTTTAGGGGGGGTGGGGGGTAAAATACTAGCACAAAAGGACTATGACAACATATTCAATGTTTTATCAAAAAATCTTTGTTTCAGAAGAAAAAACCTAAACGATGTAACAATAAACAAAAAGAAACCTGTATTGTCATTTCGTCTGCTGAAATATATCAAGTTATTAAGCTCTCTTTTTAAAATACAAAATTAGCGACAAACCGAATATCTTGCGATCAATGAAAACTGTTATTTGAAACCAAGAATGTAGAATATTGCCTATTAGTGTTTAATAGGGATGTTATGATTTGTTACCTTTCGCTAAATTATAATCCATTCCACACGTTAGTGGTATTCTTTACAAGACGATGTCTTTTCCGCGCCCTGGGTGTCAGAGTTGATGACATACGGTACTTACTCATCAACTAATTTAAATGAGTGTAAATTGTAATGCTGCGATTTTATACGCCCATTTGATATAATTTATGCGTACTGTGGGAACACCTTTTGTTGGTCTATGGACGGACGGCATCCATTTCCGCTCGTTAACTTAAACAGTTTAAATAAGATATAATATCATATAATTGCTTAATAATGTTTCTGGCTATATACACAATTTCGATAATCAGCCATATCGTGTCCACTCTCTTACTCGAACAGTTTAAATCCGTTTATCAACTTCATAATAATGTGTGTCGGTATTATAAACGGCCAAGTTCCATAAGATGAACCCTGTCCACGCTCTTATACATTTTTTAATTATATCATCGTGAAACATGATGACTGTGTCTGTGGGCTGATAATCTCGGAGAAGTTCCATAACTAGGTCAAAACTGCTACTACTACTAATACTACTACTACTACTACTAGTACTACTACTACTTCTTTTTTTTCTTCTTCTACTACTACTACTACTACTACTACTACTACTACTACAACAACAACTACTACTACTACTACTACTACTACTACTACTACTACTACTACTACTACTACTACTACTACTACTACTACTACTACTACTACTACTACTACTACTACTACTACTACTACTACTTCTACTACTACTATTACTAATATTACTACTACTTCTACTTCTGCTACTACTACTACTACTAACACTACTACTTCTACTTCTACTACTACTACTTCAACTTATTTTACCATTCCTACACCTTCTACTTCTACTACTACTACTATTACTACTTCTACTACTACTACTTATACTGCGACTACTACTACTACTAGTAGTACTACTACTACTACTTCTTCTTCTACTACTACTACTACTTCTTCTAATACTACTACTACTACTACTACTTCTACTACTACTACTACTACTACTACTACTACTACTATTTCTACTATGTCTTCTACGTCTGCTACACCCTTTACATTTAAAATAGACCAAGTACATTTGTTTTTGAATGTTTCTTCTTAAAATATTGAGCAACAATACAACATTCATCTTTAGACATGTCGTTTGTCGTCGTAATTCGTTTCTGACTTTAATGGTTCGTAACCGGATGTCGTATCTTTTGTCTCGTTAATGATCGTGAACGAATCTAAATGTAATACTGCTCACACAGTGATGTTATACCAATACGACATTAATGATATTAAGGGTTTCTTTAATGGCTACCAAACAGGTCTGACCAGGTATCAAATCTGGTAAAAACTCAAACACTGTTTCAACCTAATTGTCCTTTCACCACGAACTATACCAAGAAATGCAGACGTTATTTTACAAAGTGCAGATACATTTCAATTTTCACATCAGTTGATCACTGATAAAAATATGCCTGTGTGTGAAAATTGTATATAACATCCTTTTTTTAACTTGTACCTGGTTCGATTCATATGTTTTGGTAGCCACATATTGATGTGAATTCCTTTATTGATATCCAAACACCATTTAGAAGTAACATTTATTTGATCTTAAATGATTGGTGACGTCCGTAAAACGTTTTCGTCAGCCCTTGTCGTTATTTGAATACGCATGCGTTGTGTCGTGAAATAATTGATATATACATAATTTGGTATAGGAAAACAAATATCTACTCATTTTGAAATATGAATGGTAACTTTGAACCATGTTTACTTTTGAATAAGTTGCATCAAAAAGGAATTTTTAATTCATAACTAATTATCAATCCTGTTTTCAGCCAGCAGAAGCCCCACAGGCCCCACAGGCCCCATCAACCATCGTGCGTTATGGAGACACATCAAACCCCGTGCTGAGGAACCTTCTAATGGTTCTGATATTCTTTGTTTGTTTTCTTACGGTGAATCCCTTTTTGGTCACGCCGATAAGATTGTTATAGACTTTTAACAAGAAGCTATTGTCATACAGAAAGGGTCATCGGCGCCTGTACGGGAGGAACTGCTGCAAGTCGTACATAGATATAATATTGCTCGTAGTTATTTTACACCCTTCGGTCGTTCAGATGTGACTGAGATTAATAAAAAAATAAGCTAACCGAATGGTGTGTTTCTGTTTGTCTTTGTACATGTCTTTTTTATCAAATTAATTATTGTGAAACACAGAGGAACGTTTTCCGCGTTGGCATTTTGATTCATTGGTATTCTAGTGTTTTGGTAATGTATCGCAATATACATTTTGTGACAGATTTTAAACGAAAAAACCTTCTTTTAGAAAGAGGTGAACAACGTTTGATTAATACGATAATGTATTTGGACGTCAGAGCTTGTGAGGGCCGTTAATCACTTGCGCAGCCTATATTTTTGAGATACATTAATAAACGATGCAATGATATGGCCGAGATGGCGATAAGGACCGGAAGTTTTTTTAAATGTTGCAAAATTCCAGAAAGTTATTATGGTATTCATATTTGTTCAAAATATTTCGACTGAATTGAACTGTCGATTTAGTGAAGATTAATTTACCCGTAAATGTACACAGACATACGATAATCTCCGATTGGGAAACGTGAGGAGCTTCATAAATAATGACACTGTGCACTTTTGATTCAAATTAACGATAACTGTGTTATTAATAATATCGGCAATCATATCAAACAGTTGCTTCAACAATTCAAGTTGAAGCATCGACATACACATTTGTTCTTTTACTCGATCTACTAGATATGTTTCCAAAAGAGGTGGAGTCACTTACGAGGAGGTGTCGCTAATAGCATAAGATGATGACAATAAATGTTGTTCGGTACGCTTACCAAAAATTAGTTAATAAATATATATGTACAGAATATGCACACCAGTGCTAATTTGGAAAACCTATTTGTGAATAGTTTAACAAAATGGATCATCTCAGTTAAAACAAGTCAGCATTCTGAATAAAAGACAACTATATAAACCCTGAAATTTCTGATTAAATGGTCATGAGTTCAAGTCGAAAACATTATACCCCCCCCCTTGATACGATGGGCTTAAAATCCTTATCCAAGCAATAATTTAACAAAATAGAAAAAGTAAACGAGTGTTAATTAATTATATGGTACAAAACAGTTCAAACAGCTTCGCCAGCCAATGTTTAACATAAAGTAAAAGCTTTATTGGAATACAAACCGGCATTCAAGCATTTTTACAAAATAGTTCGTGCACAAAAAGTTATTATGTCTATTCAAAATGATTTTCAAAACGCATGTACAATTATGATTTTCGATAATGACATAACAACG